>NC_090324.1:65706660-66307701 GCF_040869045.1 Eurosta solidaginis | reverse complement strand
TTAAAACGAGTTTGAGACATTTCTGGCAACGCGCAAAGGCGGAATACTTGAGAAACTTATTCGTTTTTTAGATATAGGAAACACGTATGATTTCTAAAGGCTCCATTACTGATACTTAGCATAGACTTGACTTGACTTGGCGTAAACTTGGCAACTTAGCCACGATTATACTCCACTTGGCGCATAAAATCTGGCATCATAATCAGCGTTGAAATTTATTTTTAAATAAATGATGAAAATGTCAAAATGAAATGGAAACAAACAAATGGCATCTCAAAATGTAAACGTCACTTAGAACTTACATAGAAAATCAAAATTCAACAGACTTCTAAGTCAAGTAAAGTCTTGAGTAATCAGAAACATGCAATGTTAATTTAACAGAACTGTAAATGACAGTTCGCAAGCCAAGTCAAGTCTATGCTAAGTATCAGTAATGGAGCCTTAACTGTTCATGCCTAAGTCATTTTTCCTAGCCCATTCAAATATGGATGTTAAGTCATTATTCAATCTTGAGCATAAATCATTTGTCCCCTCATGATTTCCCGACAAATATAGTTGGACATCATCTGCATATGCATGCATATGAGCATGCTGGCATGCATTAAATATGTCATTTATTATAATACTAAAAAGCAGTGGGTCCAAGATAGAGCCTTGGGGTACCCCTGCCAATAGTGTTTTTATACCTGAAGTTTCGGAGCCGACTTTGACAAGCTGGGATCTACCCGTCAGATAAATTCGCATGAGCCGCACTGCGATTTCATCAAAACCAAAATATTTTTTTAATTTTAAGCACAGCAGGTCATGGTTCACAGAGTCGAAGGCTTTTGAGAAGTCGAGTAGGCATAATAAAGTCAACTGGTTTTTGTCAAAGAGTGCCCTGATTTCGTCTAAAATTTTTATGAAAGCCGTGTAGCAACTGTGCTTTGATCGGAAGCCTGACTGGAATGGTGATAGCAGACTACGTTTGCTAACATGGTCTTGACAATATCTCAAAGACTTTCGAGAGTGCTGGCAAAATGCTGATAGGCCGAAAGTCACTAGGACAATCTGCAAACTTAGTTTTTGCAATGGGTATAACCGTGGCAACCTTCCACATATCAGGGAAGCAGGAGGTAGTAATACTGTGGTTGATAATATGCTTCATGTGCAAGGTTTCAAATCTATGGCCATTTGGGGTGGTCATAAGTTCAATTGACCTTATGACCGTTAACCTTATGTCACCCCACCATCACATTATTGCATTGTCATCGAGCCGTGATACGTGTGCAAAGTTTCAATCAAACTTATGGCCATTCAATGTGGTAATAAGGCTAATTGGCCTTATGGCCGTCGACCTTATGTCACCACATCATCACATTAATGCATTGTCATCGGTCCTTGATACGTGTGCAAAGTTTAAAATTAATCAGACTTCTAGAAACAGGTGAAAGTTAAGCTCAAAGATGCCGTTACATAGATACAGGCCAAGCTAATAAAAGCGTGTTAAAAAGGGCTCCAGTATGCTCTTTCGTAGATGTGCCATGCATCCACTTCTATCATTAATAAAGGAATGCGTTTTTCGCATTATGTGCAAGGTTTCAAATCTACGGCCATTTGGGGTGGGCAGAAGTTCAATTGACCTTATGTCCGTTAACCTTATGTCACCCCACCATCACATTATTGCATTGTTATCGAGCCTTGATTCCTGTGCAAAGTTTCAATCAAACTTGTGGCCATTCAAAGTGGTAATAAGGCCAACTGACCTTATAGCCGTTGACCTTATGTCACCACATTATCAAATTAATGCATTGTCATTGAGCCTTGATACGAGTGCAAAGTTCTAATAAAACTTATGGCCATTCAAAGTGGTAATAAGGCCAATTGACCTGATGGCCGTTGGCCTTATGTCACCACACCATTACATTAATGCATTGTCATAGAGCCTTGATATGTGTGCAAAGTTTCAATCAAACTTATGGCCATTCAAAGTGGTAATAAAGCCAAATGACCTTATGGCCGTTGCCCTTATGTCACCACACCATCACATTAATGCATTGTCATCGAGCTTTGATACGTGTGCAAAGTTTCAAATTAATCAGACTTCTAGAAACCGGTGAAAATTAAGCTCAAAAATTCCGTTACGTACAGGCCAAGCTAATAAAAGCGTGTTAAAAAAGGGATCCAGTATGCTCTTTCGTAGATGTGCGCTGCATCCACTTCTATCATTAATAAAGGAATGCGTTTTTCGCATTATGTGCAAGGTTTCAAATCTATGGCCATTTGGGGGGGTCAAAAGTTCAATTGACCTTATGCACGTTAACCTTGTGTCAACCCACCATTACATTATTGCATTGTCATCGAGCTTTGATACGTGTGAAAAATTTCAATCAAACTTATGGCCATTCAAAGTGATAATAAGGCCAATTGACCTTATGGCCTTTGACCTTATGTCACCACACCATCACATTAATGCATTGTCATCGGCCCTTGATACGTGTGCAAAGTTTCCATCAAACTTATGGTCATTCAAAGTGGTAATAAGGCCGATTTCCCTTATGGCCGTTGACGTTATGTCACAACACCATCACATTAATGCATTGTCATCGAGCCTTGATATGTGTGCAAAGTGTCAATCAAACTTCTGGCCATTCAAAGTGGTAATAAAGCCAAATGACCTTATGGCCGTTGCCCTTATGTCACCACCATCATACTAATGCATTGTCGTCGGTCCTTGATACATATGCAAAGTTTCAAATTAATCAGACTTCTAGAAACCCGAGAAAATTAAGCTCAAAGATTCCGTTACATACAGGCCAAGCTAATAAAAGCGTGTTAAAAAGGTCTCGAGTATGCTCTTTCGTAAATGTCCCATGCATCTACTTCTATCATTAATAAAGGAATGCGTTTTTCGTATTATGTGCAAGGTTTCAAATCTATGGCCATTTGGGAAGGTCATAACTTCAATTGACCTCATGTTCGTTAACCTTATGTCACCCCACCATCACATGCATTGTCATCGAGCCTTGATACGTGTGCAAAGTTTCAATCAAACTTATGGCCATTCAAAGTGTTAATAATGCCAATTGACCTTATGGCCGTTGACCTTATGTCACCACACCATCACAATAATCCATTGTCATCGAGTCGTGAAACGTGTGCAAAGCTTCAATCAAAGTTATGGCCATTCAAAGTGGTAATAAGGCCAAATAGCCTTATGGCCGTTTCCCTTATGTCACCAGACCATCACATTAATGCATTGTCATCGATCCTTGATGTGTGCAAAGTTTCAATCAAACTTATGGCCATTCAAAGTGGTAATAAGGCCAAATGACCTTATGGCCGTCGACCTTATGTCACCACACCATCACATTAATGCATTGTCATCGGTCCTTGATATGTTTGCAAAGTTTCAATCAAACTTATGGCCATTCAAAGTTGTAATAAGGCCAATTGACCATGTGGCCGTTGACCTTATGTCACCACACCATCACAATAATGAATTGCCATCGAGCCCTGATACGTGTGCAAAGTTTCAATCAAACTTTTTGCCATTCAAAGTGGTAATAAGGCCAATTGACCTTATGGCCGCCGACCTTATGTCACCACCATCATACTAATGCATTGTCGTCGGTCCTTGATACATATGCAAAGTTTCAAATTAATCAGACTTCTAGAAACCCGAGAAAATTAAGCTCAAAGATTCCGTTACATACAGGCCAAGCTAATAAAAGCGTGTTAAAAAGGTCTCGAGTATGCTCTTTCGTAAATGTCCCATGCATCCACTTCTATCATTAATAAAGGAATGCGTTTTTCGTATTATGTGCAAGGTTTCAAATCTATGGCCATTTGGGAAGGTCATAACTTCAATTGACCTCATGTTCGTTAACCTTATGTCACCCCACCATCACATGCATTGTCATCGAGCCTTGATACGTGTGCAAAGTTTCAATCAAACTTATGGCCATTCAAAGTGTTAATAATGCCAATTGACCTTATGGCCGTTGACCTTATGTCACCACACCATCACAATAATCCATTGTCATCGAGTCGTGAAACGTGTGCAAAGCTTCAATCAAAGTTATGGCCATTCAAAGTGGTAATAAGGCCAAATAGCCTTATGGCCGTTTCCCTTATGTCACCAGACCATCACATTAATGCATTGTCATCGATCCTTGATGTGTGCAAAGTTTCAATCAAACTTATGGCCATTCAAAGTGGTAATAAGGCCAAATGACCTTATGGCCGTCGACCTTATGTCACCACACCATCACGTTAATGCATTGTCATCGGTCCTTGATACGTGTGCAAAGTTTCAAATTAATCAGACTTCTAGAAACCGGTAAAAATTGAGCTCAAATTGTCATCGAGCCTTGATACGAGTGCAAAATTCTAATCAAACTTATGGCCATTCAAAGTGGTAATAAGGCCAATTGACCTTATGGCCGTTGACCTTATGTCACCACCATCATACTAATGCATTGTCGTCGGTCCTTGATACATATGCAAAGTTTCAAATTAATCAGACTTCTAGAAACCCGAGAAAATTAAGCTCAAAGATTCCGTTACATAGAGGCCAAGCTAATAAAAGCGTGTTAAAAAGGTCTCGAGTATGCTCTTTCGTAAATGTCCCATGCATCCACTTCTATCATTAATAAAGGAAAGCGTTTTTCGTATTATGTGCAAGGTTTCAAATCTATGGCCATTTGGGAAGGTCATAACTTCAATTGACCTCATGTTCGTTAACCTTATGTCACCCCACCATCACATGCATTGTCATCGAGCCTTGATACGTGTGCAAAGTTTCAATCAAACTTATGGCCATTCAAAGTGTTAATAATGCCAATTGACCTTATGGCCGTTGACCTTATGTCACCACACCATCACAAGAATCCATTGTCATCGAGTCGTGAAACGTGTGCAAAGCTTCAATCAAAGTTATGGCAATTCAAAGTGGTAATAAGGCCAAATAGCCTTATGGCCGTTTCCCTTATGTCACCAGACCATCACATTAATGCATTGTCATCGATCCTTGATGTGTGCAAAGTTTCAATCAAACTTATGGCCATTCAAAGTGGTAATAAGGCCAAATGACGTTATGGCCGTCGACCTTATGTCACCACACCATCACATTAATGCATTGTCATCGGTCCTTGATACGTGTGCAAAGTTTCAAAGTAATCAGACTTCTAGAAACCGGTAAAAATTGAGCACAAATTGTCATCGAGCCTTGATACGAGTGCAAAATTCTAATCAAACTTATGGCCATTCAAAGTGGTAATAAGGCCAATTGACCTTATGGCCGTTGACCTTATGTCACCACACCATCACACTAATGCATTGTCATGATATGTGTGCAAAGTTTCAATCAAACTTATGGCCATTCAAAGTGGTAATAAGGCCAAATGACCTTATGGCCGTTGCCCTTATGTCACCACACTATCACATTAATGCATTGTCATCGGTCCTTGATACATATGCAAAGTTTCAAATTAATCAGACTTCTAGAAACTGGTGAAAATTGAGCTCAAAGATTCCGTTACATAGATACAGGCCATAGATACAGGCTATTAAAAGCGTGTTAAAAAGGGCTCTAGTATGCTCTTTCGTAGATGTGCCATGCATCCACTTCTATCATTAATAAAGGAATGCGTTTTTCGCATTACGTGCCAGGTTTCAAATCTATGGCCATTTGGGGTGATCAGAAGTTCAATTGACCTTATGTCCGTTAACCTTATGTCACCCCACCATCACATTATTGCATTGTCATCGAGCCTTGACACCTGTGCAAAGTTTCAATCAAAATTGTGGCCATTCAAAGTGGTAATAAGCCCAACTGACCTTATGGCCGTTGACCTTATGTCACCACACTATCACATTAATGCATTGTCACGGTCCTTGATATGTGTGCAAAGTTTCAATCAAACTTATGGTCATTCAAAGTGGTAATAAGGCCAAATGACCTTATGGCCGTTGCCCTTATGTCACCACACTATCACATTAATGCATTGTCATCGGTCCTTGATACATATGCAAAGTTTCAAATTAATCAGACTTCTAGAAACTGGTGAAAATTGAGCTCAAAGATTCCGTTACATAGATACAGGCCAAGCTATTAAAAGCGTGTTAAAAAAGGGCTCTAGTATGCTCTTTCGTAGATGTGCCATGCATCCACTTCTATCATTAATAAAGGAATGCGTTTTTTGCATTATGTGCCAGGTTTCAAATCTATGGCCATTTGGGGTGATCAGAAGTTCAATTGACCTTATGTCCGTTAACCTTATGTCACCCCACCATCACATTATTGCATTGTCATCGAGTCTTGACACCTGTGCAAAGTTTCAATCAAACTTGTGGCCATTCAAAGTGGTAATAAGGCCAATTGACCTTATGGCCGTTGACCTTATGTCACCACATTATCAAATTAATGCATTGTCATCGAGCCTTGATACGAGTGCAAAATTCTAATCAAACTTATGGCCATTCAAAGTGGTAATAAGGCCAATTGAACTTACGGCCGTTGACCTTATGTCACCACACCATCACACTAATGCTTTGTCAAAGTTTCAATCAAACTTATGGCCATTCAAATTGGTAATCAGGCCAAATAACCTCATGGCCGTTGTCCTTATGTCACCACACCATCACATTAATGCATTGTCATCGATCCTTGATATGTGTGCAAAGTTTCAATCAAACTTATGGCCATTCAAAGTGGTAATAAGGCCAAATGACCTTATGGCCGTTGCCCTTATGTCACCACACTATCACATTAATGCGTTGTCTTTGATACGTATGCAAAGTTTCAAATTTATCAGACTTCTAGAAACCGGGGAAAATTAAGCTCAAAGATTCCGTTATATACAGGCCAAGCTAATAAAAGCGTGTTAATAAAGGAATGCGTGTTTCGCATTATATGCAAGGTTTCAAATCTGTGACCATTTGGGGTGGTCGCAAGTTCAATTGACCATATGTCCGTTAACCTTATGGAAACCCACCATCACATTATTGCATTGTCATCGAGCCTTGATACGTGTGCAAAGTTTCAATGGCCAATTCAAAGTGGTAATAAGGCCGATTTCCCTTATGGCCGTTGACGTTATGTCACAACACCATCACATTAATGCATTGTCATCGATCCTTGATATGTGTGCAAAGTTTTAATCAAACTTATGGCCATTCAAAGTGGTCATAATGCCAATAGACCTTATGGCAGTTGACCTTATGTCACCACACCATCACACTAATACATTGTCATCGAGCCTTGACACCTGTGCAAAGTTTCAATGGCCAATTCAAAGTGGTAATAAGGCCGATTTCCCTTATGGCCGTTGACGTTATGTCACAACACCATCACATTAATGCATTGTCATCGATCCTTGATATGTGTGCAAAGTTTCAATCAAACTTATGGCCATTCAAAGTGGTAATAAGGCCAAATTACCTTATGGCCGTTGCCCTTATGTCACCACACCATCGCAATAATGCATTGTCATCGGTCCTTGATACGTATGCAAAGTTTCAAATTAATCAGACTTCTAGAAACCGGTGAAAATTAAGCTCAAAGATTCCGTTACATATGACAAGCTAATAAAAGCGTGTTAAAAAATAAAAAAACACGCCGCGCGCCTCAGGGTAGTGGCGGCGCGTGATATCCCCTCACGACGAAGGGCTAGAGCCTGGCTTCCAGTGACGCCAACGGACCCAGCTGACATCCTGGAGCTGCTCCAGGAGTACAACCCGCCACAGGTTTGGAAGTCAACCCGGATAAAACCGAGCTTGTTCTCTTCACGAGGAGGTACAAAGTACCAACTCTTACAGCGCTAAGAATTGGGGGTACGTACTTAGCATTTGGCGATCAAGTCAAGTATTTGGGAGTCATTCTGGATAGGAAGCCATTATGGAGCTGTTCACCTGCAAGAGGGCAACTGGCACCTCCTGGGGATTTTCCCCTAAGGTGACCTACTGTATTTACACAGCAATTGTTCGCCCGATTCTTCTTTATTGTGCCTTGGTCTGGTGGCCTGCACCAGCTAAAATTACCTATCTTAAAATGCTTCAAAAGGTGCAACGGAGTTCGGAGCTCTGCATTACAGGAGCTCTCGGCTCCACTCCAGATTCCGTTACATACATATATGGATACATAGATACATAGATAAATACAGGCCAAGCTAATATAAGCGTGTTAAAAAGGGCTCCAGTATGCTCTTTCGTAGATGTGCCATGCATCCACTTCTATCATTAATAAAGGAATGCGTTTTTCGCATTATGTGCAAAGTTTCAAATCTATGGCCATTTGGGGTGGTCATAAGTTCAATTGACCTTATGTCCGTTAACCTTATGTAACCCCACCATCACATTATTGCATTGTCATCGAGCCTTGATACGTGTGCAAAGTTTAAATCAAACTTATGGCCATTCAAAGTGGTAATAAGGCCAATTAACCTTATGGCCGTTGACCTTATGTCACCACACCATCACATTAATGCATTGTCATCGACCCTTGATACGTGTGCAAAGTTTCAATCAAACTTATGGCCATTCAAAGTGTTAATAAGGCCAATTGACCTTATGGCCGTTGACCTTATGTCACCACAACATCACATTAATGCATTGTCATCGAGCCTTGATATGTGTGCAAAGTTTCAATCAAACTTATGGCCATTCAACGTGGTAATAAGGCAAAATGACCTTATGGCCGTTGTCCTTATGTCACCACACCATCACATTAATGTATTGTCATCGGTCATTGATACGTATGCAAAGTTTCAAATTAATCAGACTTCTAGAAACCGGTGAAAATTAAGCTCAAAAATTCCGTTACATACAGGCCAAGCTAATAAAAACGTGTTAAAAAAGGGCTCCAATATGCTCTTTCGTAGATGTGCGCTGCATCCACTTCTATCATTAATAAAGGAATGCGTTTTTCGCATTATGTGCAAGGTTTCAAATCTATGGCCATTTGGGGTGGTCATAAGTTCAATTGACCTTATGTCCGTTAACCTTATGTCACCCCACCATCACATTATTGCATTGTCATCGAGCCTTGATACGTGTGCAAAGTTTCAATCAAACTTATGGCCCTTCAAAGTGGTAATAAGGCCAATTGACCTTATGGCCGTTGATCTTATGTCACCACACCATGTCCTGCACTAGATAAAAGTACCTATCTTAAAATGCTTCAAAAGGTGCAACGGAGTTCGGAGCTCTGCATTACCGGGGCTCTCGGCTCCACTCCAGATTCAGTTATATACATACATGGATACATAGATACATAGATAGATACAGGCCAAGCTAATAAAAGCGTGTTAAAAAGGGCTCCAGTATGCTCCTTCGTAGATGTGCCATGCATTCACTGCTATCATTAATAAAGGAATGCGTTTTTCGCATTGTGTGCAAGGTTTCAAATCTATGGCCATTTGGGGTGGTCACAAGTTCAATTGACCTTATGTCCGTTAACCTTATGTGAACCCACCATCACATTATTGCATTGTCATCGAGCCTTGATACGTGTGCAAAGTTTCAATCAAACTTATGGCCATTCAAAGTGGTAATAAGGCCAATTGACACACCATCACATTAATGCATTGTCCTTGAGCCTTGATACGTGTGCAAAGTTTTAATCAAACTTATGGCCATTCAAAGTGGTAATAAGGCCAATTGACCTTATGGCCGTTGACCTTATGTCACAACACCATCACATTAATGCCTTGATACGTGTGCAAAGTTCCAATCAAACTTATGGCCATGCAAAGTGGTAATAAGGGCAATTGACCTTATGGCCGTAGACCTTATGTCACAACACCATCACATTAATGCCTTGATACGTGTGCAAAGTTTCAATCAAATTTATGGCCATGCAAAGTGCTAATAAGGCCAATTGACCTTATGGCTGTTGACCTTATGTCACCACACCATCACATTAATGCATTGTCATCGAGCCTTGATACGTGTGCAAAGTGTCAATCAAACTTATGGCCATTCAAAGCGGTAATAAGGCCAATTGACCTTATGGCCGTCGACCTTATGTCACCACACCATCACATTAATGCATTGTCATCGGTCCCTGATACGTGTGCAAAGTTACAATCGAACGTATGGCCATTCAAAGTGGTAATAAGGCCAATACGTATGCAAAGTTTCAAATTAATCAGACTTCTAGAAGCCGGTGAAAATTAAGCTCAAAGATTCTGTTACATAGATACAGGCCAAGCTAATAAAAGTGTGTTAAAAAAGGGCTCTAGTATGCTCTTTCGTAGATGTGCCATGCGTCCACTTCTATCATTAACAAAGGAATGCGTTTTTCGCATTATGTGCAAGGTTTCAAATCTATGGCCATTTCGGGTGGCCATAAGTTCAATTGACCTTATGTCCGTAAACCTTATGTCACCCACCATCACATTAATGCATTGTCGTCGACCCTTGATACGTGTGCAAAGTTGCAATCAAACTTATGGCCATTCAAAGTGGTAATAAGGCCAATTGACCTTATGTCACCACACCATCGCATTAATGCATTGTCATCGGTCCTTGATAAGTATGCAAAGCTTCAAATTAAAAAGACTTCTAGAAACCGGTGAAAATTTAGCTCAAAGATTCCGTTACATACAGGCCAAGCTAATAAAAGCGTGTTAATAAAGGAATGCGTGTTTCGTATTATATGCAAGGTTTCAAATCTGTGACCATTTGGGGTGGTCGCAAGTTCAATTGATCTTATGTCCGTTAACTTTATGGCACCCCACCATCACATTATTGCATTGTTATCGAGCCTTGATAAGTGTGCAAAGTTTCAATCAAACTTATGGCCATTCAAAGTGGTAATAAGGCCAATTGACCTTATGGCCGTTGACCTTATGTCACCACACCATCACATTAATGCAGTGTCATCGAGCCTTGATACGTGTGCAAAGTGGCAATCAAACTTATGGCCATTCAAAGCGGTAATAAGGCCAATTGACCTTATGGCCGTTGACCTTAAGTCACCACACCATCACAATAATGCACTGTCATCGAGCCCTTATACGTGTGCAAAGTTTCGATCAAACTTATGGCCATTCAAAGTGGTAATAAGGCCAATTGACCTTATGGCCGTCGACCTTATGTCACGACACCATCACACTAATGCATTGTCATCGGTCCTTGATACGTATGCAAAGTTTCAAATTAATTAGAATTCTAGAAACCGGTGAAAATGAAGCTCAAAGATTCTGTTACATACAGGCCAAGCTAATAAAAGCGTGTTAATAAAGGAATGCGTTTTTCGCATTATATGCAAGGTTTCAAATCTATGACCATTTAGGCTGGTCGCAAGTTTAATTGACCATATGTCCGTTAACCTTATGGAACCCCACCATCACATTATTGCATTGTCATCGAGCCTTGATACGTGTGCAATGTTTTAATCAAACTTATGGCCATTCAAAGTGGTCATAATGCCAATAGACCTTATGGCAGTTGACCTTATATCACCACACCATCACACTAATACATTGTCATCGAGCCCTGATACGTGTGCAAAGTGTCAGTCAAACTTATGGCCATTCAAAGTGGTAATAAGGTCAATTGACCTTATGGCCGTTGACCTTATGTCACCACACCATCACAATAATGCATTGTCATCGAGCCCGGATATGTGTACAAAGTTTCAATCAAACTTATGGCCATTCAAAGTGGTAGTAAGGCCAATTGACCTTATGGCCGTTGACCTTAAGTCACCACACCATCACAATAATGCATTGCCATCGAGCTTTGATACGTGTGCAAAGTTTCAATAAAACTTATGTCCATTTAAAGTGGTAATAAGGCCAATTGACCTTATGGCCGTTGACCTTAAGTCACCACACCATCACAATAATGCATTGCCATCGAGCCCTGATACGTGTACAAAGTTTCAATCAAACTTATGGCCATTCAAAGTGGTAATAAGGCCTATTGACCTTATGGCCGTTGACCTTATGTCACCACACCATCACATTAATGCACTGTCATCGAGCCTTGATACGCGTGCAAAGTTTTAGTCAAACTTATGGCCATTCAAAGTGGTAATAAGGCCAATTGACCTTATGGCCGTTGACCTTATGTCACCACACCATCACATTAATGCATTGTCATCGAGCCTTGATACGTGTGCAAATTTCAATCAAACTTATGGCCATTCAAAGTGGTAGTAAGGCCAATTGACCTTATGGCCGTTGACCTTAAGTCACCACACCATCACAATAATGCATTGTCATCGAAGCCCTGATACGTGTACAAAGTTTCAATCAAACTTATGGCCATTCAAAGTGGTAATAAGGCCAATTGACCTTATGGCCGTTGACCTTAATTCACCGGACCATCACATTAATGCATTGTCATCGAGCATTGATACGCGTGCAAAGTTTCAATGAAACTTATGGCTATTCAAAGTGGTAATAAGGCCAATTGACCTTATGGCCGTTACCTTATGTCACCACACCATCACAATAATGCATTGTCATCGAGCCCGGATACGTGTACAAAGTTTCAATCAAACTTATGGCCATTCAAAGTGGTAGTAAGGCCAATTGACCTTATGGCCGTTGACCTTAAGTCACCACACCATCACAATAATGCATTGCCATCGAGCTTTGATACGTGTGCAAAGTTTCAATAAAACTTATGTCCATTTAAAGTGGTAATAAGGCCAATTGACCTTATGGCCGTTGACCTTAAGTCACCACACCATCACAATAATGCATTGCCATCGAGCCCTGATACGTGTACAAAGTTTCAATCAAACTTATGGCCATTCAAAGTGGTAATAAGGCCAATTGACCTTATGGCCGTTGACCTTATGTCACCACACCATCACATTAATGCATTGTCATCGAGCCTTGATACGCGTGCAAAGTTTTAGTCAAACTTATGGCCATTCAAAGTGGTAATAAGGCCAATTGACCTTATGGCCGTTGCCTTATGTCACCACACCATCACATTATTGCATTGTCATCGAGCCTTGACACGTGTGCAAAGTTTCAATCAAACTTATGGCCATTCAAAGTGGTAATAAGGCCAATTGACACACCATCACATTAATGCATTGTCCTTGAGCCTTGATACGTGTGCAAAGTTTTAATCAAACTTATGGCCATTCAAAGTGGTAATAAGGCCAATTGACCTTATGGCCGTTGACCTTATGTCACAACACCATCACATTAATGCCTTGATACGTGTGCAAAGTTCCAATCAAACTTATGGCCATGCAAAGTGGTAATAAGGGCAATTGACCTTATGGCCGTAGACCTTATGTCACAACACCATCACATTAATGCCTTGATACGTGTGCAAAGTTTCAATCAAATTTATGGCCATGCAAAGTGGTAATAAGGCCAATTGACCTTATGGCTGTTGACCTTATGTCACCACACCATCACATTAATGCATTGTCATCGAGCCTTGATACGTGTGCAAAGTGTCAATCAAACTTATGGCCATTCAAAGCGGTAATAAGGCCAATTGACCTTATGGCCGTCGACCTTATGTCACCACACCATCACATTAATGCATTGTCATCGGTCCCTGATACGTGTGCAAAGTTACAATCGAACGTATGGCCATTCAAAGTGGTAATAAGGCCAATACGTATGCAAAGTTTCAAATTAATCAGACTTCTAGAAGCCGGTGAAAATTAAGCTCAAAGATTCTGTTACATAGATACAGGCCAAGCTAATAAAAGTGTGTTAAAAAAGGGCTCTAGTATGCTCTTTCGTAGATGTGCCATGCGTCCACTTCTATCATTAACAAAGGAATGCGTTCTTCGCATTATGTGCAAGGTTTCAAATCTATGGCCATTTCGGGTGGTCATAAGTTCAATTGACGTTATGTCCGTTAAGCCTTGATATGTGTGCAAAGTTTTAATCAAACGTATGGCCATTCAAAGTGGTAATAAGGCCAATGGACCTTATGGCCGTTGACCTTATGTCACCACACCATCACATTAATGCATTGTCGTCGACCCTTGATACGTGTGCAAAGTTGCAATCAAACTTATGGCCATTCAAAGTGGTAATAAGGCCAATTGACCTTATGTCACCACACCATCGCATTAATGCATTGTCATCGGTCCTTGATAAGTATGCAAAGCTTCAAATTAAAAAGACTTCTAGAAACCGGTGAAAATTTAGCTCAACGATTCCGTTACATACAGGCCAAGCTAATAAAAGCGTGTTAATAAAGGAATGCGTGTTTCGTATTATATGCAAGGTTTCAAATCTGTGACCATTTGGGGTGGTCGCAAGTTCAATTGATCTTATGTCCGTTAACTTTATGGCACCCCACCATCACATTATTGCATTGTTATCGAGCCTTGATAAGTGTGCAAAGTTTCAATCAAACTTATGTCCATTCAAAGTGGTAATAAGGCCAATTGACCTTATGGCCGTTGACCTTATGTCACCACACCATCACATTAATGCAGTGTCATCGAGCCTTGATACGTGTGCAAAGTGGCAATCAAACTTATGGCCATTCAAAGCGGTAATAAGGCCAATTGACCTTATGGCCGTTGACCTTAAGTCACCACACCATCACAATAATGCACTGTCATCGAGCCCTTATACGTGTGCAAAGTTTCGATCAAACTTATGGCCATTCAAAGTGGTAATAAGGCCAATTGACCTTATGGCCGTCGACCTTATGTCACGACACCATCACACTAATGCATTGTCATCGGTCCTTGATACGTATGCAAAGTTTCAAATTAATTAGAATTCTAGAAACCGGTGAAAATTAAGCTCAAAGATTCTGTTACATACAGGCCAAGCTAATAAAAGCGTGTTAATAAAGGAATGCGTTTTTCGCATTATATGCAAGGTTTCAAATCTATGACCATTTAGGCTGGTCGCAAGTTTAATTGACCATATGTCCGTTAACCTTATGGAACTCCACCATCACATTATTGCATTGTCATCGAGCCTTGATACGTGTGCAATGTTTTAATCAAACTTATGGCCATTCAAAGTGGTAATAAGGTCAATTGACCTTATGGCCGTTAACCTTATGTCACCACACCATCACAATAATGCATTGTCATCGAGCTCGGATACGTGTACAAAGTTTCAATCAAACTTATGGCCATTCAAAGTGGTAGTAAGGCCAATTGACCTTATGGCCGTTGACCTTAAGTCACCACACCATCACAATAATGCATTGCCATCGAGCTTTGATACGTGTGCAAAGTTTCAATAAAACTTATGTCCATTTAAAGTGGTAATAAGGCCAATTGACCTTATGGCCGTTGACCTTAAGTCACCACACCATCACAATAATGCATTGCCATCGAGCCCTGATACGTGTACAAAGTTTCAATCAAACTTATGGCCATTCAAAGTGGTAATAAGGCCAATTGACCTTATGGCCGTTGACCTTATGTCACCACACCATCACATTAATGCATTGTCATCGAGCCTTGATACGCGTGCAAAGCTTTAGTCAAACTTATGGCCATTCAAAGTGGTAATAAGGCCAATTGACCTTATGGCCGTTGACCTTATGTCACCACACCATCACATTAATGCATTGTCATCGAGCCTTGATACGTGTGCAAATTTCAATCAAACTTATGGCCATTCAAAGTGGTAGTAAGGCCAATTGACCTTATGGCCGTTGACCTTAAGTCACCACACCATCACAATAATGCATTGTCATCGAAGCCCTGATACGTGTACAAAGTTTCAATCAAACTTATGGCCATTCAAAGTGGTAATAAGGCCAATTGACCTTATGGCCGTTGACCTTAATTCACCGGACCATCACATTAATGCATTGTCATCGAGCCTTGATACGCGTGCAAAGTTTCAATGAAACTTATGGCCATTCAAAGTGGTAATAAGGCCAATTGACCTTATGGCCGTTGACCTTATGTCACCACACCATCACAATAATGCATTGTCATCGAGCCCGGATACGTGTACAAAGTTTCAATCAAACTTATGGCCATTCAAAGTGGTAGTAAGGCCAATTGACCTTATGGCCGTTGACCTTAAGTCACCACACCATCACAATAATGCATTGCCATCGAGCTTTGATACGTGTGCAAAGTTTCAATAAAACTTATGTCCATTTAAAGTGGTAATAAGGCCAATTGACCTTATGGCCGTTGACCTTAAGTCACCACACCATCACAATAATGCATTGCCATCGAGCCCTGATACGTGTACAAAGTTTCAATCAAACTTATGGCCATTCAAAGTGGTAATAAGGCCAATTGACCTTATGGCCGTTGACCTTATGTCACCACACCATCACATTAATGCATTGTCATCGAGCCTTGATACGCGTGCAAAGTTTTAGTCAAACTTATGGCCATTCAAAGTGGTAATAAGGCCAATTGACCTTATGGCCGTTGACCTTATGTCACCACACCATCACATTAATACATTGTCATCGAGCCCTGATACGTGTGCAAAGTGTCAGTCAAACTTATGGCCATTCAAAGTGGTAATAAGGTCAATTTACCTTATGGCCGTTGACCTTAATTCACCGGACCATCACATTAATGCATTGTCATCGAGCCTTGATACGCGTGCAAAGTTTCAATGAAACTTATGGCCATTCAAAGTGGTAATAAGGCCAATTGACCTTATGGCCGTTGACCTTATGTCACTACACCATCACAATAATGCATTGTCATCGAGCCCGGATACGTGTACAAAGTTTCAATCAAACTTATGGCCATTCAAAGTGGTAGTAAGGCCAATTGACCTTATGGCCGTTGACCTTAAGTCACCACACCATCACAATAATGCATTGCCATCGAGCTTTGATAAGTGTGCAAAGTTTCAATAAAACTTATGTCCATTTAAAGTGGTAATAAGGCCAATTGACCTTATGGCCGTTGACCTTAAGTCACCACACCATCACAATAATGCATTGCCATCGAGCCCTGATACGTGTACAAAGTTTCAATCAAACTTATGGCCATTCAAAGTGGTAATAAGGCCAATTGACCTTATGGCCGTTGACCTTATGTCACCACACCATCACATTAATGCATTGTCATCGAGCCTTGATACGCGTGCGAAGTTTTAGTCAAACTTATGGCCATTCAAAGTGGTAATAAGGCCAATTGACCTTATGGCCGTTGACCTTATGTCACCACACCATCACATTAATGCATTGTCATCGAGCCTTGATACGTGTGCAAATTTCAATCAAACTTATGGCCATTAAAAGTGGTAGTAAGGCCAATTGACCTTATGGCCGTTGACCTTAAGTCACCACACCATCACAATAATGCATTGTCATCGAAGCCCTGATACGTGTACAAAGTTTCAATCAAACTTATGGCCATTCAAAGTGGTAATAAGGCCAATTGACCTTATGGCCGTGGACCTTATGTCACCACACCATCACACTAATGCATTGTCATCGGTCCTTGATACGTATGCAAAGTTTAAAATTAATCAGACTTCTAGAAACCGGTGAAAATTAAGCTCAAAGATTTCGTTACATACAGGCCTAGCTAATAAAAGCGTGTTAAAAAAGAGCCCCAGTATGCTCTTTCATAGAAGTGCCATGCATCCACTTCTATCATTAATAAAGGATTGCGTTTTTCGCATTATGTGCAAGGCTCCAAATCTATGGCCATTTGGGGTGGTCATAAGTTCAATTGACCTTATGTCCGTTAACCTTATGTCACCCCAGCATCACATTATTGCATTGTCATCGAGCCTTGATACGTGTGCAAAGTTTCAATCAAACTTATGGCAATTCAAAGTGGTAATAACGCGAATTGACCTTATGGCCGTTGTCCTTATGTAACCACTCCATCACATTAATGCATTGTCATCGAGCCTTGATACGTGTGTAAAGTTTCAATCAAACTTATGGCCATTCAAAGTGGTAATAAGGCCAATCGACCTTATGGCCGTTGACCTCATGTCACCACACCATCACAATAATGCATTGTCATCGAGCCCTGATACGTGTGCAAAGTTTCAATCAAACTTATGGCCATGCAAAGTGGTAATAAGGCCAATTAACATTATGGCCGTTGACCTTATGTCACCACACCATCACAATAATGCATTGTCATCGAGCACTGATATGTGTACAAAGTTTCAGTCAAACTTATGGCCATTCAAAGTGGTAATAAGGCCAATAGACCTTATGGCCGTTGACCTTATGTCACTAAACCATCACAATAATGCATTGCCATCGAGCCCTGATACGTGTACAAAGTTTCAATCAAACTTATGGCTATTCAGAGTGGTAATAAGGCCAATTGACCTTATGGCCGTTGACCTTATGTCACCACACATTCACAATAATGCATTGTCATCGAGCCTTGATACGTGTGCAAAGTTTCAATCAAACTTATGGCCATTCAAAGTGGTAATAAGGCCAACTGACCTTATGACCGTTGACCTTATGTCACCACACCATCACAATAATGCATTGTCATTGAGCCTTGATACGTGTGCAAAGTTTCAATCAAACTTATGGCCATTCAAAGAGGTAATAAGGCCAATTGACCTTATGGCCGTTGACCTTATGTCACCACACCATCACAATAATGCATTGTCATCGAGCACTGATACGTGTACAAAGTTTCAGTCAAACTTATGGCCATTCAAAGTGGTAATAAAGCCAATAGACCTTATGGCCGTTGACCTTATGTCACTAAACCATCACAATAATGCATTTCCATCGAGCCCTGATACGTGTACAAAGTTTCAATCAAACTTATGGCTATTCAGAGTGGTAATAAGGCCAATTGACCTTATGGCCGTTGACCTTATGTCACCACACCATCACATTAATGCATTGTCATCGAGCCTTGATACGTGTGCAAAGTTTCAATCAAACTTATGGCCATTCAAAGTGGTAATAAGGCCAATTTACCTTATGGCCCTTGACCTTATGTCACCACACCATAACAATAATGCATTGCCATCGAGCCCTGATACGTGTACAAAGTTTCAATCAAACTTGTGGCCATTCAAAGTGGTAATAAGGCCAATTGACCTTATGGGCGTTGACCTTATGTGACCACACCATCACAATAATGCATTTTCATCGAGCCCTGATACATGTACAAAGTTCCAATCAAACTTATGGCCATTCAAAGTGGTAATACGGCCAATTGACCTTATGGCCGTTGACCTTATGTCACCCCACCATCACATTATTGCATTGTCATCGAGCCTCGATACGAGTGCAAAGTTTCAATCAAACTTATGGCCATTCAAAGATGTAATAAGGGTAATTGACCTTATGGCCGTAGACCTTATGTCACCACACCATCACAATAATGCATTGTCATCGAGCCTTGATACGTGTGCAAAGTTTCAATCAAACTTATGGCCATTCAAAGTGGTAATACGGTCAATTGACCTTATGGCCGTTGACCTTATGTCAACACACCATCACAATAATGCATTGTCATCGAGCCAATACGTGTGCAAAGTTTCAATCAAACTTATGGCCATTCAAAGTGGTAATAAGGCCAATTGACCTTATGGCCGTTGACCGTATGTGACCACACCATCACAATAATGCATTGTCATCGAGCCCTGATACGTGTAGAAAGTTTCAATCAAACTTATGGCCATTCAAAGTGGTATAAGGCCAATTGACCTTATGGCCGTTGCCCTTATGTCACCACACCATCACGCTAATGCATTGTCATGGGTCCTTGAGACGTATGCAAAGGATCAAATTAATCAGACTTCTAGAAACCGGTGAAAATTAAGCTCAAAGATTCAGTTACATAGATACAGGCCAATGTAATAAAAGCATGTTAAAAAAGGGATCCAGTATGCTCTTTCGTAGATGTGCCATGCACTTACTTCTATCATTAATAAAGGAATGCGTTTTTATCATTATGTGCAAGGTTTCAAATCTATGGCCATATGGGGTGGCCATAAGTTCAATTGACCTTATGGCCGTTAACCTTATGTCACCCCACCTTCACAATAATGCATTGTCATCGAGCCCTGATACGTGTACAAAGTTTCAATCAAACTTATGGCCATTCAAAGTGGTAATAAGGCCAAATGACCTTATGGCCGTTGACCTTATGTCACCACACCATAACATTAATGCATTGCCATCGAGCCTCGATACGCGTGCAAAGTTTTAATCAAACTTATGGCCGTTCAAAGTGGTAATAAGGCCAATTGACCTTATGGCCGTTGACCTTATGTCACCACACCATCACATTAATTCATTGTCATCGAGCCTTGATACGTGTGCAAAGTTTCAATCAGACTTATGGCCATTCAAAGTGGTAGTAAGGCTAACTGACCATATGGCCGTTGACCTTAAGTCACCACACCATCACAATAATGCATTGTCATCGGTCCTTGATCCGTATGCAAAGTTTAAAATTAATCAGACTTCTAGAAACCAGTGAAAATTAAGCTCAAAGATTCCGTTACATAGATACAGGCCAAGGTAATAAAAGTGTGTTAAAAAAGGGTGTAAAAAGTTTAAATCAAACTTATGGCCATTCAAAGTGGTAATAAGGCCAATTGACCTTATGTCACCACACCATCACATTAATGCATTGTCATCAAGCCTTGATATGTGTGCAAAATTTCAATCAAACTTATGGCCATTCAAAGTGGTAATAAGGCCAATTGACCTTATGGCCTTTGCGCTTATGTCACCACAGCATCACATTAATGCATTGTCATCGAGCCTTGATACGTGTGCAAAGTTTCAATCAAACTTATGGCCATTCAAAGTGGTAATAAGGCCAATTGACCTTATGACCGTTGACCTTATGTCACCACACATTCACAATAATGCATTGCCATCGAGCCTTGATACGTGTGCAAAGTTTCAATCAAACTTATGGCCATTCAAAGTGGTAATAAGGCCAATTAACCTTATGACCGTTGACCTTATGTCACCACACCATCACAATAATGCATTGTCATTGAGCCTTGATACGTGTGCAAAGTTTCAATCAAACTTATGGCCATTCAAAGAGGTAATAAGGCCAATTGACCTTATGGCCGTTGACCTTATGTCACCACACCATCACAATAATGCATTGTCATCGAGCACTGATACGTGTACAAAGTTTCAGTCAAACTTATGGCCATTCAAAGTGGTAATAAAGCCAATAGACCTTATGGCCGTTGACCTTATGTCACTAAACCATCACAATAATGCATTGCCATCGAGCCCTGATACGTGTACAAAGTTTCAATCAAACTTATGGCTATTCAGAGTGGTAATAAGGCCAATTGACCTTATGGCCGTTGACCTTATGTCACCACAACATCACATTAATGCATTGTCATCGAGCCTTGATACGTGTGCAAAGTTTCAATCAAACTTATGGCCATTCAAAGTGGTAATAAGGCCAATTTACCTTATGGCCCTTGACCTTATGTCACCACACCATAACAATAATGCATTGCCATCGAGCCCTGATACGTGTACAAAGTTTCAATCAAACTTGTGGCCATTCAAAGTGGTAATAAGGCCAATTGACCTTATGGGCGTTGACCTTATGTGACCACACCATCACAATAATGCATTTTCATCGAGCCCTAATACATGTACAAAGTTCCAATCAAACTTATGGCCATTCAAAGTGGTAATAAGGCCAATTGACCTTATGGCCGTTGACCTTATGTCACCCCACCATCACATTATTGCATTGTCATCGAGCCTCGATACGAGTGCAAAGTTTCAATCAAACTTATGGCCATTCAAAGATGTAATAAGGGTAATTGACCTTATGGCCGTAGACCTTATGTCACCACACCATCACAATAATGCATTGTCATCGAGCCTTGATACGTGTGCAAAGTTTCAATCAAACTTATGGCCATTCAAAGTGGTAATACGGTCAATTGACCTTATGGCCGTTGACCTTATGTCAACACACCATCACAATAATGCATTGTCATCGAGCCAATACGTGTGCAAAGTTTCAATCAAACTTATGGCCATTCAAAGTGGTAATAAGGCCAATTGACCTTATGGCCGTTGACCGTATGTGACCACACCATCACAATAATGCATTGTCATCGAGCCCTGATACGTGTAGAAAGTTTCAATCAAACTTATGGCCATTCAAAGTGGTATAAGGCCAATTGACCTTATGGCCGTTGCCCTTATGTCACCACACCATCACGCTAATGCATTGTCATGGGTCCTTGATACGTATGCAAAGGATCAAATTAATCAGACTTCTAGAAACCGGTGAAAATTAAGCTCAAAGATTCCGTTACATAGATACAGGCCAATGTAATAAAAGCGTGTTAAAAAAGGGATCCAGTATGCTCTTTCGTAGATGTGCCATGCACTTACTTCTATCATTAATAAAGGAATGCGTTTTTATCATTATGTGCAAGGTTTCAAATCTATGGCCATATGGGGTGGCCATAAGTTCAATTGACCTTATGGCCGTTAACCTTATGTCACCCCACCTTCACAATAATACATTGTCATCGAGCCCTGATACGTGTACAAAGTTTCAATCAAACTTATGGCCATTCAAAGTGGTAATAAGTCCAAATGACCTTATGGCCGTTGACCTTATGTCACCACACCATAACATTAATGCATTGTCATCGAGCCTCGATACGCGTGCAAAGTTTTAATCAAACTTATGGCCGTTCAAAGTGGTAATAAGGCCAATTGACCTTATGGCCGTTGACCTTATGTCACCACACCATCACACTAATTCATTGTCATCGAGCCTTGATACGTGTGCAAAGTTTCAATCAGACTTATGGCCATTCAAAGTGGTAGTAAGGCTAACTGACCATATGGCCGTTGACCTTAAGTCACCACACCATCACAATAATGCATTGTCATCGGTCCTTGATCCGTATGCAAAGTTTAAAATTAATCAGACTTCTAGAAACCAGTGAAAATTAAGCTCAAAGATTCCGTTACATAGATACAGGCCAAGGTAATAAAAGTGTGTTAAAAAAGGGTGTAAAAAGTTTAAATCAAACTTATGGCCATTCAAAGTGGTAATAAGGCCAATTGACCTTATGTCACCACACCATCACATTAATGCATTGTCATCAAGCCTTGATATGTGTGCAAAATTTCAATCAAACTTATGGCCATTCAAAGTGGTAATAAGGCCAATTGACCTTATGGCCTTTGCGCTTATGTCACCACACCATCACATTAATGCATTGTAATCGATCCTTCGTATGAAAGTTTCAAATTAATCAGACTTCTAGAAACGGGTGAAAATTAAGCTCAAAGATTCCGTTAAATACAGGCCAAGCTAATAAAAGCGTGTTAAAAAAGAGCCCCAGTATGCTCTTTCATAGAAGTGCCATGCATCCACTTCTATCATTAATAAAGGAATGCGTTTTTCGCATTATTTGCAAGGTTTCAAATCTATGGCCATTTGGGGTGGTCATAAGTTCAATTGACCTTATGTCCGTTAACCTTAAGTCACCCCCCCCCCCGCCCATATTATTGCATGGCCATCGAGCCTTGATACGTGCGCAAAGTTTCAATCAAACTTATGGCCATTCAAAGTGGTAATAAGGCCAATTGACCTTATGGCCGTTGACCTTATGTCACCACACCATCGCAATAATGCATTTTCATCGAACATAGATACGTGTGCAAAGTTTCAATCAAACTTATGGCCATTCAAAGTGGTAATAAGGCCAATTGACATTATGACCGTTGACCTTGTGTCACCACACCATCACATTAATGCATTGTCATCGAACATAGATACGTGTGCAAAGTTTCAATCAAACTTATGGCCATTCAAAGTGGTAATAAGGCCAATTGACCTTATGGCCGTTCACCTTATGTCACCACACCATCACATTATTGCATTGTCATCGAGCCCTGATACGTGTACAAAGTTTCAATCAAACTTATGGCCATTCAAAGTGGTAATAAGGCCAATTGACCTTATGGCCGTTGACTTTATGTCACCACACCATCACAATAATGCATTGTCATCGAGCCCTTATACGTGTGCAAAGTTTCAATCAAACTTATGGCCATTCAAAGTGGTAAAAGGCCAATTGACATTATGGCCGTTGACATTGTGTCACCACACCATCACATTAATGCATTGCCATCGAGCATAGATACGTGTGCAAAGTTTCAATCAAACTTATAGCCATTCAAAGTGGTAATAAGGCCAACTGACCTTATGACCGTTGACCTTATGTCAACACACCATCATATTAATGCATTGTCATCGAGCCTTGATATGTGTACAAAGTTTCAATCAAACTTGTGGCCATTCAAAGTGGTAATAAGGCCAATTGACATTATGGCCGTTGACCTTATGTCACCACACTATCGCAATAATGCATTTTCATCGAGCCCTGATACGTGTGCAAAGTTTCAATCAAACTTATAGCCATCCAAAGTGGTAATAAGGCCAACTGACCTTATGGCCCTTGACCTTATGTCACCACACCATCACAATATTGCATGGTCATCGAGCCCTGATACGCGTGCAAAGTTTCAATCAAACTTGTGGCCATTCAAAGTGGTAATAAGGCCAATTGACCTTATGGCCGTTCACCTTATGTCACCACACCATCACATTATTGCATTGTCATCGAGCCCTGATACGCGTGCAAAGTTTCAATCAAACTTATGGCCATTCAAAGTGGTAATAAGGCCAATTGACCTTATGCCCGTTGACCTTATGTCACGCCACCATCACATTATTGCATTGTCATCGAGCCTTGATACGTGCGCAAAGTTTCAATCAAACTTATGGCCATTCAAAGTGGTAATAAGGCCAATTCACCTTATGGCCGTTCACCTTATGTCACCACACCATCACATTATTGCATTGTCATCGAGCCCTGATACGCGTGCAAAGTTTCAATCAAACTTATGGCCATTCAAAGTGGTAATAAGGCCAATTGACCTTATGCCCGTTGACCTTATGTCACCCCACCATCACATTATTGCATTGTCATCGAGCCTTGATACGTGCGCAAAGTTTCAATCAAACTTATGGCCATTAAAAGTGGTAATAAGGCCAATTCACCTTATGGCCGTTGACCTCATTTCACCACACCATCACAATAATGCATTGTCATCGAGCCCTGATACCTGTACAAAGTTTCAATCAAACTTATGGCCATTCAAAGTGGTAATATGGCAATTTGACACCATGGCCGTTAGACCTTGTGTCACCACACCATCACATTAATGCATTGTCCCCGAGCCCTGATACGTGTACAAAGTTTCAATCAAACTTATGGTCATTCAAAGTGGTAATAAGGCCAATTGACCTTATGGCCGTTGACCTTATGTCACCACACCATCGCAATAATGCATTGTCATCGAGCCCTGATACGTGTGCAAAGTTTCAATCAAACTTATAGCCATCCAAAGTGTTAATCAGACCAACTTACCTTATGGCCGTTGACCTTATGTCACCACACCATCACAATAATGCATTGTCATCGAGCCCTGATACGCGTGAAAAGTTTCAATCAAACTTGTGGCCATTCAAAGTGGTAATAAGGCCAATTGACCTTATGGCCGTTGACCTTATGTCACCACACCATCACAATAATGCATTGTGTTCGAGCGTGTACAAAGTTTCAATCAAACTTATGGCCATTCAAAGTGGTAATAAGACCAATTGACATTATGGCCGTTGACCTTGTGTCACCACACCATCACATTGATGCATTGTCATCGAGCATAGATACGTGTGCAAAGTTTCAATCAAACTTATAGCCATTCAAAGTGGTAATAAGGCTAATTGCCCTTATGGCCGTTGACCTTATGTCACCACACCATCACAATAATGCATTGTCATCGAGCCCTGATACGTGTGCAAAGTTTCAATCAAACTTATGGCCATTCAAAGTGGTAATAATGCCAACTGACCTTATGGCCGTTGACCTTATGTCACCACACCATCACATTAATGCATTGTCATCGAGCCTTGATATGTGTGACAATAATGAATTGTCATCGAGCCCTGATACGTGTGCAAAGTTTCAATCAAACTTATGGCCATTCAAAGTGTTAATAAGGCCAATTGACATTATGGCCGTTGACCTTGTGTCACCACACCATCACATTAATGCATTTTCATCGAGCATAGATACGTGTGCAAAGTTTCAATCAAACTTATATCCATTCAAAGTGGTAATAAGGCCAACTGACCTTCTGCCCGTTGACCTTATGTCACCACACCATCACATTATTACATTGTTATCGAGCCCTGATACGTGTACAAAGTTTCAATCAAACTTATGGCCATTCAAAGTGGTAATAAGGCCAATTGACCTTATGGCCGTTGACCTTATGTCACCACACCATCACAATAATGCATTGTCATCGAGCCCTGGTACGTGTGCAAAGTTTCAATCAAACTTATAGCCATCCAAAGTGGTAATAAGGCCAACTTATCTTATGGCAGTTGACCTTATGTCAACACACCATCACAATAATGCATTGTCATCGAGTCCTGATACGCGTGCAAAGTTTCAATCAAACTTGTGGCCATTCAAAGTGGTAATAAGGCCAATTGACCTTATGGCCGTTCACCTTATGTCACCACACCATCACATTATTGCATTGTCATCGAGCCCTGATACGCGTGCAAAGTTTCAATCAAACTTATGGCCATTCAAAGTGGTAATAAGACCAATTGACCTTATGCCCGTTGACCTTATGTCACTCCACCATCACACTGTTGCATTGTCATCGAGCCTTGATACGTGCGCAAAGTTTCAATCAAACTTATGGCCATTCAAAGTGGTAATAAGGCCAATTCACCTTATGGCCGTTCACCTTATGTCACCACACCATCACATTATTGCATTGTCATCGAGCCCTGATACGCGTGCAAAGTTTCAATCAAACTTATGGCCATTCAAAGTGGTAATAAGGCCAATTGACCTTATGCCCGTTGACCTTATGTCACCCCACCATCACATTATTGCATTGTCATCGAGCCCTGATACGTGCGCAAAGTTTCAATCAAACTGATGGCCATTCAAAGTGGTAATAAGGCCATTTCACCTTATGGCCGTTGACCTCATTTCACCACACCATCACAATAATGCATTGTCATCGAGCCCTGATACCTGTACAAAGTTTCAATCAAACTTATGGCCATTCAAAGTGGTAATATGGCTAATTGACCTCATGGCCGTTGGCCTTGTGTCACCACACCATCACATTAATGCATTGTCATCGAGCCCTGATACGTGTACAAATTTTCAATCAAACTTATGGCCATTCAAAGTGGTAATAAGGCCAATTGACCTTATGGTCGTTGACCTTATGTCACCACACCATCGCAATAATGCATTGTCATCGAGCCCTGATACGTGTGCAAAGTTTCAATCAAACTTATAGCCATCCAAAGTGGTAATAAGGCCAACTGACCTTATGGCCGTTGACCTTATGTCACCACACCATCACAATAATGCATTGTCATCGAGCCCTGATACGCGTGCAAAGTTTCAATCAAACTTGTGGCCATTCAAAGTGGTAATAAGGCCAATTGACCTTATGGCCGTTGACGTTATGTCACCACACCATCACATTAATGCATTGTCATCGAGCTTTGATACGTGTGCAAAGTTTCAATCAAACTTATTGCCATTCAAAGTGGTAGTAAGTTCAATTGACCTTATGTCCGTAAACCTTATGTCACCCCACCATCACAATAATGCATTGTCATCGAGCCCTGATACGTGTACACAGTTTCAAACTTGTGGCCATTCAAAGTGGTAATAAGGCCAAATGACCTTATGGCCGTTGACCTTATGTCACCACACCATCACATTATTGCATTGTCTTCGAGCCTTGATACGTGCGCAAAGTTTAAATCAAACCTATGGCCATTCAAAGTGGTAATAATGCCAATTGACTTTATGGCCGTTGACCTTATGTCACCACACCATCACAATAATGCATTGTGTTCGAGCCCTGATACGTGTACAAAGTTTCAATCAAACTTGTGGCCATTCAAAGTGGTAATAAGGCCAATTGACCTTATGGCCGTTGACCTTATGTCACCCCACCATCACATTATTGCATTGTCTTCGAGCCTTGATACGTGCGCAAAGTTTAAATCAAACCTATGGCCATTCAAAGTGGTAATAATGCCAATTGGCTTTATGGCCGTTGACCTTATGTCACCACACCATCACATTAATGCATTGTCATCGAGCTTTGATACGTGTGCAAAGTTTCAATCAAACTTATGGCCATTCAAAGTGGTAGTAAATTCAATTGACCTTATGTCCGTAAACCTTATGTCACCCCACCATCACAATAATGCATTGTCATCGAGCCCTGATACGTGTACACAGTTTCAAACTTGTGGCCATTCAAAGTGGTAATAAGGCCAAATGACCTTATGGCCGTTGACCTTATGTCACCACACCATCACATTATTGCATTGTATTCGAGCCTTGATACGTGCGCAAAGTTTAAATCAAACCTATGGCCATTCAAAGTGGTAATAATGCCAATTGACTTTATGGCCGTTGACCTTATGTCACCACACCATCACATTAATGCATTGTCATCGAGCTTTGATACGTGTGCAAAGTTTCAATCAAACTTATGGCCATTCAAAGTGGTAATAAGGCCAATTGACCTTATGGCCGTCGACCTTATGTCACCGCACCATCACACTAATGCATTGTCATCGGTCCTTGATACGTATGCAAAGTTTAAAATTAATCAGACTTCTAGAAACCGGTGAAAATTAAGCTCAAAGATTCCGTTACATAGATACAGGCCAAGGTAATAAAAGCGTGTTAAAAAAGGGCTCCAGTGTGTTCTTTCGTAGATGTGCCATGCATCCACTTCTATCAGTAATAAAGGAATGCGTTTTTCGCATTATGTGCAAGGTTTCAAATCTATGGCCATTTGGGGTGGCCATAAGTTCAACTGACCTTATGTCCGTTAACCTTATGTCACCCCAACATCAATTTATTGCATTGTCATCGAGCCTTGATACGTGTGCAAAGTTTCAATCAAACTTATGGCCATTCAAAGTGGTAGTAAATTCAATTGACCTTATGTCCGTAAACCTTATGTCACCCCACCATCGCAATAATGCATTGTCATCGAGCCCTGATACGTGTACACAGTTTCAAACTTGTGGCCATTCAAAGTGGTAATAAGGCCAAATGACCTTATGGCCGTTGACCTTATGTCACCACACCATCACATTAATGCATTGTCATCGAGCCTTGATACGCGTGCAAAGTTTTAATCAAACTTATGTCCATTCAAAGTGGTAATAAGGCCAATTGACATTATGGCCGTTGACCTTATGTCACCACACCATCGCAATAATTCATTTTCATCGAGCCCTGATACATGTGCAAAGTTTCAATCAAACTTATAGCCATCCAAAGTGGTAATAAGGCCAACTGACTTTATGGCCGTTGACCTTATGTCACCACACCATCACATTAATGCATTGTCATCGAGCCTTGATATGTGTGCAAAGTTTCAATCAAACTTATGGCCATTCAAAGTGGTAGTAAGGCCAATTGACCTTAAGTCACCACACCATCACAATAATGCATTGTCATCGAGCCGTGATACGTGTACAAAGTTCAATCAAACTTATGGCCATTCAAAGTGGTAATAAGGCCAATTGACCTTATGACCGTCGACCTTATGTCACCGCACCATCACACTAATGCATTGTCATCGGTCCTTGATACGTATGCAAAGTTTAAAATTAATCAGACTTCTAGAAACCGGTGAATATTAAGCTCAAAGATTCCGTTACATAGATACAGGCCACGGTAATAAAAGCGTGTTAAAAAAGGGCTCCAGTGTGTTCTTTCGTAGATGTGCCATGCATCCACTTCTATCATTAATAAAGGAATGCGTTTTTCGCATTATGTGCAAGGTTTCAAATCTATGGCCATTTGGGGTGGCCATAAGTTCAACTGACCTTATGTCCGTTAACCTTATGTCACCCCAACATCAATTTATTGTATTGTCATCGAGCCTTGATACGTGTGCAAAGTTTCAATCAAACTTATGGCCATTCAAAGTGGTAATAAGGCCAACTGACCTTTTGGCCGTTGACCTTATGTCACCACACCATCACATTAATGCATTGTCATCGAGCCTTGATATGTGTGCAAAGTTTCAATCAAACTTATGGCCATTCAAAGTGGTAATAAGGCCAATTGACCTTATTGCCTTTGCCATAATGTCACCACACCATCACATTAATGCATTGTCATCGATCCTTCGTATGCAAAGTTTCAAATTAATCAGACTTCTAGAAGCCGGTGAAAATTGAGCTCAAAGATTCCGTTACATACAGGCCAAGCTGATAAAAGCGTGTTAAAAAAGAGCCGCAGTGTGCTCTTTCATAGAAGTGCCATGCATCCACTTCTATCATTAATAAAGGAATGCATTATGTGCTAGGTTTCAAACCTATGGCCATTTGGGGTGGTCATAAGTTCAATTGACCTTATGTCCGTTAACCTTATGTCACCACACCATCACATTATTGCATTGTCATCGAGCCTTGATACGTGTGCAAAGTTTCAATCAAACTTATGACCATTAAGTGGTAATAAGGCCAACTGACCTTATGGCCGTTTACCTTATGTCACCACACCAACACGCTAATGCATTGTCATCGGTCCTTGATACGTGTACAAAGTTTCAATCAAACTTGTGGCCTTTCAAAGTGGTAATAAGGCCAATTGACCTTATGGCCGTTGCCCTTATGTCACCACACCAACACGCTAATGCATTGTCATCGGTCCTTGATACGTGTACAAAGTTTCAATCAAACTTATGGCCATTCAAAGTGGTAATAAGGCCAACTGACCTTATGGCCGTTGACCTTATGTCACCACATTATCAAATTAATCCATTGTCATCGAGCCTTGATACGAGTGCAAAATTCTAATCAAACTTATGGCCATTCAAAGTGGTAATAAGGCCAACTGACCTTATGGCCGTTGACCTTATGTCACCACACAATCACAATAATGAGTTATATAATAGCCTTATATACCTTAGATTTTGTTACTGTACTTTTACATTGTTAATATTATATAGTAGCAATAAGAAATTTTGTAAAACGAAAATGGAAAATTGTCAGATTTTTTCAGTTGAAAAGAAAATTTGTTTCTAATAAGTTAAATTCTGTGTAATAAATTTTAACAACTGAACTAAAAAAAAAAAAAAAAAAGTGGCGACGAGGATGGGATATGTTAGATAAAGAGCATATCCTGAGATCTGAACTAAAAAACGCATGCATAAAATTGAAATTAAATATAACCAATAAACAAGAAAATATCAAGAAAATTTCATTTAAATTGGAATTCAGAAAAAGCTAAATTGATAAGGACGAAGAACAATTTATGAAATTCATATCATCATTAGAAGGACAAATAAAGAAATAAGAGGAATTAATTCAGAAAAATCATCATTTGAAGAAGAAATGGCAGGAAATCATTCAAGAAAAATCAATAATTGAAGAAGAAATAAAATTGGGAATCTAAAGGTAAAAATCTTGAAAAATTTAAGTGTTTATAAAAGATCTGCAAGGAGAAGACACCGTAAGGACGTATAAATAAAAAGAGCAATGGCTTTAACGTTAGCAGAATGTTTACGGGAAGCAAGAAGTTTGCCAGTGTTTAATGGCACAAGCGAATACTCACTCAGCGATTATTTAAGAGACGTGTTGAACATCATCATACCATACAGGCGGTATTAAGCAACCGACTTCAGGGAAAAGCTTTGAAGGTAGTTGAAACTCTAATTAACCCAACTTGGGAAGATATAATAAATAAAATTAAGGAGGAATTTGGAATAAAAAGATCTTTTTTTAATTTACGTACTGATGCTACAAATGTGGATGCGAGAAATGTAGAAGAACTTAATTATAAGTTGGAAAAAATTCTTTGTGACATGAATACAAAATATATGCTTGAGTCAAATAATTTGTATTCACCTATTCATAATGAGCAAATTATCTTTGATATATACGTTCATTTTTTGCCAGCTCATATAAAATCATTGCTAATCCAAAACAATATTAATACTTTGAGTAAATCTCATTCATTTTTACTAGAAAATAATTTACTAGCTGATATAAAATTAGTGAACAATAAAAATTCATATGGTATTCAATATAACATAAATAAGGATAAAAATGATTTAAATAATGAAAATTTTTCAAATAACTTTCCAAAAAGAAATAAATATTTAAATGGTAACAACTCTTCTAATAGTTATGGCTTTCAGCGACCTCAAAATTTAAGTGAAAAAAAGCGTTTTAGTAATTATGTTGTGCCAAATTTAAGTAACCAAAATAATAAAATTAACATGGGAAATTTTGATAGTAGTAGGGGAAATAATTTTGAAAATAACAGAGATAATAATTATCCACAATATGGTAGATATCTAAATAATCAAAATTATAATTCAGGAAATGTTCCACATTTTAATCACAATCAAAGAAATTTTAATTATCAAGAGCCAATGGAAATAGGCGTTGTAAATTTTACTGAAAATTTTCATTTGCAGCCTCAGGATCAACATTACCAATAGTATTACTAACAATCAATAATATAAAAACTAAATGTTTAATCGATAGTGGAGCTGCTACTACGTTGGGTAGTAATACATTTTTTTCTAATATGGGTGTAAAACAAAATCTTTTAAAGCCAATATTATTAAATACTTTGGTTGGTGATAAATTAATAACAGAGGAAGTTATAGTAAATGTACCTACAGAATTCAATTCTGGTAGAAAGACTATGTCTGTAAAATTAGCAAATTTCATTAATAAAAATTTTGATTGTATTATAGGGGTAAATGTTTTAGGTCCTATTGGTGCTATTTTAGACTTTAAAAACAATAAATTAACAGTAAATAATAGGAGAATAAAATTATTTTGTGATAGTTTTGATGTTAAGTATGAAGAAGTTTATTATTTAGAAAAATCAGAAATAAATGCAATCAAAGATTGGTACCTAAGGATTTGAATAGAGAGAAGGTAAATTATTAGAAATTTTTTTGCACAAAAATAAAGGATGTTTTTATATTGAGGGTCAAAATTTGACAACTACAGAGTGTGTTAAACACAAGATTATAACAACATCTTTTAAACCAATTTATTGCAAAAATTATAGACACCCCCAAATTTTAGAAAAAGAAATTGAATCCCAAATTGAAGATATGCTTAAACAAAATATTATAAGAAATAGCAAATCACCATATAATTCTCCTTTATGGATAGTCAAAAAGAAGACTGATAAAATAAAGAAGCAAAAGTGGCGATTAGTAATTGATTTTAGGAAATTAAATGACATTACAGTGGATGACAAATTCCCGCTTCCAAATATTGAATCATTATTCGACAAATTAGGTAAAGCCCAATATTTTTCTTCATTAGACCTTGCCAAGGGCTTCCATCAGATTTTGATGGAAGAAAGTGATATTGAAAAAACAGCATTTTCGACTTCAAGAGGACATTTTGAGTTTATTCGAATGCCTTTTGGTCTGAAAAATGCACCTGCAACTTTTCAACGTATGTTAAATTACGTTCTATCTGAATTTATTAATAAAATTTGTGTCATTTATATGGATGATATACTCGTTTTTTCGACTTCATTGACTGAACATATTGAAAGTTTACAAAAAATTTTTTCAAAACTTAATGAGTTCAATCTTAAGGTTCAAATTGAAAAGTGTAAATTTTTATCAAAAGAAACTAAATTTCTTGGACATATAGTGACAAAAGATGGCATTAAGCCAAATCCAGAAAAAGTTTATATAATACAAAATTTACGGTTACCAACAACCTTGAAAGAAATAAAATCATTTATTGGGTTAACTGGATACTATAGGAAATTTATAAAAAATTATTCTCTTATAGCAAGTCCAATAATAAAATATTTAAAAAAGAATACCAAAATAAATATTAATGATGAGTCATATATTGGCGCTTTTGAAAAATTAAAGAAAATATTAAGTAATCCGCCCTTTCTGTGTTACCCCAATTTTAATAAAAAATTTGTTTTGACTACCGATGCGAGTAATTTGGCAATCGGAGCTGTTTTAAGCCAAGAAGGCAAACCAGTTAGTTACGCAAGTAGAACATTAAATGGACATGAGAAGAACTACTCGACTTTAGAAAAAGAACTGTTAGCTATAGTTTGGGCAATAAAATATTATCGTTGTTATCTTTATGGTAGGAAATTTCTGGTACAAACGGATCATCAACCTTTAAAATGGCTATTTTCATTAAAGGATCCAAATTCTCGTATTATTAGATGGAAGATTTTATTAGATGAATTTCAGTTTGATATAGAATATCTTAAAGGAAAAGAGAACACTGTAGCAGATTTTTTAAGTAGAGTTCAATTAAATTAAAATTCAGTAGGTAGTATACATAGTGCTCAAGAAGATTTAACCGAATTTTATCCTATAATAGACGGAATTGTTAATAAATATCGAACTCAAATTAGATTATGTAAAACTAAAAGTAGAGAAATCGATTTACTTTTTAATAAATATAAAATAATATATATTGCAGAAACGGATTTAACCAATGACCGTTATTTAAATAATTTATTTCGAAAAGAATTAAGGAAAGGGAAGGTTGGAATATATTCAGAGCTTGAAGATAGTATGTATAATATATTACAACAAAAATTAATTCAACTTTTTTCTAATGATAGTAATTTGAAATTTATAAAGTGCTCAAAATTAGCTGAGGATATTGAATCGGAGGATTTGTTATTGAATGTTATTAATGATATTCATTTAAAAGGAAATCATAGAGGTATATTAGAGAATTTCGAGGAGTTAAAAGGTTTATATTTTAATCCGAAATTATTTAAATATGTAAATAGGTATTGTAACAGTTGCAGAGTTTGTATAGAAAACAAATATGATCGAAAACCAATAAATAAACAGTTTAAACATACTTTTACTTCTGATAGACCAAACGCAGTTATACATTTAGATATTTTCCACATTCAAATATCTTTTTTCTTAACAACGATCGATAAATTTACTAAATTGGGTACTGCTCATAAATTAAGTGATAAAAATATGGTAACAGTTAAAATAAAACTTGAGGAACGAATTGCATTTTTGGGAAAGCCGGATAAATTGATTATGGATAACGAATTTAATAATGCACTAATTAAATTTTTTTGTCAGGAAAACAATATAGAACCTTATTATACTACACCAAATTCTCATACTGGAAATTCAGATATAGAAAGAATGCATTCGACACTTCTTGAACATATAAGAATTTTGAAAAATAATGATGCCATTAATGATTCAGAAGAGTTGGTACTTAAAGCAATAAATTTTTATAATAACACTATACATAGTTCAACTAAATTGAAACCAATAGATTTTATAAATAATTTGAATTTAAATTTTGATGAAATAAAAATAAGAATTGAAAATAATAAAATGAGAGCCATAAACAGAATAAACAAAAAAAGAGAAAACATAAATCTGAATTTAAATAAACCAAATTTGTATACTAAAAATCCTATTGCTAACAGACAAAAAACCGCAAAGAGATTTAATAAATATCATTACAGTAATCCAAATAAAATGGATGTAGCTCAATTTCGAAGGCCTTTAAAATCAATAAATATATAAAAAAAAAAATAATACTTACTTAAATAAACGTTTACAAAATTAGTAAAGAAAATATGATATACTGAATAATAATTTGATTTATTTTGTTGAATTATTTTGTTATAAGATGTTTTATAATTTTATTGTTATTGTAATTTTAGTTATTTATTATTATTAATTTTTATTAAAATAAATTATTGATTCGAAGGGACTCGAATCTTAAGGAGGGGCGAGTTATATAATAGCCTTATATACCTTAGATTTTGTTACTGTACTTTTACATTGTTAATATTATATAGTAGCAATAAGAAATTTTGTAAAACGAAAATGGAAAGTTGTCAGATTTTTTCAGTTGAAAAGAAAATTTGTTTCTAATAAGTTAAATTCTGTTTAATAAATTTTAACAACTGAACTCAAAAAAAAAAAAACAAAAGTAATGCATTGTCATCGAACCCTGATACGCGTGCAAAGTTTCAATCAAACTTGTGGCCTTTCAAAGTGGTAATAAGGCCAATTGACCTTATGGCCGTTGACCTTGTCACCACACCATCACAATACTGCATTGTCATCGAGCCCTGATACGTGTACAAAGTTTCAATCAAACTTGTGGCCTTTCAAAGTGGTAATAAGGCCAATTGACCTTATGGCCGTTGCCCTTATGTCACCACACCAACACGCTAATGCATTGTCATCGGTCCTTGATATGCGTGCAAAGTTTCAATCAAACTTGTGGCCTTTCAAAGTGGTAATAAGGCCAATTGACCTTATGGTTGTTGACCTTGTCACCACACCATCACAATAATGCATTGTCATCGAGCCCTGATACGTGTACAAAGTTTCAATCAAACTTGTGGCCTTTCAAAGTGGTAATAAGGCCAATTGACCTTATGGCCGTGGAAATTGTCTCCACACCATCACAATAATGCGTTGTCATCGAGCCTTGATATGTGTGCAAAGTTTCAATCAAACTTATGGCCATTCAAAGTGGTAGTAAGGCCAATTGACCTTATGGCCGTTTACCTTATGTCACCACATTATCAAATTAATGCATTATCAACGAGCCTTGATACGAGTGCAAAATTCTAATCAAACTTATGGCCATTCAAAGTGGTAATAAGGCGAATTGACCTTATGGCCGTTTACCTTATGTCACCACACCATCACACTAATGCATTGTCATCGAGCCTTGATATGTGTGCAAAGTTTCAATCAAACTTATGGCCATTCAAAGTGGTAGTAAGGCAAATTGACCTTATGGCCGTTGACCTTAAGTCACCACACCATCACAATAATGCATTGTCATCGAGCCCTGATATGTGTAAAAAGTTTCAAACTTGTGGACATTCAAAGTGGTAAATAGGCCAAATGACCTTATGGCCGTTGACCTTATGTCACCACACCATCACATTAATGCATTGTCATCGAGCCTTGATACGCGTGCAAAGTTTTAATCAAACTTATGGCCATTCAAAGTGGTAATAAGGCCAATTGACCTTATGGCCGTTGACCTTATGTCACCACACCATCACATTAATGCATTGTCATTGAGTCTTGATACGTGTGCAAAGTTTCTATCAAACTTATGGCCATTCAAAATCGTAGTAAGGCCAATTGACCTTATGGCCGTTGACCTTAAGTCACCACACCATCACAATAATGCATTGTCATCGAGCCCTGATACGTGTACAAAGTTTCAATCAAACTTATGGCCATACAAAGTGGTAATAAGGCCAATTGACCTTATGGCCGTCGACCTTATGTCACCGCACCATCACACTAATGCATTGTCATCGGTCCTTGATACGTATGCAAAGTTTAAAATTAATCAGACTTCTAGAAACCGGTGAAAATTAATCTCAAAGATTCCGTTACATAGATACAGGCCAAGGTAATAAAAGCGTGTTAAAAAAGGGCTCCAGTATGCTCTTTCGTAGATGTGCCATGCATCCACTTATATCATTAATAAAGGAATGCGTTTTTCGCATTATGTGCAAGGTTTCATATCTATGGCCATTTGGGGTGGCCATAAGTTCAATTGACCTTATGTCCGTAAACCTTATGTCACCCCACCATCACAATAATGCATTGTCATCGAGCCCTGATACGTGTACAAAGTTTCAAACTTGTGGCCATTCAAAGTGGTAATAAGGCCACATGACCTTATGGCCGTTGACCATATGTCACCACACCATCACATTAGTGCATTGTCATAAGTGCTTGATACGTATGCAAAGTTTCAAATTAAGCAGACTTCTAGAAACCGGTGAAAATTAAGCTCAAAGATTCCGTTACATACATACAGGCCAAGGTAATAAAAGCGTGTTAAAAAAGGGCTTCAGTATGCTCTTTCGTAGATGAGCCATGCATCCATTTCTATCATTAATAAAGGAATGCGTTTTTCGCATTATGTGCAAGGTTTCAAATCTATGGCCATTTGGAGTGGCCATAAGTTCAATTGACCTTATGTCCGTAAACCTTATGTCACCCCACCATCACAATAATGCATTGTCATCGAGCCCTGATACGTGTACAAAGTTTCAAACTTGTGGCCATTCAAAGTGGTAATGAGGCCACATGACCTTATGGCCGTTGACCATATGTCACCACACCATCACATTAGTGCATTGTCATCAGTGCTTGATACGTATGCAAAGTTTCTAATTAAGCAGACTTCTAGAAACCGGTGAAAATTAAGCTCAAAAGATTCCGTTACATACATACAGGCCAAGGTAATAAAATCGTGTTAAAAAAGGGCTTCAGTATGCTCTTTCGTAGATGTGCCATGCATCCACTTCTATCATTAATAAAGGATTGCGTTTTTCGCATTATGTGCAAGGTTTCAAATCTATGGCCATTTGGGGTGGCCATAAGTTCAATTGACCTTATGTCCGTAAACCTTATGTCACCCCACCATCACAATAATGCATTGTCATCGAGCCCTGATACGTGTACAAAGTTTCAAACTTGTGGCCATTCAAAGTGGTAATAAGGCCACATGACCTTATGGCCGTTGACCATATGTCACCACACCATCACATTAGTGCATTGTCATCAGTGCTTGATACGTATGCAAAGTTTCAAATTAAGCAGACTTCTAGAAACCGGTGAAAATTAAGCTCAAAAGATTCCGTTACATACATACAGGCCAAGGTAATAAAAGCGTGTTAAAAAAGGGCTTCAGTATGCTCTTTCGTAGATGTGCCATGCATCCATTTCTATCATTAATAAAGGAATGCGTTTTTCGCATTATGTGCAAGGTTTCAAATCTATGGCCATTTGGAGTGGCCATAAGTTCAATTGACCTTATGTCCGTAAACCTTATGTCACCCCACCATCACAATAATGCATTGCCATCGAGCCCTGATACGTGTACAAAGTTTCACACTTGTGGCCATTCAAAGTGGCAATAAGGCCAAACGACCTTATGGCCGTTGACCTTATGTCACCACACCATCACATTAATGCATTGTCATCGAGCCTTGATACGCGTGCAAAGTTTTAATCAAACTTATGGCCATTCAAAGTGGTAGTAAGGCCAATTGACCTTATGGCCGTTGACCTTAAGTCACCACACCATCACAATAATGCATTGTAATCGAGCCTTGATATGTGTGCAAAGTTTCAATCAAACTTATGGCCATTCAAAGTGGTAATAAGGCCAATTGACTTTATGGCCGTCGACCTTATGTCACCGCACCATCACACTAATGCATTGTCGTCGGTCCTTGATACGTATGCAAAGTTTAAAATTAATCAGACTTCTAGAAACCGGTGAAAATTAAGCTCAAAATTCCGTTACATAGATACAGGACAAGGTAATAAAAGCGTGTTAAAAAAGGGCTCCAGTATGCTCTTTCGTAGATGTGTCATGCATCCACTTCTATCATTAATAAAGGAATGCGTTTTTCGCATTATGTGCAAGGTTTCAAATCTATGGCCATTTGGGGTGGCCATAAGTTCAATTGACCTTATGTCCGTTAACCTTATGTCACCCCACCATCACATTATTGCATTGCCATCGAGCCTTGATACGTGTGCAAAGTTTCAATCAAACTTATGGCCATTCAAAGTGGTAATAAGGCCAACTGACCTTATGGCCGTTGACTTTATGTCACCACACCATCACATTAATGCATTGTCATCGAGCCTTGATATGTGTGCAAAGTTTCAATCAAACTTATGGCCATTCAAAGTGGTAATAAGGCCAATTGACCTTATGGCCTTTGCCATAATGTCACCACACCATCACATTAATGCATTGTCATCGAGCCTTGATACGCGTGCAAAGTTTTAATCAAACTTATGGCCATTCAAAGTGGCAATAAGGCCAATTGACCTTATGGCCGTTGACCTTATGTCACCACATCATCACATTAATGCATTGCCATTGAGCCTTGATACGTGTGCACAGTTACAATCAAACTTATGGCCATTCGAAGTGGTAGTAAGGCCAATTGACCTTATGGCCGTTGACCTTAAGTCACCACACCATCACAATAATGCATTGTCGTCGCGCCCTGATACGTGTACAAAGTTTCAATCAAACTTATGGCCATTCAAAGTGGTAATAAGGCCAATTGACCTTATGGCCGTCGACCTTATGTCACCGCACCATCACACTAATGCATTGTCATCGGTCCTTGATACGTATGCAAAGTTTAAAATTAATCAGACTTCTAGAAACCGGTGAAAATTAAGCTCAAAGATTCCGTTACATAGATACAGGCCAAGGTAATAAAAGCGTGTTAAAAAAGGGCTCCAGTATGCTCTTTCGTAGATGTGTCATGCATCCACTTCTATCATTAATAAAGGAATGCGTTTTTCGCATTATGTGCAAGGTTTCAAATCTATGGCCATTTGGGGTGGCCATAAGTTCAATTGACCTTATGTCCGTTAACCTTATGTCACCCCACCTTCACATTATTGCATTGTCATCGAGCCTTGATACGTGTGCAAAGTTTCAATCAAACTTATGGCCATTCAAAGTGGTAATAAGGCCAACTGACCTTATGGCCGTTGACCTTATGTCACCACACCATCACATTAATGCATTGTCATCGAGCCTTGATATGTGTGCAAAGTTTCAATCAAACTTATGGCCATTCAAAGTGGTAATAAGGCCAATCTACCTTATGGGCTTTGCCATAATGTCACCACACCATCACATTAATGCATTGTCACCGATCCTTCGTATGCAAAGTTTCGACTTAATCAGACTTCTATAAACCGGTGAAAATTGAGCTCAAAGATTCCGTTACATACAGTCCAAGCTAATAAAAACGTGTTAAAAAAGAGACCCAGTATGCTCTTTCGTAGATGTGCCATGCATCCACTTCTATCATTAATAAAGGAATGCGTTTTTCGCATTATGTGCAAGGTTTCCAATCTATGGCCATTTGGGGTGGCCATAAGTTCAATTGACCTTATGTCCGTTAACCTTATGTCACCCCACCATCACATTATTGCATTGCCATCGAGCCTTGATACGTGTGCAAAGTTTCAATCAAACTTATGGCCATTCAAAGTGGTAATAAGGTCAACTGACCTTATGGCCGTTGACCTTATTTCACCACGCCATCACATTAATGTATTGTCATCGACCCTTGATACGTATGCAAAGTTTCAATCAAACTTATGGCCATTCAAAGTGGTTATAAGGCCAATTGACCATATGGCCGTTGACCTTATGTCACCAAAACATCACATTAATGCATTGTCATCGAGCCTTGATACGTGTGCAAAGTTTCAATCAAGCTTATGGCCATTCAAAGTGGCCTTTGCCATAATGTCACCACACCATCACATTAATGCATTGTCATCGATCCTTCGTATGCAAAGTTTAAAATTAATCAGACTTCTAGAAACCGGTGAAAATGTACAAAGTTTCAAACTTATGGCCATTCAAAGTGGTAATAAGGCCAAATGAGCTTATGGCCGTCGACCTTATGTCACCGCACCATCACACTAATGCATTGTCATCGAGCCCTGATACGTGTACAAAGTTTCAATCAAACTTATGGCCATTCAAAGTGGTAATAAGGCCAATTGCCCTTATGGCCGTTGACCTTATGTCACCGCAATATCACATTAATGCATTGTCAACGAGCCTTGATACGCGTGCAAAGTTTCAATCAAACTTATGGCCATTCAACGTGGTAATAAGGCCAACTGACCTTATGGCCGTTGACCTTATGTCACCGCACCATCACATTAATGCATTGTCATCGGTCCTTGATATGCGTGCAAAGTTTCAATCAAACTTGTGGCCTTTCAAAGTGGTAATAAGGCCAATTGACCTTATGGCCGTTGACCTTGTCACCACACCATCACAATAATGCATTGTCATCGAGCCCTGATACGTGTACAAAGTTTCAATCAAACTTGTGGCCTTTCAAAGTGGTAATAAGGCCAATTGACCTTATGGCCGTTGACCTTGTCACCACACCATCACAATAATGCATTGTCATCGAGCCCTGATACGTGTGCAAAGTTTCAATCAAACTTATGGCCATTCAAAGTGGTAGTAAGGCCAATTGACCTTATGGCCGTTTACCTTATGTCACCACATTATCAAATTAATGCATTGTCAACGAGCCTTGATACGAGAGCAAAATTCTAATCAAACTTATGGCCATTCAAAGTGGTAATAAGGCGAATTGACCTTATGGCCGTTTACCTTATGTCACCACACCATCACACTAATGCATTGTCATCGAGCCTTGATATGTGTGCAAAGTTTCAATCAAACTTATGGCCATTCAAAGTGGTAGTAAGGCCAATTGACCTTATGGCCGTTGACCTTAAGTCACCACACCATCACAATAATGCATTGTCATCGAGCCCTGATATGTGTAAAAAGTTTCAAACTTGTGGACATTCAAAGTGGTAAATAGGCCAAATGACCTTATGGCCGTTGCCCTTATGTCACCACACCATCACATTAATGCATTGTCATCGAGCCTTGATACGCGTGCAAAGTTTTAATCAAACTTATGGCCATTCAAAGTGGTAATAAGGCCAATTGACCTTATGGCCGTTGACCTTATGTCACCACACCATCACATTAATGCATTGTCATTGAGTCTTGATACGTGTGCAAAGTTTCTATCAAACTTATGGCCATTCAAAGTCGTAGTAAGGCCAACTGACCTTATGGCCGTTGACCTTAAGTCACCACACCATCACAATAATGCATTGTCATCGAGCCCTGATACGTGTACAAAGTTTCAATCAAACTTATGGCCATTCAAAGTGGTAATAAGGCCAACTGACCTTATCGCCGTTGACCTTATGTCACCACACCATCACATTAATGCATTGTCATCGAGCCTTGATATGTGTGCAAAGTTTCAATCAAACTTATGGCCATTCAAAGTGGTAATAAGGCAAATTGACCTTATGGCCTTTGCCATAATGTCACCACACCATCACATTAATGCATTGTCATCGAGCCTTGACACGCGTGCAAAGTTTTAATCAAACTTAAGGCCATTCAAAGTGGCAATAAGGCCAATTGACCTTATGGCCGTTGACCTTATGTCACCACATCATCACATTAATGCATTGTCATTGAGCCTTGATACGTGTGCACAGTTACAATCAAACTTATGGCCATTCGAAGTGGTAGTAAGGCCAATTGACCTTATGGCCGTTGACCTTAAGTCACCACCCCATCACAATAATGCATTGTCATCGCGCCCTGATACGTGTACAAAGTTTCAATCAAACTTATGGCCATTCAAAGTGGTAATAAGGCCAATTGACCTTATGGCCGTCGACCTTATGTCACCGCACCATCACACTAATGCATTGTCATCGGTCCTTGATACGTATGCAAAGTTTAAAATTAATCAGACTTCTAGAAACCGGTGAAAATTAAGCTCAAAGATTCCGTTACATAGATACGGGCCAAGGTAATAAAAGCGTGTTAAAAAAGGGCTCCAGTATGCTCTTTCGTAGATGTGCCATGCATCCACTTATATCATTAATAAAGAAATGCGTTTTTCGCATTATGTGCAAGGTTTCAAATCTATGGCCATTTGGGGTGGCCATAAGTTCAATTGACCTTATGTCCGTTAACCTTATGTCCCCCCACCATCACATTATTGCATTGTCATCGAGCCTTGATACGTGTGCAAAGTTTCAATCAAACTTATGGCCATTCAAAGTGGTAATAAGGCCAACTGACCTTATGGCCGTTGACCTCATGTCACCACACCATCACATTAATGCATTGTCATCGAGCCTTGATATGTGTGCAAAGTTTCAATCAAACTTATGGCCATTCAAAGTGATAATAAGGCCAATCGAACTTATGGCCTTTGCCATAATGTCACCACACCAAAGAGTATATATTTATCAAGAGGCGTCACTCGATACTTTTGTTGTTGCCAAAGCAAATTACTCGATGTTTTCTCAAGGTAGTCGTTGGTTTTTTTTATCATATGTATTTACAAAAACGCCTTCTATACATTTTCGTGGGGTATTTGTGTTTATTTTATTGATTGTATTAAGTTAATTAATTAATTCTCTTTCCAAAAATCGTAATTATGCAAAGTCACTTTACCGCATAACTATATAGGATTCAATTAAAAAAAACTAAACATAACTTCCTTGAGAATCACATTCGACATGACAGGGTTGCTTTGGCAACAACAAAGTATCGAGTGACGCCTCTTAACAAATATATACTCTTTGACCACACCATCACATTAATGCATTGTCATCGATCCTTCGTATGCAAAGTTTCAACTTAATCAGACTTCTAGAAACCGGTGAAAATTAAGCTCAAAATTCCGTTACATAGATACAGGCCAAGGTAATAAAAGCGTGTTAAAAAAGGGCTCCAGTATGCTCTTTCGTAGATGTGCCATGCATCCACTTCTATCATTAATAAAGGAATGCGTTTTTCGCATTATGTGCAAGGTTTCAAATCTATGGCCATTTGGGGTGGCCATAAGTTCAATTGACCTTATGTCCGTTAACCTTATGTCACCCCACCATCACATTATTGCATTGCCATCGAGCCTTGATACGTGTGCAAAGTTTCAATCAAACTTATGGCCATTCAAAGTGGTAATAAGGCCAACTGACCTTATGGCCGTTGACTTTATGTCACCACACCATCACATTAATGCATTGTCATCGAGCCTTGATATGTGTGCAAAGTTTCAATCAAACTTATGGCCATTCAAAGTGGTAATAAGGCCAATTGGCCTTATGGCCTTTGCCATAATGTCACCACACCATCACATTAATGCATTGTCATCGAGCCTTGATACGCGTGCAAAGTTTTAATCAAACTTATGGCCATTCAAAGTGGCAATAAGGCCAATTGACCTTATGGCCGTTGACCTTATGTCACCACATCATCACATTAATGCATTGCCATTGAGCCTTGATACGTGTGCACAGTTACAATCAAACTTATGGCCATTCGAAGTGGTAGTAAGGCCAATTGACCTTATTGCCGTTGACCTTAAGTCACCACACCATCACAATAATGCATTTTCGTCGCGCCCTGATACGTGTACAAAGTTTCAATCAAACTTATGGCCATTCAAAGTGGTAATAAGGCCAATTGACCTTATGGCCGTCGACCTTATGTCACCGCACCATCACACTAATGCATTGTCATCGGTCCTTGATACGTATGCAAAGTTTCGACTTAATCAGACTTCTATAAACCGGTGAAAATTGAGCTCAAAGATTCCGTTACATACAGGCCAAGCTAATAAAAACGTGTTAAAAAAGAGACCCAGTATGCTCTTTCGTAGATGTGCCATGCATCCACTTCTATCATTAATAAAGGAATGCGTTTTTCGCATTATGTGCAAGGTTTCAAATCTATGGCCATTTGGTGTGGCCATAAGTTCAATTGACCTTATGTCCGTAAACCTTGTGTCACCCCACCATCACAATAATGCATTGTCATCGAGCCCTGATGCGTGTACAAAGTTTCAAACTTGTGGCCATTCAAAGTGGTAATAAGGCCAAATGACCTTATGGCCGTTGACCTTATGTCACCACACCATCACATTAATGCATTTTCCTCGAGCCTTGATACGCGTGCAAAGTTTTAATCAAACTTATGGCCATTCAAAGTGGTAGTAAGGCCAATTGACCTTATGGCCGTTGACCTTAAGTCACCACACCATCACAATAATGCATTGTCATCGAGCCCTGATACGTGTACAAAGTTTCAATCAAATTAATGGCCATTCAAAGTGGTAATAAGGCCAATTGACTTTATGGCCGTCGACCTTATGTCACCGCACCATCACACTAATGCATTGTCGTCGGTCCTTGATACGTATGCAAAGTTTAAAATTAATCAGACTTCTAGAAACCGGTGAAAATTAAGCTCAAAATTCCGTTACATAGATACAGGCCAAGGTAATAAAAGCGTGTTAAAAAAGGGCTCCAGTATGCTCTTTCGTAGATGTGCCATGCATCCACTTCTATCATTAATAAAGGAATGCGTTTTTCGCATTATGTGCAAGGTTTCCAATCTATGGCCATTTGGGGTGGCCATAAGTTCAATTGACCTTATGTCCGTTAACCTTATGTCACCCCACCATCACATTATTGCATTGCCATCGAGCCTTGATACGTGTGCAAAGTTTCAATCAAACTTATGGCCATTCAAAGTGGTAATAAGGTCAACTGACCTTATGGCCGTTGACCTTATTTCACCACGCCATCATATTAATGCATTGTCATCGACCCTTGTTACGTATGCAAAGTTTCAATCAAACTTATGGCCATTCAAAGTGGTTATAAGGCCAATTGACCATATGGCCGTTGGCCTTATGTCACCACACCATCACATTAATTCATTGTAATCGAGCATTGATATGTGTGCAAAGTTTCAATCAAATTTATGGCCATTCAAAGTGGTAATAAGGCTAATTGACCTTATGGCCTTTGCCATAATGTCACCACACCATCACATTAATGCATTGTCATCGATCCTTCGTATGCAAAGTTTCAAATTAATCAGACTTCAGAAACCGGTGAAAATGTACAAAGTTTCAACTTATGGCCATTCAAAGTGGTAATAAGGCCAAAAGAGCTTATGGCCGTTGACCTTATGTCACCAAACCATCACATTAATGCATTGTCATCGAGCCTTGATACGTGTGCAAAGTTTCAATCAAGCTTATGACCATTCAAAGTGGCCTTTGCCATAATGTCACCACACCATCACATTAATGCATTGTCATCGATCCTTCGTATGCAAAGTTTCAAATTAATCAGACTTTTAGAAACCGGTGAAAATGTACAAAGTTTCAAACTTATGGCCATTCAAAGTGGTAATAAGGCCAAATGAGCTTATGGCCGTCGACCTTATGTCACCGCACCATCACACTAATGCATTGTCATCTGTCCTTGATACGTATGCAAAGTTTCAAATTAATCAGACTTCTAGAAACCGGTGAAAATTGAGCTCAAAGATTCCGTTACATACAAGCCAAGCTAATAAAAGCGTGTTAAAAAAGAGCCCCAGTATGCTCTTTCATAGAAGTGCCATGCATCCACTTCTATCATTAATAAAGGAATGCGTTTTTCGCATTATGTGCAAGGTTTCAAATCTATGGCCATTTGGGGTGGCCATAAGTTCAATTGAACTTATGTCCGTAAACCTTATGTCACCCCACCATCACAATAATGCATTGTCATCGAGCCCTGATACGTGTACAAAGTTTCAAACTTGTGGCCATTCAAAGTGGTAATAAGGCCACATGACCTTATGGCCGTTGACCATATGTCACCACACCATCACATTAGTGCATTGTCATCAGTGCTTGATACGTATGCAAAGTTTCAAATTAAGCAGACTTCTAGAAACCGGTGAAAATTAAGCTCAAAAGATTCCGTTACATACATACAGGCCAAGGTAATAAAAGCGTGTTAAAAAGGGCTTCAGTATGCTCTTTCGTAGATGTGCCATGCATCCATTTCTATCATTAATAAAGGAATGCGTTTTTCGCATTATGTGCAAGGTTTCAAATCTATGGCCATTTGGAGTGACCATAAGTTCAATTGACCTTATGTCCGTAAACCTTATGTCACCCCACCATCACAATAATGCATTGCCATCGAGCCCTGATACGTGTACAAAGTTTCACACTTGTGGCCATTCAAAGTGGCAATAAGGCCAAACGACCTTATGGCCGTTGACCTTATGTCACCACACCATCACATTAATGCATTGTCATCGAGCCTTGATACGCGTGCAAAGTTTTAATCAAACTTATGGCCATTCAAAGTGGTAGTAAGTCCAATTGACCTTATGGCCGTTGACCTTAAGTCACCACACCATCACAATAATGCATTGTAATCGAGCCTTGATATGTGTGCAAAGTTTCAATCAAACTTATGGCCATTCAAAGTGGTAATAAGGCCAATTGACTTTATGGCCGTCGACCTTATGTCACCGCACCATCACACTAATGCATTGTCGTCGGTCCTTGATACGTATGCAAAGTTTAAAATTAATCAGACTTCTAGAAACCGGTGAAAATTAAGCTCAAAATTCCGTTACATAGATACAGGCCAAGGCAATAAAAGCGTGTTAAAAAAGGGCTCCAGTATGCTCTTTCGTAGATGTGCCATGCATCCACTTCTATCATTAATAAAGGAATGCGTTTTTCGCATTATGTGCAAGGTTTCAAATCTATGGCCATTTGGGGTGGCCATAAGTTCAATTGACCTTATGTCCGTTAACCTTATGTCACCCCACCATCATATTATTGCATTGCCATCGAGCCTTGATACGTGTGCAAAGTTTCAATCAAACTTATGGCCATTCAAATTGGTAATAAGGTCAACTGACCTTATGGCCGTTGACCTTATTTCACCACGCCATCATATTAATGCATTGTCATCGACCCTTGATACGTATGCAAAGTTTCAATCAAACTTATGGCCATTCAAAGTGGTTATAAGGCCAATTGACCATATGGCCGTTGGCCTTATGTCACCACACCATCACATTAATTCATTGTAATCGAGCCTTGATACGCGTGCAAAGTTTCAATCAAATTTATGGCCATTCAAAGTGGTAATAAGGCTAATTGACCTTATGGCCTTTGCCATAATGTCACCACACCATCACATTAATGCATTGTCATCGATCCTTCGTATGCAAAGTTTCAAATTAATCAGACTTCTAGAAACCGGTGAAAATGTACAAAGTTTCAACTTATGGCCATTCAAAGTGGTAATAAGGCCAAAAGAGCTTATGGCCGTTGACCTTATGTCACCAAACCATCACATTAATGCATTGTCATCGAGCCTTGATACGTGTGCAAAGTTTCAATCAAGCTTATGAACATTCAAAGTGGCCTTTGCCACAATGTCACCACACCATCACATTAATGCATTGTCATCGATCCTTCGTATGCAAAGTTTCAAATTAATCAGACTTTTAGAAACCGGTGAAAATGTACAAAGTTTCAAACTTATGGCCATTCAAAGTGGTAATAAGGCCAAATGAGCTTATGGCCGTCGACCTTATGTCACCGCACCATCACACTAATGCATTGTCATCTGTCCTTGATACGTATGCAAAGTTTCAAATTAATCAGACTTCTAGAAACCGGTGAAAATTGAGCTCAAAGATTCCGTTACATACAAGCCAAGCTAATAAAAGCGTGTTAAAAAAGAGCCCCAGTATGCTCTTTCATAGAAGTGCCATGCATCCACTTCTATCATTAATAAAGGAATGCGTTTTTCGCATTATGTGCAATGTTTCAAATCTATGACCATTTGGGGTGGTCATAAGTTCAACTGACCTTATGTCACTTAACCTTATGTCACCCCACCATCACATTATTGCATTGTCATCGAGCCTTGATACGTGTGCAAAGTTTCAATCAAACTTATGGCAATTCAAAGTGGTAATAAGGCCAACTGACCTTATGGCCGTTGGCTTTATGTCACCGCACCATCACATTAATGCATTGTCATCGAGCCTTGATACGTGTGCAAAGTTTCAATCAAACTTATGGCAATTCATACTGGTAATAAGGCCAATAGACCTTATGGTCGTTGACCTTATGTCACCACACCATCACAATAATGCATTGTCATCGAGCCCTGATACGTGTACAAAGTTTCAATCAAACTTATGGCCATTCAAAGTGGTAATAAGGCCAATTGCCCTTATGGGCGTTGACCTTATGTCACCGCAATATCACATTAATGCATTGTCATCGAGCCTTGATACGCGTGCAAAGTTTCAATCAAACTTATGGCCATTCAACGTGGTAATAAGGCCAACTGACCTTATGGCCGTTGACCTTATGTCACCGCACCATCACATTAATGCATTGTCATCGGTCCTTGATATGCGTGCAAAGTTTCAATCAAACTTGTGGCCTTTCAAAGTGGTAATAAGGCCAATTGACCTTATGGCCGTTGACCTTGTCACCACACCATCACAATAATGCATTGTCATCGAGCACTCATACATGTACAAAGTTTCAATCAAACTTGTGGCCTTTCTTATGGCCACCATCACATTAATGCATTGTCACCGATCCTTCGTATGCAAAGTTTCGACTTAATCAGGCTTCTATAAACCGGTGAAAATTGAGCTCAAAGATTCCGTTACATACAGGCCAAGCTAATAAAAACGTGTTAAAAAAGAGACCCAGTATGCTCTTTCGTAGATGTGCCATGCATCCACTTCTATCATTAATAAAGGAATGCGTTTTTCGCATTATGTGCAAGGTTTCAAATCTATGGCCATTTGGTGTGGCCATAAGTTCAATTGACCTTATGTCCGTAAACCTTGTGTCACCCCACCATCACAATAATGCATTGTCATCGAGCCCTGATGCGTGTACAAAGTTTCAAACTTGTGGCCAGTAATAAGGCCAAATGACCTTATGGCCGTTGACCTTATGTCACCACACCATCACATTAATGCATTTTCCTCGAGCCTTGATACGCGTGCAAAGTTTTAATCAAACTTATGGCCATTCAAAGTGGTAGTAAGGCCAATTGACCTTATGGCCGTTGACCTTAAGTCACCACACCATCACAATAATGCATTGTCATCGAGCCCTGATACGTGTACAAAGTTTCAATCAAATTAATGGCCATTCAAAGTGGTAATAAGGCCAATTGACTTTATGGCCGTCGACCTTATGTCACCGCACCATCACACTAATGCATTGTCGTCGGTCCTTGATACGTATGCAAAGTTTAAAATTAATCAGACTTCTAGAAACCGGTGAAAATTAAGCTCAAAATTCCGTTACATAGATACAGGCCAAGGTAATAAAAGCGTGTTAAAAAAGGGCTCCAGTATGCATTTTCGTAGATGTGCCATGCATCCACTTCTATCATTAATAAAGGAATGCGTTTTTCGCATTATGTGCAAGGTTTCCAATCTACGGCCATTTGGGGTGGCCATAAGTTCAATTGACCTTATGTCCGTTAACCTTATGTCACCCCACCATCACATTATTGCATTGCCATCGAGCCTTGATACGTGTGCAAAGTTTCAATCAAACTTATGGCCATTCAAAGTGGTAATAAGGTCAACTGACCTTATGGCCGTTGACCTTATTTCACCACGCCATCACATTAATGCATTGTCATCGACCCTTGATACGTATGCAAAGTTTCAATCAAACTTATGGCCATTCAAAGTGGTTATAAGGCCAATTGACCATATGGCCGTTGGCCTTATGTCACCACACCATCACATTAATTCATTGTCATCGAGCCTTGATATGTGTGCAAAGTTTCAATCAAATTTATGGCCATTCAAAGTGGTAATAAGGCTAATTGACCTTATGGCCTTTGCCATAATGTCACCACACCATCACATTAATGCATTGTCATCGATCCTTCGTATGCAAAGTTTCAAATTAATCAGACTTCTAGAAACCGGTGAAAATGTACAAAGTTTCAAACTTATGGCCATTCAAAGTGGTAATAAGGCCAAAAGAGCTTATGGCCGTTGACCTTATGTCACCAAACCATCACATTAATGCATTGTCATCGAGCCTTGATACGTGTGCAAAGTTTCAATCAAGCTTATGACCATTCAAAGTGGCCTTTGCCATAATGTCACCACACCATCACATTAATGCATTGTCATCGATCCTTCGTATGCAAAGTTTCAAATTAATCAGACTTCTAGAAACCGGTGAAAATGTACAAAGTTTCAAACTTATGGCCATTCAAAGTGGTAATAAGGCCAAATGAGCTTATGGCCGTCGACCTTATGTTACCGCACCATCACACTAATGCATTGTCATCTGTCCTTGATACGTATGCAAAGTTTCAAATTAATCAGACTTCTAGAAACCGGTGAAAATTGAGCTCAAAGATTCCGTTACATACAGGCCAAGCTAATAAAAGCGTGTTAAAAAAGAGCCCCAGTATGCTCTTTCATAGAAGTGCCATGCATCCACTTCTATCATTAATAAAGGAATGCGTTTTTCGCATTATGTGCAATGTTTCAAATCTATGACCATTTGGGGTGTTCATAAGTTCAACTGACCTTATGTCCCTTAACCTTATGTCACCCCACCATCACATTATTGCATTGTCATCGAGTCTTGATACGTGTGCAAAGTTTCAATCAAACTTATGGCAATTCAAAGTGGTAATAAGGCCAACTGACCTTATGGCCGTTGACCTTATGTCACCGCACCATCACATTAATGCATTGTCATCGAGCCTTGATACGTGTGCAAAGTTTCAATCAAACTTATGGCAATTCATACTGGTAATAAGGCCAATAGACCTTATGGTCGTTGACCTTATGTCACCACACCATCACAATAATGCATTGTCATCGAGCCCTGATACTTGTACAAAGTTTCAATCAAACTTATGGCCATTCAAAGTGGTAATAAGGCCAATTGCCCTTATGGCCGTTGACCTTATGTCACCGCAATATCACATTAATGCATTGTCATCGAGCCTTGATACGCGTGCAAAGTTTCAATCAAACTTATGGCCATTCAAAGTGGTAATAAGGCCAACTGACCTTATGGCCGTTGACCTTATGTCACCGCACCATCACATTAATGCATTGTCATCGAGCCTTGATACGTGTGCAAAGTTTCAATCAAACTTATGGCCATTCATACTGGTAATAAGGACAATAGACCTTATGGCCGTTGACCTTATGTCACCACACCATCACAATAATGCATTGTCATCGAGCCCTGATACGTGTACAAAGTTTCAACCAAACTTATGGCCATTCAAAGTGGTAATAAGGCCAATTGCCCTTATGGCCGTTGACCTTATGTCACCGCAATATCACATTAATGCATTGTCATCGAGCCTTGATACGCGTGAAAAGTTTCAATCAAACTTATGGCCATTCATACTGGTAATAAGGCCAATTGACATTATGGCCGTTGACCTTGTGTCACCACACCATCACATTAATGCATTGTCATCGAGCATTGATACGTGTGCAAAGTTTCAATCAAACTTATGGCCATTCAAAGTGGTAATAAGGCCAATTGACATTATGGCTGTTGACCTTGTGTCACCACATCATCACATTAATGCATTGTCATCGAGCATTGATACGTGTGCAAAGTTTCAATCAAACTTATGGCCATTCAAAGTGGTAATAAGGCCAATTGACCTTATGGCCGTTGACCTCATGTCACCACACCATCACAACAATGCATTGTCATCGAGCCCTGATACGTGTGCAAAGTTTCAATCAAACTTATAGCCATTCAAAGTGGTAATAAGGCCAACTGACTTTATGGCCGTTGACCTTATGTCACGACACCATCACAATAATGCATTGTCATCGAGCCCTGATACGCGTGCAAAGTTTCAATCAAACTTATGGCCATTCAAAGAGGTAATAAGGCCAACTAACCTTATGGCCGTTGACCTTATGTCACCCCACCATCACACTATTGCATTGTCATCGAGCCTTGATACGTGCGCAAAGTTTCAATCAAACTTGTGGCCATTTAAAGTGGTAATAAGGCCAATTGACTTTATATCCGTTGACCTTATGTCACCACACCATCACAATAATGCATTGTCATCAAGCCCTGATACGTGTACAAAGTTTCAATCAAACTTATGGCTATTCAAGGTGGTAATAAGGCCAATTGAAATTATTGCCGTTGACCTTGTGTCACCACACCATCACATTAATGCATTGTCATCGAGCCATGATACGTATACAAAGTTTCAATCAAACTTTTGGCCATTCAAAGTGGTAATAAGGCCAATTGACCTTATGGCCGTTGACCTTATGTCACCACACCATCACAATAATGCATTATCATCGAGCCCTGATACGTGCGCAAAGTTTCAATCAAATTTATAGCCATTCAAAGTGGTAATAAGGCCAACTGACCTTATGGCCGTTGACCTTATGTCACCACACCATCACAATAATGCATTGTCATCGAGCCCTGATACGCGTGCAAAGTTTCAATGAAACTTGTGGCCATTCAAAGTGGTAATAAGGCCAATTGACCTTATGGCCGTTGACCTTGTGTCACCACACCATCACAATAATGCATTGCCATCGAGCCTTGATACGTGTGCAAAGTTTCAATCAAACTTATGGCCATTAAAGGTGGTAATAAGGTCAATTGACCTTATGGCCGTTGACCTTATGTCACCACACCATCACAATAATGCATTGTCATCGAGCCCTGATACGTGTACAAAGTTTCAATCAAATTTATGGCCATTCAAAGTGGTAATAAGGCCAATTGACCTTATGGCCGTTGACCTTATGTCACCACACCATCACAATAATGCATGGTCATCGAGCCCTGATACGTGTACAAAGTTTCAATCAAACTTATGGCCATTCAAAGTGGTAATAAGGCCAATTGACATTATGGCCGTTGACCTTGTGTCACCACACCATCACATTAATGCATTGTCATCCAGCCTTGATACGCGTGCAAAGTTTCAATCAAACTTATGGCCAATAAAGTTGTGGTAATAAGGCCAATTGACCTTATGGCCGTTGACCTTATGTCACCACACCATCACAATAATGCATTGCCATCGATCCCTGATACGTGTACAAAGTTTTACACTTGTGGCCATTCAAAGTGGTAATAAGGCCAAACGACCTTATGGCCGTTGACCTTATGTCACCACACCATCACATTAATGCATTGTCATCGAGCCTTGATACGCGTGCAAAGTTTTAATCAAACTTATGGCCATTCAAAGTGGTAGTAAGGCCAATTGACCTTATGGCCGTTGACCTTAAGTCACCACACCATCACAATAATGCATTGTCATCGAGCCCTGATACGTGTACAAAGTTTCAATCAAATTAATGGCCATTCAAAGTGGTAATAAGGCCAATTGACCTTATGGCCGTCGACCTTATGTCACCGCACCATCACACTAATGCATTGTCGTCGGTCATTGATACGTATGCAAAGTTTAAAATTAATCAGACTTCTAGAAACCGGTGAAAATTAAGCTCAAAATTCCGTATCATAGATACAGGCCAAGGTAATAAAAGCGTGTTAAAAAAGGGTTCCAGTATGCTCTTTCGTAGATGTGCCATGCATCCACTTCTATCATTAATAAAGGAATGCGTTTTTCGCACTAAGTGCAAGGTTTCAAATCTATGGCCATTTGGGGTGGCCATAAGTTCAATTGACCTTATGTCCGTTAACCTTATGTCACCCCACCATCACATTATTGCATTGCCATCGAGCCTTGATACGTGTGCAAAGTTTCAATCAAACTTATGGCAATTCAAAGTGGTAATAAGGCCAACTGACCTTATGGCCGTTGACCTTATGTCAGCACGCCATCACATTAATGCATTGTCATCGACCCTTGATACGTGTGCAAAGTTTCAATCAAACTTATGGCCATTCAAAGTGGTAATAAGGCCAATAGACCTTATGGCCGTTGCCCTTATGTCACCACACCAACACGCTAATGCATTGTCATCGGTCCTTGATATGCGTGCAAAGTTTCAATCACACTTGTGGCCTTTCAAAGTGGTAATAAGGCCAATTGACCTTATGGCCGTTGACCTTGTCACCACACCATCACAATAATGCATTGTCATCGAGCCCTGATACGTGTACAAAGTTTCAATCAAACTTGTGGCCTTTCAAAGTGGTAATAAGGCCAATTGACCTTATTGCCGTTGACCTTGTCACCACACCATCACAATAATGCATTGTCATCGAGCCCTGATGCGTGTGCAAAGTTTCAATCAAACTTATGGCCATTCAAAGTGGTTATAAGGCCAATTGACCATATGGCCGTTGACCTTATGTCACCACACCATCACATTAATGCATTGTCATCGAGCCTTGATACGCGTGCAAAGTTTTAATCAAACTTATGGCCATTCAAAGTGGTAATAAGGCCAATATACCTTATTGCCGTTGACCTTGTGTCACCACACCATCACATTAATGCATTGTCATCCAGCCTTGATACGCGTGCAAAGTTTCAATCAAACTTATGGCCATTCAAAGTGGTAATAAGGCCAATTGACCTTATGGCCGTTGACCTTATGTCACCGCACCATCACATTAATGCCTTGTCATCCAGCCTTGATACGCGTGCAAAGTTTCAATCAAATTAATGGCCATTCAAAGTGGTAATAAGGCCAATTGACCTTATGGCCGTCGACCTTATGCCACCGCACCATCACACTAATGCATTGTCGTCGGTCCTTGATACGTATGCAAAGTTTAAAATTTATCAGACTTCTAGAAACCGGTGAAAATTAAGCTCAAAATTCCGTTACATAGATACAGGCCAAGGTAATAAAAGCGTGTTAAATAAAGGCTCCAGTATGCTCTTTCGTAGGTGTGCCATGCATCCACTTATATCATTAATAAAGGAAAGCGTTTTTCGCATTATGTGCAAGGTTTCAAATCTATGGCCATTTGGGGTGGCCATAAGTTCAATTGACCTTATGTCCGTAAACCTTATGTCACCCCACCATCACAATAATATATTGTCATCGAGCCCTGATACGTGTACAAAGTTTCAAACTTGTGGCCATTCAAAGTGGTAATAAGGCCAAATGACCTTATGGCCGTTGACCTTATGTCACCACACCATCACATTAGTGCATTGTCATCAGTGCTTGATATGTATGCAAAGTTTCAAATTAAGCAGACTTCTAGAAACCGGTGAAAATTAAGCTCAAAAGATTCCGTTACATACATACAGGCCAAGGTAATAAAAGCGTGTTAAAAAAGGGCTTCAGTATGCTCTTTCGTAGATGTGCCATGCATCCACTTCTATCATTAATAAAGGAATGCGTTTTTCGCATTATGTGCAAGGTTTCAAATCTATGGCCATTTGGAGTGGCCATAAGTTCAATTGACCTTATGTCCGTAAACCTTATGTCATCCACCATCACAATAATGCATTGCCATCGAGCCCTGATACGTGTACAAAGTTTCACACTTGTGGCCATTCAAAGTGGTAATAAGGCCAAACGACCTTATGGCCGTTGACCTTATGTCACCACACCATCACATTAATGCATTGTCATCGAGCCTTGATACGCGTGCAAAGTTTTAATCAAACTTATGGCCATTCAAAGTGGTAGTAAGGCCAATTGACCTTATGGCCGTTGACCTTAAGTCACCACACCATCACAATAATGCATTGTCATCGAGCCCTGATACGTGTACAAAGTTTCAATCAAACTTGTGGCCTTTCAAAATGGTAATAAGGCCAATTGACCTTATGGCCGTTGACCTTGTCACCACACCATCACAATAATGTATTGTCATCGAGCCCTGATACGTGTGCAAAGTTTCAATCAAACTTATGGCCATTCAAAGTGGTAATAAGGCCAATTGACCTTATGGCCGTTGCCCTTATGTCACCACACCAACACGCTAATGCATTGTCATCGGTCCTTGATATGCGTGCAAAGTTTCGATCACACTTGTGGCCTTTCAAAGTGGTAATAAGGCCAATTGACCTTTGGCCGTTGACCTTGTCACCACACCATCACAATAATGCATTGTCATCGAGCCCTGATACGTGTACAAAATTTCAGTCAAACTTGTGGCCTTTCAAAGTGGTAGTAAGGCCAATTGACCTTATGGCCGTTGACCTTGTCACCACACCATCACAATAATGCATTGTCATCGAGCCCTGATACGTGTGCAAAGTTTCAATCAAACTTATGGCCATTCAAAGTGGTTATAAGGCCAATTGACCTTATGGCCGTTGCCCTTATGTCACCACACCAACACGCTAATGCATTGTCATCGGTCCTTGATATGCGTGCAAAGTTTCAATCACACTTGTGGCCTTTCAAAGTGGTAATAAGGCCAATTGACTTTATGGCCGTTGACCTTGTCACCACACCATCACAATAATGCATTGTCATCGAGCCCTGATACGTGTACAAAGTATCAATCAAACTTGTGGCCTTTCAAAGTGGTAATAAGGCCAATTGACCTTATGGCCGTTGACCTTGTCACCACACCATCACAATAATGCATTGTCATCGAGCCCTGATACGTGTACAAAGTTTCAATCAAACTTGTGGCCTTTCAAAGTGGTAATAAGGCCAATTGACCTTATGGCCGTTGACCTTGTCACCACATCATCACAATAATGCATTGTCATCGAGCCCTGATACGTGTACAAAGTTTCAATCAAACTTTTGGCCTTTCAAAGTGGTAATAAGGCCAATTGACCTTATGGCCGTTGACCTTGTCACCACACCATCACAATAATGCATTGTCATCGAGCCCTGATACGTGTGCAAAGTTTCAATCAAACTTATGGCCATTCAAAGTGGTTATAAGGCCAATTGACCATATGGCCGTTGACCTTATGTCACCACACCATCACATTAATGCATTGTCATCGAGCCTTGATACGCGTGCAAAGTTTTAATCAAACTTATGGCCCGTCAAAGTGGTAATAAGGCCAATATACCTTATGGCCGTTGACCTTATGTCACCACACCATCACATTAATGCATTGTCATTGAGCCTTGATACGAGTGCAAAGTTTCAATCAAACTTATGTCCATTCAAAGTCGTAGTAAGGCCAATTGACCTTATGGCCGTTGACCTTAAGTCACCACACCATCACAATAATGCATTTTCATCGAACCCTGATACGTGTACAAAGTTTCAATCAAACTTATGGCCATTCAAAGTTAATAAGGCCAATTGACCTTATGGCCGTCGACCTTATGTCACCGCACCATCACACTAATGCATTGTCATCGGTCCTTGATACGTATGCAAAGTTTAAAATTAATCAGACTTCTAGAAACCGGTGAAAATTAAGCTCAAAATTCCGTTAGATAGATAAAGGCCAAGGTAATAAAAGCGTGTTAAAAAAGGGCTCCAGTATGCTCTTTCGTAGATGGGCCATGCATCCACTTCTATCATTAATAAAGGAATGCGTTTTTCGCATTATGTGCAAGGTTTCAAATCTATGGCCATTTGGAGTGGCCATAAGTTCAATTGACCTTATGTCCGTAAACCTTATGTCACCCCACCATCACAATAATGCATTACCATCGAGCCCTGATACGTGTACAAAGTTTCACACTTGTGGCCATTCAAAGTGGTAATAAAGCCAAACGACCTTATGGCCGTTGACCTTATGTCACCACATCATCACATTAATGCATTGTCATCGAGCCTTGATACGCGTGCAAAGTTTTAATCAAACTTATGGCCATTCAAAGTGGTAGTAAGGCCAATTGACCTTATGGCCGTTGACCTTAAGTCACCACACCACCACAATAATGCATTGTCATCGAGCCCTGATACATGTACAAAGTTTCAATCAAATTAATGGCCATTCAAAGTGGTAATAAGGCCAATTGACTTTATGGCCGTCGACCTTATGTCACCGCACCATCACACTAATGCATTGTCGTCGGTCCTTGATACGTATGCAAAGTTTAAAATTAATCAGACTTCTAGAAACCGGTGAAAATTAAGCTCAAAATTCCGTTACATAGATAGAGGCCAAGGTAATAAAAGCGTGTTAAAAAAGGGCTCCAGTATGCTCTTTCGTAGATGTGGCATGCATCCACTTCTATCAGGAATGCGTTTTTCGCATTATGTGCAAGGTTTCAAATCTATGGCCATTTAGGGTGGCCATAAGTTCAATTGACCTTATGTCCGTTAACCTTATGTCACCCCACCATCACATTATTGCATTGCCATCGAGCCTTGATACATGTGCAAAGTTTCAATCAAACTTATGGCAATTCAAAGTGGTAATAAGGCCAACTGACCTTATGGCCGTTGACCTTATGTCAGCACGCCATCACATTAATGCATTGTCATCGACCCTTGATACGTGTGCAAAGTTTCAATCAAACTTATGGCCATTCAAAGTGGTAATAAGGCCAATTGACCTTATGGCCGTTGCCCTTATGTCACCACACCAACACGCTAATGCATTGTCATTGGTCCTTGATATGCGTGCAAAGTTTCAATCAAACTTGTGGCCTTTCAAAGTGGTAATAAGGCCAATTGACCTTATGGCCGTTGACCTTGTCACCACACCATCACAATAATGCATTGTCATCGAGCCCTGATACGTGTACAAAGTTTCAATCAAACTTGTGGCCTTTCAAAGTGGTAATAAGGCCAATTGACCATATGGCCGTGGACCTTGTCACCACACCATCACAATAATGCATTGTCATCGAGCCCTGATACGTGTACAAAGTTTCAATCAAACTTATGGCCATTCAAAGTGGTAATAAGGCCAATTGACCTTATGGCCGTTGACCTTATGTCACCACATTATCAAATTAATGCATTGTCATCGAGCCTTGATACGAGTGCAAAATTCTAATTAAACTTATGGTCATTCAAAGTGGTAATAAGGCCAATTGACCTTATGGCCGTTGACCATATGCCACCACACCATCACACTAATGCATTGTCATCGAGCCTTGATATGTGTGCAAAGTTTCAATCAAACTTATGGCCATTAAAAGTGGTAGTAAGGCCAATTGACCTTATGGCCGTTGACCTTAAGTCACCAAACCATCACAATAATGCATTGTCATCGAGCCCTGATATGTGTAAAAAGTTTCAACCTTGTTGACATTCAAAGTGGTAAATAGGCCAAATGACATTATGGCCGTTAACCTTATGTCACCACACCATCACATTAATGCATTGTCATCGAGCCTTGATACGCGTGCAAAGTTTTAATCAAACTTATGGCCATTCAAAGTGGTAATAAGGCCAATTGACCTTATGGCCATTGACCTTATGTCACCACACCATCACATTAATGCATTGTCATTGAGCCTTGATACGTGTGCAAAGTTTCAATCAAACTTATGGCCACTCAAAGTCGTAGTAAGGCCAATTGACCTTATGGCCGTTGACCTTAAGTCACCACACCATCACAATAATGCATTGTCATCGAGCCCTGATACGTGTACAAAGTTTCAATCAAACTTATGGTCATTCAAAGTGGTAATAAGGCCAATTGACCTTATGGCCGTCGACCTTATGTCACCGCACCATCACACTAATGCATTGTCATCGGTCCTTGATACGTATGCAAAGTTTAAAATTAATCAGACTTCTAGAAACCGGTGAAAATTAAGCTCAAAGATTCCGTTACATATATACAGGCCAAGGTAATAAAAGCGTGTTAAAAAAGGGCTCCACTATGCTCTTTCGTAGATGTGCCATGCATCCACTTATATCATTAATAAAGGAATGCGTTTTTCGCATTATGTGCAAGGTTTCAAATCTATGGCCATTTGGGGTGACCATAAGTTCAATTGACCTTATGTCCGTTAACCTTATGTCACCCCACAATAACATTATTGCATGGTCATCGAGCCTTGATACGTGTGCAAAGTTTCAATCAAACTTATGGCCATTCAAAGTCGTAGTAAGGCCAATTGACCTTATGGCCGTTGACCTTAAGTCACCACACCATCACAATAATGCATTGTCATCGAGCCTTGATACGCGTGCAAAGTTTTAATCAAACTTATGGCCATTCAAAGTGGCAATAAGGCCAATTGACCTTATGGCCGTTGACCTTATGTCACCACATCATCACATTAATGCATTGTCATTGAGCCTTGATACGTGTGCACAGTTACAATCAAACTTATGGCCATTCGAAGTGGAAGTAAGGCCAATTGACCTTATGGCCTTTGACCTTAAGTCACCACACCATCACAATAATGCATTGTCATCGCGCCCTTATACGTGTACAAAGTTTCAATCAAACTTATGGCCATTCAAAGTGGTAATAAGGCCAATTGACCTTATGGCCGTCGACCTTATGTCACCGCACCATCACACTAATGCATTGTCATCGGTCCTTGATACGTATGCAAAGTTTAAAATTAATCAGACTTCTAGAAACCGGTGAAAATTAAGCTCAAAGATTCCGTTACATATATACAGGCCAAGGTAATAAAAGCGTGTTAAAAAAGGGCTCCAGTATGCTCTTTCGTAGATGTGCCATGCATCCACTTATATCATTAATAAAGGAATGCGTTTTTCGCATTATGTGCAAGGTTTCAAATCTATGGCCATTTGGGGTGGCCATAAGTTCAATTGACCTTATGTCCGTTAACCTTATGTCACCACACCATCACATTAATGCATTGTCATCGAGCCTTGATATGTGTGCAAAGTTTCAATCAAACTTATGTCCATTCAAAGTTGTAATAAGGCCAATCGACCTTATGGCCTTTGCCATAATGTCACCACACCATCACATTAATGCATTGTCATCGATCCTTCGTATGCAAAGTTTCAGCTTAATCAGACTTCTAGAAACCGGTGAAAATTGAGCTCAAAGATTCCGTTACATACAGGCCAAGCTAATAAAAACGTGTTAAAAAAGAGCCCCAGTATGCTCTTTCATAGAAGTGCCATGCATCCACTTCTATCATTAATAAAGGAATGCGTTTTTCGCATTATGTGTAACGTTCAAATCTATGGCCATTTGGGGTGGCCATAAGTTCAATTGACCTTATATCCGTAAACCTTATGTTACCACACCATCACAATAATGCATTGTCATCGCGCCCTGATACCTGTACAAAGTTTCAATCAAACTTATGGCCATTCAAAGTGGTAATAAGGCCAATTGACCTTATGGCCGTCGACCTTATGTCACCGCACCATCACACTAATGCATTGTCATCGGTCCTTGATAAGTATGCAAAGTTTCAAATTAAGCAGACTTCTAGAAACCGGTGAAAATTAAGCTCAAAAGATTCCGTTACATACATACAGGCCAAGGTAATAAAAGCGTGTTAGAAAAGGGCTTCAGTATGCTCTTTCGTAGATGTGCCATGCATCCACTTCTATCATTAATAAAGGAATGCGTTTTTCGCATTATGTGCAAGGTTCAAATCTATGGCCATTTGGAGTGGCCATAAGTTCAATTGACCTTATGTCCGTAAACCTTATGTCACCCCACCATCACAATAATGCATTGCCATCGAGCCCTGATACGTGTACAAAGTTTCACACTTGTGGCCATTCAAAGTGGTAGTAAGGCCAATTGACCTTATGGCCGTTGACCTTAAGTCACCACACCATCACAATAATGCATTGTCATCGAGCCCTGATACGTGTACAAAGTTTCAATCAAATTAATGGCCATTCAAAGTGGTAATAAGGCCAATTGACCTTATGGCCGTCGACCTTATGTCACCGCACCATCACACTAATGCATTGTCGTCGGTCCTTGATACGTATGGAATGTTTAAAATTAATCAGACTTCTAGAAACCGGTGAAAATTAAGCTCAAAATTCCGTTACATAGATACAGGCCAAGGTAATAAAAGCGTGTTAAAAAAGGGCTCCAGTATGCTCTTTCGTAGATGTGCCATGCATCCACTTCTACCATTAATAAAGGAATGCGTTTTTCGCATTATATGCAAGGTTTCAAATATATGGCCATTTGGGGTGGCCATAAGTTCAATTGACCTTATGTCCGTTAACCTTATGTCAACCCACCATCACATTATTGCATTGCCATCGAGCCTTGATACGTGTGCAAAGTTTCACACTTGTGGCCATTCAAAGTGGTAATAAGGCCAAATGAGCTTATGGCCGTTGACCTTATGTCACCACACCATCACATTAATGCATTGTCATCGAGCCTTGATACGTGTGCAAAGTTTCAATCAAGCTTATGGCCATTCAAAGTGGCCTTTGCCATAATGTCACCAAACCATCACATTAATGCATTGTCATCGATCCTTCGTATGCAAAGTTTCAAATTAATCAGACTTCTAGAAACCGGTGAAAATGTACAAAGTTTCAAACTTATGGCCATTCAAAGTGGTAATAAGGCCAAATGAGCTTATGGCCGTCGACCTTATGTCACCGCACCATCACACTAATGCATTGTCATCTGTCCTTGATACGTATGCAAAGTTTCAAATTAATCAGACTTCTAGAAACCGGTGGTACTAAGGCCAATAGACCTTATGGCAGTTGACGTTATGTCACCACACCATCACAATAATGCATTGTCATCGAGCTCTGATACGTGTACAAAGTTTCAATCAAACTTATGGCCATTCAAAGTGGTAATAAGGCCAATTGACTTTATGGCCGTTGACCTTATGTCACCGCAATATCACATTAATGCATTTTCATCGAGCCTTGATACGCGTGCAAAGTTTCAATCAAACTTATGGCCATTCAAAGCGGTAATAAGGCCAATTGTCATTATGGCCGTTGACCTTGTGTAACCACACCATCACATTAATGCATTGTCATCGAGCATTGATACGTGTGCAAAGTTTCAATCAAACTTATGGCCATTCAAAGTGGTAATAAGGCCAATTGACATTATGGCTGTTGACCTTGTGTCACCACACCATCACATTAATGTATTGTCATCGAACATTGATACGTGTGCAAAGTTTCATTCAAACTTATGGCCATTCAAAGTGGTAATAAGGCCAATTGACCTCATGGCCGTTGACCTCATGTCACCACATCATCACAACAATGCATTGTCATCGAGCCCTGATACGTGTGCAAAGTTTCAATCAAACTTATAGCCATTCAAAGTGGTAATAAGGCCAACTGACTTTATGGCCGTTGACCTTATGTCACGACACCATCACAACAATGCATTGTCATCGAGCCCTGATACGCGCGCAAAGTTTCAATAAAACTTATGGCCATTCAAAGTGGTAATAAGGCCAACTAACCTTATGGCCGTTGACCTTATGTCACCCCGCCATCACATTATTGCATTGCCATCGAGCCTTGATACGTGCGCAAAGTTTCAATCAAACTTATGGCCATTTAAAGTGGTAATAAGGCCAATTGACCTTATGTCCGTTAACCTTATGTCACCACACCATCACAATAATGCATTGTCATCGAGCCCTGATACGTGTACAAAGTTTCAATCAAACTTATAGCCATTGAAAGTGGTAATAAGGCCAATTGACCTTACGGCCGTTGACCTTATGTCACCACACCATCACAATAATGCATTGTCATCGAGCCTTGATACGCGTGCAAAGTTTCAATCAAACTTATGGCCAATCAAGTTGTGGTAATAAGGCCAATTGACCTTATGGCCGTTGACCTTATGTCACCACACCATCACAATAATGCATGGTCATCGAGCCCTGATACGTGTACAAAGTTTCAATCAAACTTATGGCCATTCGAAGTGGTAATAAGGCCAATTGACATTATGGCCGTTGACCTTGTGTCACCACACCATCACAATAATGCATTGTCATCGAGCCCTGATACGTGTACAAAGTTTCAATCAAACTTATGGCCATTCAAAGTGGTAATAAGGCCAATTGACCTATTGGCCGTTGACCTTATGTCACCGCACCATCACATTAATGCATTGTCATCCAGCCTTGATACGCGTGCAAAGTTTCAATCAAACTTATGGCCATTCAAAGTAGTAATAAGGCCAATTGACCTTATGGCCGTTGACCTTATGTCACCACACGATCACAATAATGCATTGTCATCGAGCCCTGATACGTGTACAAAGTTTCAATCAAACTTATGGCCATTCAAAGTGGTAATAAGGCCAATTGACCTTATGGCCGTTGCCCTCATGTCACCACACCAACACGCTAATGCATTGTCATCGGTCCTTGATACGTATGCAAAGTTTCAAATTAATCAGACTTCTAGAAACCGGTGAAAATTAAGCTCAAAAGATTCAGTTACATACATACAGACCAAGGTAATAAAAGCGTGTGAAAAAAGGGCTCCAGTATGCTCTTTCGTAGATGTGCCATGCATCCACTTCTATCATTAATAAAGGAATGCGTTTTTCGCATTATGTGCAAGGTTTCAAATCTATGGCCATTTGGGGTGGCCATAATTTCAATTGACCTTATCCGTAAGCCTTATGTCACCCCACCATCACAATAATGTATTGTCATCGAGCCCTGATACGATAAAGCCAAATGACCTTATGGCCGTTGACCTTATGTCACCACACCATCACATTAATGCATTGTCATCAGTGCTTGATACGTATGCAAAGTTTCAAATTAAGCAGCCTTCTAGAAACAGGTGAAAATAAGCTCAAAAGATTCCGTTACATACATACAGGCCAAGGTAATAAAAGCGTGTTAAAAAAGGGCTCCAGTATGCTCTTTCGTAGATGTGCCATGCATCCACTTCTATCATTAATAAAGGAATGAGTTTTTAGCATTATGTGCAAGGTTTCAAATCTATGGCCATTTGGAGTGGCCATAAGTTCAATTGACCTTATGTCCGTAAACCTTATGTCACCTCACCATCACAATAATGCATTGCCATCGAGCCCTGATACGTGTACAAAGTTTCACACTTGTGGCCATTCAAAGTGGTAATAAGGCCAAACGACCTTATGGCCGTTGACCTTATGTCACCACACCATCACATTAATGCATTGTCATCGAGCCTTGATACGCGTGCAAAGTTTTAATCAAACTTATGGCCATTCAAAGTGGTAGTAAGGCCAATTGACCTTATGGCCGTTGACCTTAAGTCACCAAACCATCACAATAATGCATTGTCATCGAGCCCTGATACGTGTACAAAGTTTCAATCAAATTAATGGCCATTCAAAGTGGTAATAAGGCCAATTGACTTTATGGCCGTCGACCTTATGTCACCGCACCATCACACTAATGCATTGTCATCGGTCCTTGATACGTATGCAAAGTTTAAAATTAATCAGACTTGGCCATAAGTTCAATTGACCTTATGTCCGTTAACCTTATATCACCCCACCATCACATTATTGCATTGTCATCGAGCCTTGATACGTGTGCAAAGTTTCAATCAAACTTATGGACATTCAAAGTGGTAATAAGGTCCTTGACCTTATTTCACCACGCCATCACATTAATGCATTGTCATCGACCCTTGATACGTGTGCAAAGTTTCAATCAAACTTATGACCATTCAAAGTGGTTATAAGGCCAATTGACCATATGGCCGTTGACCTTATGTCACCACACCATCACATTAATTCATTGTCATCGAGCCTTGATATGTGCGCAAAGTTTCAATCAAACTTATGGCCATTCAAAGTGGTAATAAGGCAAATTGACCTTATGGCCTTTGCCATAATATCACCACACCATCACATTAATGCATTGTCATCGATCCTTCGTATGCAAAGTTTCAAATTAATCAGACTTCTAGAAACCGGTGAAAATGTACAAAGTTTCAAACATATGGCCATTCAAAGTGGTAATAAGGCCAAATTAGCTTATGGCCGTTGACCTTATGCTACCACACCATCACATTAATGCATTGTCATCGAGCCTTGATACGTGTGCAAAGTTTCAATCAAACTTATGGCCATTCAAAGTGGCCTTTGCCATAATGTCACCACACCATCACATTAATGCATTGTCATCGATCCTTCGTATGCAAAGTTTCAAATTATTCAGACTTCTAGAAACCGGTGAAAATGTACAAAGTTTCAAACTTATGGCATTCAAAGTGGTAATAAGGCCAAATGAGCTTATGGCCGTCGACCTTATGTCACCGCACCATCACACTAATGCATTGTCATCGGTCCTTGATACGTATGCAAAGTTTCAAATTAATCAGACTTCTAGAAACCGGTGAAAATTGAGCTCAAAGATTCCGTTACATACAGGCCAAGCTAATAAAAGCGTGTTATAAAAGAGCCCCAGTATGCTCTTTCATAGAAGTGCCATGCAACCACTTCTATCATTAACAAAGGAATGCGCTTTTCGCATTATGTGCAAGGTTTCAAATCTATGGCCATTTGGGTGGTCATAAGTTCAACTGACCTTATGTCCGTTAACCTTATGTCACCCCACCATCACATTATTGCATTGTCATCGAGCCCTGATACGTGTACAAAGTTTCACACTTGTGGCCATTCAAAGTGGTAATAAGGCCAAGCGACCTTATGGCCGTTGACCTTATGTCACCACACCATCACATTAATGCATTGTCATCGAGCCTTGATACGCGTGCAAAGTTTTAATCAAACTTATGCCATTCAAAGTGGTAGTAAGGCCAATTGACCTTATGGCCGTTGACCTTAAGTCACCAAACCATCACAATAATGCATTGTCATCGAGCCCTGATACGTGTACAAAGTTTCAATCAAATTAATGGCCATTCAAAGTGGTAATAAGGCCAATTGACTTTATGGCCGTCGACCTTATGACACCGCACCATCACACTAATGCATTGTCATCGGTCCTTGATACGTATGCAAAGTTTAAAATTAATCAGACTTGGCCATAAGTTCAATTGACCTTATATCCGTTAACCTTATATCACCCCACCATCACATTATTGCATTGTCATCGAGCCTTGATACGTGTGCAAAGTTTCAATCAAACTTATGGACATTCAAAGTGGTAATAAGGTCCTTGACCTTATTTCACCACGCCATCACATTAATGCATTGTCATCGACCCTTGATACGTGTGCAAAGTTTCAATCAAACTTATGGCCATTCAAAGTGGTTATAAGGCCAATTGACCATATGGCCGTTGACCTTATGTCACCACACCATCACATTAATTCATTGTCATCGAGCCTTGATATGTGCGCAAAGTTTCAATCAAACTTATGGCCATTCAAAGTGGTAATAAGGCAAATTGACCTTATGGCCTTTGCCATAATATCACCACACCATCACATTAATGCATTGTCATCGATCCTTCGTATGCAAAGTTTCAAATTAATCAGACTTCTAGAAACCGGTGAAAATGTACAAAGTTTCAAACATATGGCCATTCAAAGTGGTAATAAGGCCAAATTAGCTTATGGCCGTTGACCTTATGCTACCACACCATCACATTAATGCATTGTCATCGAGCCTTGATACGTGTGCAAAGTTTCAATCAAACTTATGGCCATTCAAAGTGGCCTTTGCCATAATGTCACCACACCATCACATTAATGCATTGTCATCGATCCTTCGTATGCAAAGTTTCAAATTATTCAGACTTCTAGAAACCGGTGAAAATGTACAAAGTTTCAAACTTATGGCATTCAAAGTGGTAATAAGGCCAAATGAGCTTATGGCCGTCGACCTTATGTCACCGCACCATCACACTAATGCATTGTCATCGGTCCTTGATACGTATGCAAAGTTTCAAATTAATCAGACTTCTAGAAACCGGTGAAAATTGAGCTCAAAGATTCCGTTACATACAGGCCAAGCTAATAAAAGCGTGTTATAAAAGAGCCCCAGTATGCTCTTTCATAGAAGTGCCATGCATCCACTTCTATCATTAACAAAGGAATGCGTTTTTCGCATTATGTGCAAGGTTTCAAATCTATGGCCATTTGGGTGGTCATAAGTTCAACTGACCTTATGTCCGTTAACCTTATGTCACCCCACCATCACATTATTGCATTGTCATCGAGCCTTGATACGTGTGCAAAGTTTCAATCAAACTTATGGCAATTCAAAGTGGTAATAAGGCCAACTGACCTAATGGCCGTTGACCTTATGTCAGCACGCCATCACATTAATGCATTGTCATCGACCCTTGATACGTGTGCAAAGTTTCAATCAAACTTATGGCCATTCAAAGTGGTAATAAGGCCAACTGACCTTATGGCCGTTGACCTTATGTCACTGCACCATCACATTAATGCATTGTCATCGAGCCTTGATACGTGTGCAAAGTTTCAATCAAACTTATGGCCATTCATAGTGGTTGACCTTATGGCCGTTGACCTTTTGTCACCACACCATCACAATAATGCATTGTCATCGAGCCCTGATACGTGTACAAAGTTTCAATCAAACTTATGGCCATTCCAAGTGGTAATAAGGCCAATTAACCTTATGGCCGTTGACCTTATGGCCGTGTACAAAGTTTCAATCAAACTTATGGCCATTCAAAGTGGTAATAAGGCCAATTGACCTCAAAATTTACTCAAGTTATTGTGTTAACGAACGGACGGACGGACGGACATGGCTCAATCCAATTTTTTTCGATCCTGATTATTTTGATATATGGAAGTGTATATCTATCTCGATTCCTTTATACCTGTACAACCAACCGTCATCCAATCAAAGTTAATATACTCTGTGAGCTCTGTTCAACTGAGTATAAAAATATTAAAACAGCCGGTAGCTTCAACCTCAGCAAATAGCGAATCCCAATCAATACTCAATTGCCGCATTAACAGCATCAACATCGTAATTTTTAAAACAAAACTTGGAAAGTGAATCTGCTACGTAAGTATTAAACTCATAAAATGCCAAACGAAGAACAAGCGGTACATGATGGGGACCAGGAGTGGAAAAAGGGTCTAGACATTCCTGGAGGCAAAAATTCATATTATCTCTGAAAAATATGAGATCTAATATTCTATTAAGACTGCTATTAAAACTGTTAATCTTATTAAGGTCACATCTTCAGAAGCCGCCAAACAAATAGGTTTCAGCAAACGCATTTGAAGACTTAGGAAGAACCCCCAACTATTATCAAAGGTAGACCATTCCAGATTACTGAGGTTGAAGTCTCCAAAAACGCAAACTTTTCATGACTAGATGCTAAGGCTAAAATATTATCAACATGCTCTTTATAAAGTAAATCGCTACTAGTAGGCGGTACATAAGAAGCACAATTTAAAAGTTTAGAAACTCCATGAACAGAAACGCGAAGCATATCTAAAAGAGAATCAGCATTCGGCAATGGCACCAAAGTCCCTCGATATTTTCGTCGAATCGCAATTAAAACGCCTCCTTCTCTCGACAGACCAGTTTTTAATACATCGCGATCTTTACGAAAAACGCAGAATAAATTTTCATCGAAAAATTCACCAATAAAAGGACTTTTTGTTTTTGTGAATAGCTCCAACAAAACAACGTTGTATATGAAATAACATGTGAAGGCAATGAAAATGAAGAATGTAAGAAAATATACATAGCAACAACAAAACAACCACTAGGAGTTCGGCTCGCAGAACATGAAGCAGATATACGAAAGAAAAAACAAAGCACAGCATTATGTCAACACACAGCACAAACTGGACACGCAGCTGATCTACAAAACACAAGAATCATAGACAAAAATAAACAAGGAAAAGCCAGGTACTCATTAGAAAGCCTGCGAATATTGCAAAGAAGAGACAAAACAATAAACAAAAAGGAAGATACAGATGACTTTGCTGCTGCCTACACCCTCTGTCTCTAACAATAATTCGTTTTAGTATTACAATGATACCACTATGGAATGGTACAGAAAATAGTTTAAGTTCTAATAAATTTGTTTAAATAGTCCAATTATGTGAGTTTTCTATATAAATCGTGTTATATTATTCAAAGCGTTTTTTGCCTCTTGTTTTGTTATATTTGTTTGTATGTAATATTTCGATTACTAATATTTAAATGTTACGCACTTATGCCTTTTCTGTTTTTTATATTAATGTATTCTTCGGAAAGAGAACTGAAACGCGATCTCATCGAAATAGATTTTACCTCATTTAAAAGCAAACAAAACTTCTTTGGACATAGAATAACAAAAGAAACACAACAAATACATACATCTAAAATACATAATTTAAAAACTCAACAATTAAGGAACTTAGGAAGAAAGGAAAATAACGATTGGATCGTAAATAAAACGAGTATAGTTTTTCCCGAAGAAGTGAAATGGATTCTCTCACTGGGTAGAAAATTCGCGCTGCCTACAACAAAAAGGAACTTCTCACCCATACATATAATAGCAGAAGTGGAACAAGCTATTCAAGCATTAGACGATGAGAGCGAAAAGGAAATGGCGAGAAACAGATTGAGTAACCGGATTCTCCAACTCAAAATGAACAATTCTGGGTCTCTCTTCGCTACACTCAAATCCGAAAATAAAAGAATAATGTTTTTTTCATAAAACGTTATAATTCAGTTTTTAATTATCCAATAATTAACAATTGCAAATTAGTTTCAACTCTTCACAAACTTCAACGTCACAGAGTATCCTTTAAATTGTCCACGATATGGAAAGAAGATAATTTGCTTAAAACTTTGGCTTTTGACTTTAAAAAAAATAAATGTAAGGCGCGATAACCTCCGAAGAGATCTAAGGCCGAGCTTCTCTTCCAATTTGCGTCGTGCTCCTCTTGATTTTCCCTACAAATTGGCCGGACGGGACCTACATGTTTTTATGCCGACTCCGAACGGCATATGCAAGGCAGATGAGTTTTCACTGAGAGCTTTTCATGGCACAAATACACCCGGAGCGCTTGCCAAACACTGCCGAGGGGCGACCCCGCTTAGAAAAATTTTCTTATAATTGAAAAACCTTATTTCTAAAATTTTGATGTTGCTTTGCCCGGGAGTTGAACCCAGGGCATACGGTGTGATAGGCGGAGCACGCTACCATCACACCAGGGTGGCCGCCTTTGATTTAACTTTTGACTTTAACTATTTAAAAATAGAAAAAAAAAAAATAGATACAAGAGCGCGTCCGCGGTTGCCGAGTAATAATGCTTGACTAATTCGTTGGAAAAGGGATCGTTGCTGATTATGGCAGTTCTTGTGAATTTGCGCCTTTCAACTCGCCGCGCACGGCTGCGCATAAGAATTTCGCCGCCGTCTGCATCTTATTGGAGGCGGCTTAAACATCCTGCCCGCCCTGCAGGGAGGTGCTTGTAAGGACCTTCTGCAGTTCCTGCAAGGCGCGGATGGTGATAGTTGAGGCGCGACTGGCTATATTATGTCGTTGGCAGGCCTCGTGGGGTGCGCGTGATCGTGCGCTTGGCCATATGTTCCGGTTTGGGAGTTGCCGCTGGTTTCTTCGATCGGTCCGCTGCGCGCGGTAGTGGAGGCAGAGCCGACACTGAAGGCAGTTGTCGGTCTCTGCCGTGAGAGCCAGATGGATGTCGTCCTGAAGTACAAGAGCAGACAGAAACACGAGAAGTAGTTGGATACAGCGGATGATAAACGGAAATTTAATTATACAGGGGAAACGTATATCAGTTAGAGCGCTGTGCCCGAAGAGTGCTCCATTGGAAGGAAGCACAGTTTAACTAAGGGCCGCATGACAAGCCCATTTTGGGTGCGAACCTCTACAACCCGAACATGGTTGTCAGGTCCGAGGCGAACGTTCTCGATTCGTCCCAGACGCCACTCGGTGGGTGGGAGCGAATCTTCTTTAATTACGACAAGGTCGCCTGGTTGAGGATTTCGCTGTGGCGTTTGCCAGTTATAGCGCTTCTGAAGGTCCTTCAGATAATCCTCTTTCCAGCGTCGACTGAATTGGTGATGAAGCGATTTGAGTTCTTCCCATCGATTTATCCAGGAGAGGTCTTCCGCGTTTGGCTCAGGAATGGCTAATAGCGGTGCACCTCGAAGGAGGTGACCCGGAGTGAGCGCTGTGAAGTCAGCTGGGTCCTGGATAGTGAGGTTAGAGGCCTTGAATTGAGAACTGCCTCAATATGCACCAACAGCGTCGTGAATTCTTCGAAAGTAAACTTGTGGGATGCAGCGATTTTTTTGAGGTGGGTTTTAAAACTTTTACTGCGGATTCCCACAAGCCGCCCATATGAGGGGCGCTGGGTGGAATATACTGCCAGTTATTCCCTGGGGGCATATTTCTGCACAATGTCCGCAGAGTATTCGTTAAGAAATTTAACGAAGTCGCGTTCGAGTGCGCGCTGAGCGATAATGAACGTTTTACCATTGTCGCTCATCATTTTTGAGGGATAACCTCGTCTGCCAACGAATCGGGCGAATGCTGCGCGAAAGGCTTCAGTAGTAAGGTCCGAGCATAGCTCGAGGTGTACTGCCTTTGTGGAAAAACAGACGAATGCAGCCACGTACCCTTTTATGATAGTGGTCGACCTCAGAACCGATGCTTTTATTTGGAATGGACCTGCAAAGTCTACTCCTGTTGTGGAAAAGGGGAGGGAGAAATTGCAGCGCTCAGGTGGTAGAGCTGCATTATTTGCGTGCGCGTTTTCTGTTTGAAAAGCGTGCAAGATTTGCATTGAAAAATGCATTTCTTTATAAGAGGCTTTAGTTTTGGTACGTAGTGGAGCATTAACCGCATTTCTGCATGAAGAAGCAGGCGGTGTAAAAACTCCAGATACAACTGGCAGAGCCTTGAATCCGGAGAATGATTACTGGATGCTTCTCGTTGTATTGCATTGTAGAATGTTCCAATCGGCCACCGATACGTAGGAGTCCGTATCCATCCAGAAATGGATCAAGAGCCAGAAGGGAACTCTTTTTGCTTATTGGCATTTTGTTTTGTAAGGCGCTCTTTTCCGCCCCGAAATGGCGAGATTGTGCCATTGCCACAAGCCGCGTTTTCACATGTTGCAACTCTTGTACGTCAGATGGGGATTATGTGTTGTTGCCACCGATTTGGATTTGTTGCAGGCATTGTTCGGAAAGCGGAATACGTATGCAATCACACGGAGAGCTCGAGAGTATGAGGAGAAACGTTGAAGAATGTCGTCCTCTTCCTCGAGTGCGTGATATGCTTCGACATTGCGTTTCTCGGGTGGAGAAGCGCTACCTGCTTTCGGCTTTGGCCATGCCGAAATGTGGCAAGAAAGCCATTGTGGTCCGTTCCACCAAAGTGAAGAGCCTATCAAATCATGCGGCTTGCAACCACGTGTGCCAAGATCAGCAGGGTTGTCTTGGCTAGATACATGGCGCCAGGTGCCGCTGGGAAGATATTCTCGAATTTGAGAGGTACGGTTGGCCACATAAGTCTTCCAGGTCGATGGAGATTTTTCTAGCCAAGCTAGTACAATCTCAGAATCTGACCATAAGAATGTGTTACATGCTTGTAAGTCGAGCTGTTTTCGAACAGTTGAAGCCAATTTTGCGAGTAGGACTGCACCACATAGCTCTAAGCGGGGTAAGCTTACAGTTTTTATAGGGCAACTTTGCCTTTCGCAACCAAAAGAGAAGATTTTATTTGGTTGCCCACATGTGTGCGGATGTAAATCGCTGCGCAATATGCTTTTTCCGAGGCATCACAGAACCCGTGGATTTGGGTGTCTTGCCCTGGAACGACATTAACCCATCGAGGGATTTCGATGTGGCAAATGGCTGGCAGATTTTCTGCGAAATGTTGCCATTTTGATAATGTTGCGGGTTTGGCGCTTTCATCCCAATCGCTGCCATCCAGCCAGATTTCTTGGAGAAGCATCTTGGCCTGGATCATAACTGGCGACAGCCATCCTGCCGGGTCAAAAAGTTTTGCAACAGAAGATAAAATTTGTCGCTTTGTGACCGAATTTTGGGTGTGTTCCGGCAGAATGGTGTATGAAAATTTGTCCGTGAGCGCGTTCCATCGAATGCCAAGAGTTTTGGTATTGGAAGTGCTCTCAAATTTTAAGAAGTTGGAGTCTAGAAGATCCTCCTTCGGAAACTGTTCTAATATGGCCGGGTGATTAGCCGTTAGTTTCTTTAGTATGAAACCAGCTGATTTTAGGGCGTTTATCACTTGAACGAGTGATTCAGTGGCGTTATCGATGGTATAACTTCCGGATAGGATGTCGTCGACATTCGTTTGCGTCTTGAGAATTGTGGCAGCCAACGGGAATGTCGCTTTCGTGTCCTCGGATAGTTGATGCAACGTACGAATAGCGAGATATGGTGCACAATTGACGCCGAATGTAACCGTTTTTAGATTGAAATCGCTAACATTGGAGTTGGCCGATTTGCGAAATAGGATTCGCTGAAAATCTTTGTCGTCCTCGTGTATAAGGATCTGACGGTACATTTTTTCAATGTCTCCATTGAACACATACTTATGCATGCGCCACTGTAGAATTAGTAGCATGAGATCTGGTTGGAGAGTTGGACCAGTGTATAGCACGTCATTCAGGGATTTTCCTGACCCAGATTTTTTAGAGGCGTTGAAAACCACACGAACTTTGGTGGTGACCTTATCTGGTTTGACTACCGCATGATGTGGCAAGTAAAATGAGAAGACCTTGCCATTCGAAGTTATTTCGCATGGGTCGGTAGATTCCATGTGATCAAGGTCGAGATATTCTTGCAACACATTGTTGTACATTGTACCTAACTCCCCCTTTTTCTGAAGCGATCGCTCCATGCTGAAAAACTGCTGCAGAGCAGCCGGGCGGGATTTGCCGAGGCAGAGTTTTTCAGGAAACTCTTCCTTGAATGGAAGTCGCACAATGTATCGACCGTTTGGTGCACGTGTCGTTGTTGTTGCGTATATCTCATCACACGCTTGATCCTCGGGGGATATCTGTGGAGGTTGTGGAATTTCCTCCTCTTCCCAAAATTTTCTCAGTTGAGAACTGAGTGTCTCGTTTGACGCTTGGACTTGTGTCGAGAATGATACAACATTTTCAGTTATTGGACCACTGAGAATCCAACCAAAAATGGTTTGTTGCGCAAGTATGCTACCGCACACCTTTTTTATACCTTCCAGCAGAATTTGTGGAAGTATGTCGCTGCCAATGACCATGTCAGTCTGACCCGATATGTGGCAACTGGGATCAGCGAGCTCAAGGAGTTTGAACTGCTGCCAGATTTTGCGACTAATGGTGGATGTTGGTAGATTTTTTGTTAGTTGCGGCAACACAATGGCATGAGCCTTTATCCTTTTCATGGCCTTGGATGCAAACAGTGTCAAAGGACAAAGCTTGGAGGACTTTTGTACGACTTGTCCACCCATGCCAGAGATTTCGAACTTTGAATGTTCGAATGGAAGTTTCAACTGTTTTTGAACTTTCGAGGAAATGAAAGTTCTTTCCGAGCCCTGATCAATAAGGGCTCTCAGTTGAAATAATTCCCCTTCGTGTTCGACTGCGACCATAGCAGTAGGAAGGAGAATTTGGTTATCATTGGCTGCATGCAATGATTGAACCCGTGCGTGTTTTGAACAACACGGTAGCTCGCTAGAATCGGAGCTATTCTGCGTTTGTCGAACGGGAGGTGTTGACTCAGCAGTTGTGTGCTGCACGTTTGGTGCATTCGTTCGCGGGGTGGAACGTTGAGCTTGCAGCGTGTGATGCCGTTGATGACATGTCGAACATGACCACTTGCTCGTGCACTCATTGATGATATGAGTGCTGCTAAGGCAGTTTGTACACATCTTAGCTTGGTTTACGAATTTTGCCCCGTTTTGCACAGACATTCGCTTGAATTGTGGACAGAATCTAATAAGGTGTGGGGAGTTGCAACATTGGCAAATTTCCTTTTTAGATTCTGCCACAAGGGTTTGTGTCCTGTTGAAGGACCTGTTTTGCGCAGAATTTTGATGAGCGACTGGTTTTTTTTTTTGCTTGGTTGAACAAATGTACACCAGTATCGGATCCCAACTGTCTGTCGTAACTCCTTGGGAGTGAAGGACGGATAGGCAGTTGTTTATTGTATTTTGCAATTTCTGAAGTTGTTCACTGTTTTCGGATGGAATAGTGGCAAGAGTCAGTAAGGATTTTATCTGGTTGTCAACCAGGATTCGCTTGTTTTCGTATCGTGACCGTAAAGCTTCCCAGGCAAGGTCAAAGTTATCATCGCTCAACGCATATTGCTTGACGATGGAGCCGGCTTTGCCTTGCGTTTTGTACCGGAGATGGTACAATTTCTGAGCACGGGAGAGCCTTGGGTGGTTAATGTACACCGCTGTGAACATATCACGAAAAGCGGGCCATCCTCATAGCCACCATAAAAGGTCTCCGTGTCGCATGCTGGGACTTTGAGGTAAATATTTGCCTCAGCCGGGGGTTGTTCCACGCGGGGTGGTGGACTCGGCGTTGCCATCATTTTGATCAATGAAAGTTGATCGGCAATTTTTGCTTTAGTCACTTCATACGTATCAAGGCAGGCGCATTGTTTGCCTTGCACTGAACTCTTGAAGTCTTCAGGGAAACTTTCGTCTGGTTTCGAAAATACCAGATCGTAAACCGATTGAAGTCGTGCCCAATAATCATCTAGTGATTTGTCCTTTATCATGAGATACGATTCAGTGTGATCCTGAATCGGTGCTTCGTTGAATTTTGCACAGTATCTCATCAGATTTTCACTTACGCTATGAACTTTTGCGCGGATGGGTCAACTGATTTGGATTTCTGGCGGGGGGATGTTGACTTTTCCTTGGCCGTTTCTTCCTGTGGGCCACCTTTTGGTTTTTTTTCCGGTTTCGGACGTTTTTGGGGGACTGAGAGGCATTTTATGCAAACTTTTGGGTTTTCACCAAAAAAAACCGAATAAAATATTTGTCCGATCAGAGAACGTTCGCAAAATTCGAAGATGGAAAACTCTTCGTGCCACAAAAATTTAAAAAAAGGGAATTCAAATTGGTGGCGGTGTTTGTGTTTTTTTTTTTGTGAACAATAGAGTCAAGCACGGACAACGGGACGTTCCTTAAATTATTTAAATCCGCGAAATTCGGAATTTAATAGGATGTATATTGTTTTGTAAAAACAAAAGGTATGAAATTTAAAAAAAAATTACAAACACTTTTCACTTATATATCCGTGTAAATATACGTGTGAAAATAAACGAGTATTTGTAAGTTACTGGTATATATAGGTATGTATATATTAGAAAATAATAATATGTACTTGAAGTTTGTATGGATATTTTTTTGAAAGTTCCTATAGGGACGAAAATATCTCAAACTTAGTTTTGTACGCCAGAATAAGTACAAATGTACGTGCGCAATATACAAACGTATGTATGTATATATTTGTTTGTGCGAACGTATGCACGAGAATCAGATGAGCTTCTCTGTTTATGTTTACAAACAGAAGAGTTTGTTTTGATTCGCTTCTTCGTCGCTTTAATGTCGCGTTTCTTTGTGAAGCTGAGTGCGCTTGATTGCACTGTTGGGAGAGTGCAACAAAGAAAGATGAAAAAATTGCAAATATGTGAGAGGGTGAGAAATTTGATCAGCAGTACACAGCTCTCGTTGGTAATGTAGCTATATGTGCTGGCAGAATGTCGCTGGAAGATCGACTGGAACGTGTGAGTAAACACGTATGATGTTCTCAGAGTATGAATGCTGGAAAAGCAACGTGAAATTATTTGTACATGTAAGTAAGTATGTACGTATGAATATTATGATTTTTATATATGCTAGCAAGCACGAAAAAATCACTTGGAAGAAGTTGAACTGTATCGACAAGTTCAACGCTCTGTGCGAACAACGGGGTAAACTCAGCTGTAGAAGAAGTTTTTGCCGATGTTTTTCTTGCACAGTGGGTTTGAGTAGGCAAGTAGACTGCAATTTTTTGTTGGTTAAATACCACTAGAAATATGTATACATATATATATATATATAATTGGCGGATTTTGCCTATTGGTATAGCGGAATATTTTCCACCAATTTTTGGTTGCAAAAAAGTTGCAGTAAAACCAACGGTAAGAAAATTTCCGCAATATTCATGTATATATGTGGATATATATATATATATGTTTTTGCAGTTTACACAAAATAATATAACTTTTGTGGAAAAAAGTTTTATTATTTTCTATATTTTTACGAAAAATAAAAACTGCCTACTCACCAATTCCTGTATGTTCTGCTCCTTATTGTTGCTGTCTGCTCTGCTTGTTGCTGATGATAAGCTGGCTGTTGTTGCTGCTGCTTGGTGCCTTTGGAGATGATTTTTGATGATGATTTTTTCCAAAATTTTACTCTTTTTAAACCCGTGTTAAACAAAAATTTATTTTCGCAAATTTTTGTGAATATATGTAAGTGTTTGTGTACCCACAATTTTCAAAAATATTTTTGTTTTTAAATTTTTAATGTTTTCGCAATTTTTTTGTTTTTGAATGCGAGTGTATGTGTGTGTATTTTTTTTTTTTTTTATTTATTTTTTAACCAAGCACTTTGAGCTTCGTTCGCCGATTTAAATAAAAATATAAACAAAAGCTCGATTCTACTTTTAATTTTTGTTCTTTGCAATTATATTTCAAAGAAGAATTTTTTTTGTAGGTATGTGAGTATATATGTATTCAAAAATCCACTGTGTATAATATTGTTTTAACTTTTGTTGTCACTTGAAAACTGTTTGCACATTTGTGTATTTTTTTGTACGAACGAATATTCGATTTAATAAAATGTTTAGGGCGGGCCAAAGATGGCTCGAAGGACCATGATCAATTCTGGGTCTCTCTTCGCTACACTCAAATCCGAAAATAAAAGAATAATGTTTTTTTCATAAAACGTTATAATTCAGTTTTTAATTACCTAATAATTAACAATTGCAAATTAGTTTCAACTCTTCACAAACTTCAACTTCACAGAGTATCCTTTAAATTGTCCACGATATGGAAAGAAGATAATTTGCTTAAAACTTTGGCTTTTGACTTTAACTATTTAAAAATAGAAAAAAAAATAGATACAAGAGCGCGGCCGCGGTTGCCGAGTAATAATGCTTGACTAATTCGTTGGAAAAAGGATCGTTGCTGATTATGGCAGTTCTTGTGAATTTGCGCCTTTCCACTCGCCGCGCACAGCTGCGCATAAGAATTTCGCCGCCGTCTGGATCTTATTGGAGGCGGCTTAAACACAAAAGAAATATCAAAAACAATTCAGCGGAAAAATTTACTACAGCAGCGTACACCAAAAGTAAAGCCTTTTTAAACTTACACAACCACAATATAGTGAAAACGGGCGCAGACAAGGGGAATAAAACAGCGGTAATGTACAAAAGCGAGTATATAAATAAAATGAACACTCTATTAGACGACAAAAACACATACAAAAAAGTCAGGGCTGACCCAACTCACACGCTACAAAATAAAAAAAATAACATAGTAGATGATCTTTAGAAACAGAAACACATTAGCCTTAAAGAAAAACACAAATTATAATTTATATTCAGCAGCGACTGCGCCCAGGCTTTATGGATTGCCCAAAATCCATAAACCCAACACGCCTTTACGTCCTATCGCATCGTCCGTAAATGTTCCCTGTTACCATTTAGCAAAATATATAGGAGATAAAATTAAAAATGTAACGTGCGAAAAGTATAATGTCAAGAATGTGTTTAAATTAAAGGAAAGGCTCCCAAATATTCATGTAGATGATGAAGAAGTGCTAGTGTCATTTGATGTCGTGTCCCTGTTCACTAATATCCCCACCAATCTCGCCATCCGAATAATAATGCAAAAATGGGACCAAATGAAATCCACAACAAATATACCAAAGATCAAATTCCATGACATATTAAAATTCTGCTTGTTAAACAACAATTATTTTAAATACAATGACACAATTTATGCACAAACGTTTGGCATGCCAATGGGTAACCCTCTCTCCCCGAAAATAGCTGATATAATTATGGACGACCTATATCACAACATACTTAAGGCACTTAAGGAAAAACTTGACATTAATATAAAATTTCTAGTCAAATATATTGACGATATCTTCGCGATAGTTAAAAGAAATGACGTGGAACAGATTTTAGAAGCCCTATACAATTATTTATTTAAATGGTTACATTTCTTACAGACTAATTACAAACGTAGGTAAATACCAACTAACTTACCTGGTCATTAAGTAGCATATTAAACCTATTATCACAAAAGGAGAAATCCAAAACTGAAGATTTCGGAAGCAAATTAAACTCTTTAAGAGCTCTGACAACAGGGGCATTGACAGCATAATTGGTCCTCGCCAGCCCCACATAAAATGTGGCATGATTCCTTAAACAAATATTAGGAATAAGAAAGAAAATACGTTCAAGTAAAAAGGGGCAGTCCACCACCCCAGATATCAAATTAAAAATGAAAGTTAGAGATAAGAAGGTTCTCCTACAATTTAGTGTCTTAAGACCGATATGCAAACGTCTAGACTCATAAGCGGGAAATGGAAGCCCAAAATGAAGGGGTCGCAGAGCATACTTAATAAAGATTTTCTGAACTCTCTCCAAACGACTAATATGACAAGAATAATACGGACGCCAAATAAAAGCAACATATTCTAGTTTCGAGCGTAGCAGTGAAGTAAAGAGTGTTTTTAATGTATACGCATCAGAGAAATCTGAACTGAAACGTCTGACAAAAGCCAGCATAGATTACGACTTAGGTATGGTATAGTTAAGATGGCTATGAAAAGTAAACTTGGAATCAAAGACCACCCCAAGATCAGTGATTTTAGAAACAATGTCTAGTTGAGAGCCACCAATAAAATATAAACTAGGGATAAGAGTACGGGATTTCGAAAAGGAGACATGGGAGCATTTTTTAATATTTAAGGGTAGCATATTTTTCTGACACTAAGCTACAACATTGTCAAGATCACTCTGAAGTTTCCCCGAGTCAGAGGAACACGTTATATTGCTAAAAATCTTCATGTCATCAGCATACAAGTGAAATTTAGAATATTTTAAACAAGTATTAATATCATTGATGAACATCACAAAAAAATCGGACCCAATATACTTCCCTAAGGAACCCCCGAGGAGGCAATAAAAGAATACGAGGACACCCCATCAACTACAACTTCACATGATCGATTAGAAAGATACGATTTAATATAATTTAAAAAATTTGAATGGGAGGCAAAACTTTGTAACTTTGATAACAAAATACGATGGTTAGCTTTATCAAACGCTTTCGAAAAATCAGTATACATGATTTCAACTTGGGCGCGGTTACTAAAGGCTTCAATGCAGTATTCGGAGAAAACTGCTAAATTAGAAGTGGTTGATCTCGCAAAAATGAATCCATGCTGATCAACAGAGATGAGACGATGAATGGAAAAAAGAATTTTATTTTTCACTACGCATTCAAAAATTTTTGAGACAGTAGAAATTTTAGAAATAGGGCAATAATTGGAAATATCATTTTTATTGCCAGATTTAAAAACTGGAGTGATAAAGGAGATTTTCCATGCATCAATGAAGACGCCTTGCTCAAGGGATTTATTGAAAAGCAGGCAAATCGGGTAGGCGAAAGCAGGGCAGTTTTTAAAAAGGTGAGACGACAACCCATCAAAATCAGTATGTGACGACGTTCACTATCACTATCACGACGAGTTCAATATCATCTAAAGAGAGTTCAAGAGCCCCAAAGTTTAGTGAAGAACCACTAGCATCCAAGCCACTAAAAAAACCACCACTACTCAAGTCAGGGTAAGCCTCGAAATTCGTGCTGAAGAAATCTGCAAAAAGAGTTGCTGTGTATCTTTGTAAAATACAGCAGAGGGAATACTAGAACACGATCTCTTTGACTTCACATAACCCCAAAAAGCCTTCCGATTCACTTTAATAAAGTCTTCAAATTTACTTATATAATTCCGCTTTAAAACTTTGCTCAATGACTTAAAGTCTTTCAAATATTTTAAATACAATTCTTTGGAAGTAGGAGGCCTAGATTTTTTAAATTTTTTGAAAAACTTGTTTCGCAAATTCTTAATTTTTTGCACTCTTTTGTGAACCAAGGAATTTTGTAAACCTGTTTTTTTTATAATAGGAATATGTTCACAAAAAATGCAATTTAAAATATTCTTAAAAATATTAAAACAGCCGGTAGCTTCTACCTCAGCAAATAGCGAATCCCAATCAATAGACTGAATTGCCGCATTAACAGCATCAACATCGTTATTTTTAAAACAAAACTTGGAAAGTGAATCTTCTACGTAAGTATTAAACTCACAAAATTCCAAATGAAGAACAAGCGGTACATGATGGGGACCAGGAGTGGAAAAAGGGTCTAGACATTCCTGGAGGCAAAAATTCATATTATCACTTAAAAATATGAGATCTAATATTATATTAAGACTGTTATTAAAACTGTTAATCTTACTAAGGTCACATCTTGAGAAGCAGTCAATCAATAGGTTTCAGCAAACGCATTTGAAGACTTAGGAAGAAGCCCCCGACTATTATCAAAAGTAGACCATTCTAGATTACTGAGGTTGAAGTCGCCAAAAACGCAAACATTTTCATGACTAAATGCTAAGGCTAAAATAATATCAACATGCTCTTTATAAAGTGAATCGCTACTAATAGTCGGTACATAAGAAGCACAAATTAAAAGTTTAGAAACTCCATGAACAGAAACGCGAAGCATATCTAAAAGAGAATCAGCTTTCGCAATGGCACCAAAGTCGCTCGATATTTTCGTCGAATCGCAATTAAAACGCCTCCTCCTCTCGACAAACCAGTTTTAATGCATCGCGATCTTTACGAAAAACGCAGAATAAATTTTCATCGAAAAATTCACCATCCATAAAAGGACTTTTTGTTTTTGTGAATAGATCCAACAAAACAACGTTGTATATGAAATAACATGTGAAGGCAATGAAAATGAAGAATGCAAGAAAATATACATAGGAACAACAAAACTACCACTAGGAGTTCGGCTCGCAGAACATGAAGCAGAGCATTATGTCAAGCACAGCATTATGTCAACACACAACACAAAGGTGACACGCAGATGATCTACAAACCACAAGAATCATAGACAAAAATAAACAAGGAAAAGCGAGGTACTCATTAGAAAGCCTGCGAATATTGCAAAGAAGAGACAAAACCTCTGTCTCTAACATTAATTCGTTTTAGTATGACAATGATACCACTATGGAATGGTACCGAAAATAGTTTAATTTCTAATAAATTTGTTTAAATACTCCAATTATGTGAGTTTTCTATATAAATCATGTTATATTATTCAAAGTGTTTTTTGCCTTTTGTTTTGTGATATTTGTTTGGATGTAATACTGTGATTACTAATATTTAAATGTTACGCACTTATTCCTTTTCTGTTTTTTATATTAGTGTATTCTTTTTATATTAATGTATTGCTTTTTGTTATTAAAATACACAGATCACCCTTGAAAACGCTAGGGAGACTAGCGAAACGTCGGGTTGGAATGGTGAAATAAGTTGTTTTTATCTGCACCAATCGCTAATGGTCAAAAGAGCCTAAGTAAGCATTAGTAAATGTTATAAATAAATTAACAGGCAAATGACAAAATTAAGTATCTCGGAAGACCTGCCGAAATTTAAGTACAATTTAATAACAAAAGCTCAAAAACAGATAAACAAAAATGAAGCAATATTTCAAGCATATGAAATACAAATATGGCGAACATACATGCATGAGATTAAAACACTACAACAAGCAAGTGGAGAAACTGGCTAAGCAAGTGGAACGCCTCAAGTTCTTGTTGGAATGCAAAACATACCACCTAACACCAAGTCATCTCATGAATGTTAAAAAACGTAACCATAGAAACTACATCGCAAAAATTGAAACAACAACTCCATAATACAAAACGCAACTTTCTTCGAAAAATTTTAAATATGGAAATAACACAAACAAACTTAGACATAAAAATCACGAAAGACTACATGCATCACACTGAAAGAGAACTGAAACGCGATCTCATCGAAATAGGTTTTACCTCATTTAAAAGCAAACAAAACTTCTTTGGACAGAGAATAACAAAGGAAAGACAACAAATACACATCTAAAATACACAATTTAAAAACTCAACAATTAAAGAACTTAGGAATAAAGGAAAATAACGATTGTATAGTAAATAAAACGAGTATAGTCTTTCCCGAAGAAGTGAAATGGATTCTCTCACTGGGTAGAAAATTCGCGCTGCCTACAACAAAAAGGAACTTCTCACCCATACCAAAGACTCTCTAAATATAAGATGGTACATTGTAGAGTTCTAAAGCTTTGTGGAAATTGTGGGACGGCTGCACCACGAATTCACCATACTTTTTGCTATGCTGTCCGCCTCAACATACCTGATTTTATAAGGCTGTTTAACTTTGTAATCTTTGCTCCAATTTATTTTGCTTTTGGAAAAATGACCTATTTGAAATAAGCTGGCTGAAAATATTGGTATAACACCTTAAGTTAGATCAACAATGGACAATCTTGGAAAATTTGAGCAGATGTGGCAATGTCGCGCGTTCGTTGAACGAAATGTTGACAATCTATTGATCATCTCTAGGAAATTAGCGACATTCCATCAACTAAGCAGCACTTTAGCAATACTACTCAAACACACCCATATTAATTGTGCATTAAATCTAAAATATAAAACTCAAAAATGACTCCGGTTGTTATGTCCGCAGCATTTATTTGGTTCAAAGTCACAGCCAATAATAGCAAAGGCCATTGCAAGTAGCGCCAATAACACCAAACTCGTGCCTGACACAAAAAAATCATTTCACTCAATAGCGCAAGTGAAATGTGCTACGCACTTACTACTGAGCAGCGTCAAAAATTCGCTTGGAGTCATTGCGTCAATGAGCTACCATTGAACTGGCACCGCATTTGCGCTGGCGCCATGCAACTTACATCACTAAAATTGCGCGAATGCCCAGACTCATGACTTTTTTAATCCAGATGGTGAAAACGAAGCAGGAGCACAACGTATGGTGTATTCCTGGTGTAGCCGTCCCACTTTGTGGAGAATGAACGACTCTGCAATGCTCCCTCTTATTAATCTACTCTCTTTGCCCATACATATAATAGCAGAAGTGGAACAAGCTACTCAAGCATTAGACGATGAGAGCGAAAAGGAAACGGCGAGAAACAGGTTGAGTAACCGAATTCTCCAACTCAAAAGAAATATCAAAATCAATTCAGCGGAAAAATTTATTACAGCAACGTACAACAAAAGTAAAGCCTTTTTAAACTTACACAACACACAATATAGTGATAACGAACGCAGACAAGGGGAATAAAACAGTGGTTGTTAAAGCCTGCATTATCATCCCTAAACCTCACCTGGAGAGTTCGCTGGTGGAAACTCGCTGCAAGCACTCGTTGCGTTTCTTTTCCTTTTTTGGACTTGCTCTAGGAAAAACGGTTCCGTTAAATAGTATCAGTTCCTTAGGGCCTATAAAAGGGACAGCTATAGGCACTCCCTTATTCTTTTACCAGGGACCACCAGGTGAGTGTTTTACCATATCTTTTATTTTATTTTTACTTTGTGATTTACCTAAATTTTGAATAAAAGCCCGCGCAACAGGCTAGCATATATATATATATAGCGATATACATATATATATACACCAACATTCATACATCTTAACAGAAGAGTGTTTTTCTATTTGTTGTTGGACGGCTAGGTACAGCTGGTAAATTTTTCTTTTATCGCGAGTTTAAAGAACCGGTTCCCCATAGATTTCCCGTTTCCGGAATTCACGAGGAATTCCGGCTTCATTTATCCCCGCTCAAACATGGTCCTTCGAGCCGGATCTTGAAAAATTTTTAATTTTTTGGTAATAAAACCACCTGCCATTAGTTTTATTTTTGCCTTTACGCATCCAACAACAAAATTCATATCTTCTTTTGTCTTTTCCAACAATGTTGCTTTTTTAAAACCTTCCCACCAACAATTGCCAAGTCTAGAGTTGTGTCGTTTCGTTCTGAACTTGTTCAATTGACCGGGACTCTCAACTGAACAAGTGAACTAGATCTTCGATTTCGGTTCTATTTGTTCTTTTAGTTCATTTGTTCTTTTAGTTCGTTTTATCTAAAGTTATTCTTTCTCTCTTCTCGTTCGCGAACATTGTAAATTCATACACACATACGCTGAAATTCACAGTGAGCACGAATGTCGATGATGCCACTTACACTTAAGATATGTGTGGTCATGTGTGTGTCACTGCTACAACAATTATGTATGGACTATTTATGAAAAACATCTTTTGTAAGAAACTAATTATTACATTTAATAAGCTTGAAAAGTTCATATTTACAATTTGTGTCTCTACTCTTTCAATTTCCTGGATGTTCCGAAATTTGTAACTTTTTTTGAAGTTAATTACACATATATATATTAACTTATTTATTCATAACACATTTAAATATACCTACACAAAGCATTGCTGCATACACACCCCCATCTATACTTGTTGGCTTTATTCGCGGGTGCGAGCAGCAGTGAACAAATTTGCTTGAAAAAAAAAAAGAACAGATGAACAAAAAGAACAACTTGTTCGTTCATCAGAAAAAGAACGAAAGATTCAAATCTCTGAAATGAACGAAAAAGCACAACTCTAGCCAAGTCCCATTGGAATTCAGTCAAACACACCATACCAAAATCCATTGTGAATATGCAGTGTAAGTAAGAAGGTTTATTTACATTTGGTTTTGACATTCAGTAGTTAGCCATTGCAAAAAAAAAGATTTGGGTAAGGTGGCAGGAAAAAATACTACAATATCTTAGTTTGATGGTAAATTTGGAATCCGCTATACTCCAGAATACATCCAGGACCAACAGAAGGAAAGGAAGCACCCCGGAGCAACAGCAAAGTGTTGGAGGCCACAAGGAAAGCAACCCAAAGGAAACATTTTACTTGGAAAAAGGTAACGTAGGTATTGTACTTTTACAGGTACATATATTAAAAAACTAAAGCACAACGCATATTTTTTCTTGTGAGTTTGAATTACCATTACAGCCTTCCGTACGCGGCATATCCTAAGTGCGATGCACCGGGAAGGAGACCAGTGAAAAAGCAAGAAAAGCGTGACAACTAGTTGAGCGTTGACCAGTTTGCGCTCCGATACAACAAAAGAGTGTGGCCGCGACCACAATTAGAATACCGGTGCGATAAGGCTATTAAGCGAACAGTCCCCACCGGTGGACACTGCATAATAAACCTTAGAAGTGAATGTGTGCAAAAGCCCATGAAAAGCAGGGCAGGTAAGCGATAAAAGTGCCTAAAAGGAGGGTGAATATACCCCAAAAAAGCAGAGCATACTAGGCCAGTTGTTTGTGTGTGCAAAAGTCCCTGAAAAGCAGGGCAGTGAAGTGAAAAAGGTGCTTTAAAAAACGGTGAATATACCCAAAAAAAAAAACGCTGGGCATACTAGGCCAGTCGTGCGTGTGTGCAAAAGTCCTTGAAAAGCAGGGCAGTGAAAAAAGGTGCTTTAAAAGAGGGTGGAGATACAAAAAAAAAAACAAAAACGCTGAACATACTAGGACAGTTCTGTGTGTGTGCAAAAGTCCCTGAAAAGCAGGGCACTGAAGTGAAAAAGGTGCCTTAAAAGAGGGTGCATATACCCCAAAAAAAAGAACGCAGAGCATACTAGGCCAGTTGTGTGTGAGTGCAAAAGTCCCTGAAAAGCAGGGCAGTGAAGCGATAAAAGTGCCTAAAAAGAGGGTGAATATACCCCAAAAAAGCAGAGCATACTAGGTGTGTGTGCAAAAGTCCCTGAAAAGCAGGGCGGTGAAGTGATAAAGGTGCTTTAAAAAGGGTGAAAAAAAAGAAAAAAAAGCAGAGTATCAAAGTAAAAGTGTTTGTGAGCAAAGTCCCTGAAAAGCAGGGCAGTGATTCCACAAAAGGTGGTTAAAAGAGGGTGAAACCTCTGAAAGCGCTCAAGAGCAAAATTTGACCGAGTGAAGCATTTTTTTTGATAATCTAGTTTTAAAAATTTCAATTTGTTGGGTCAAATTTTAAATCTCGTGCAACTTTTCGACAAACGAAGCGGTAAGGCAACAGCAAACCTTCTACTGCATTTCTGTGAGTCGATACGGAGTCATCAGAAGATAGACGACCTGTCACGGTTCAACAAAACCACACGGTCAGCCATAAAACGGATGTATTGTAATATCGCGTGGAATTCACCCCATTTCAAACACGCTTAACATTACAAACGCTCGTTCATTGACACAGGTAACTACCATAAGTTCATTCGCTTTAACAAGTCCATTAGTGCGTCATACCAAACTGCTCAAGCGGGAATCATATTGACAATATGTATGTCAATAATTTGGCATGTATATTATGTATATTAGTATGTAAATATTAATGTAAGTATGTATATATGCATAGGTTAAGAACTTCTGTATAAATAGTAATGAATTTCGTCAATAAAGAACAATTGCAACAATTGCGACCCAACGCTACTTATCAGCGTTCGGCTCTTAAATCATTTTTGTTCAACTTTATTCTGCATGGCGATCCTCCCAGCCTGATCTTCAATTAGCTGAAAATTTGCTCATAAGCAAAATTCGCTAGATCTTGCTGAACAGAGATCCTGCCATCTCACAAACAGTTCGCTAACTGCCAAGAATTTTAAAGACAGGACTAAAGATCCTGCCAAACTAAAGATAAAAATTAAGTAGTCCTGAACGAAACAGGATACAAAGGAAGGAGATATTTTGCGCTACAAAGAGGATTCCAAGAAAATTGCTAACATCATCAGTTAAGAGGAACTGAGCAAATTAAAATCGAAAATATTACATCACCAGTTATGAAGATTGGAGCAAATCAAAATCGAAGTTAAACAACATACTGATCGGCAATAAGGATGACTGACCAAATAAAAGCATAAAGCGAGGTGGAATAAGAATGACGGACCAAATAAAAGCAAACGAGGTGGAATAAAGAAATCTTCACTTCGTTTTTGCTTAGGAAATTTTTTTTTACCTGCATTTTAAATTAGAAAAATTTTGTCACAATAGGACTAGCTTAATAGAAAAATCTTGAAAAAAAACAACATAAATACAAATTCTCAAATAAGTTGTTGAAAAAAAAAAATTCATATACCGAGTAAATTGGAATGTCGGAAAAATATTTTGAACACCCCATTGAGTGGGAAGACAAAGTAATTTTAGACGCAGGAACAGTAGATTACGAAAAGGAATTAAAATTGTTAAAACCATTTTGGAAAAAGATAGGCATGAATAGGGAACCCACAATTGAGGATGTAAAAAATCCCACAACCAGGGAAGAAGAAACCGTGAGAATAATTCGAATGGTATTCCCCGAGAGAGCTTAAAATTAAATTGTAATAGCGTTGAAACTTTTTTTGACTATGAAAGAAAATAAACTATACTAAGCTTGTAGATTATAATTTTTTTTTTTTAAATGTTAAAATCCTTTTAACCTAAATAAAAATATTTTTAATTTAAAAATTTTGAACTTACAATTCTATAATACGAAGCTTATAAATAAACTATAATATTTAAGATAAAGAATAAAATCAAAGAAATTTTATTAAAATTGCAATTTACCCCTTATTTTCACTGGAACAGGAAAGTAACCACAGAAGGTTCAAAATGGCTTGGTGGACTAAGATAGCTCAAGGCATCATGATAGCGATAGCCGGTTATGAATTAGGGAAGCTAAACTCGGAATCAACGGAAAATAGAGTAGTAAAATATGAAACACCAACCGAAATAGATACGAAAAATTCGCCAAACGTTCCAGATGTTTGGTTAGCAGTTTTAATCTGCGTAATCGGGCTATTGATCATTGCAATAGCCATGATACTCAAAAGTTATATGAAATTTAAATATAGGCAATTAAAACCCGTTCAAGCTCGTATCTAAGGAATTCTATTGTTAAACTTATACCCTACTATTTTAAACAAATCTCAAAGCTAAGGAAGAGCAATAAACAATCCAAGTATACCTCAAATAGTAAATCTCAAAATGTCACAATTGATAGTAAAGGCACCCCTGCCTAAAGTGAACAGCGAATCAAGAGTTTGCGTAATTTCTATGAATGCTCCTGATATCTTTAAAAACAAAGATAATCAGAAAGCAATAGCAAAAACTCAAAGTAGTTCACATGGAAATACCAACCACGAAGGCTAGCACGGTAGAAAATTTATACCAAAAAGAACAATTCTTTCAAATTATACTTGAAAAAACAAAACTCCGTGCCAGTGGAGATATGCAAAATACAAAAAAATAAAAAATAAAAATAAAAAGCAGCCCATAACAACAAGCATGAAGAAAAAGTCACAAAGAGAACATATATATATATATTAGGGCGGGTCGATTTTTGGGCGGCAAAAAAATCGCCCATTTCCCTGTGAAAATCATATTCTAAGTATCAAGGAACCATACCTATAAAACGAATTCTGATGTCCCCCCCCCCCCTCAGGTAGGGGTAAATTTTGAAAATCCCACTTTGACCCATTTAAAGTGCTCCAATCAAGTCCAAATGTATGATCGACCCCCCACAGCAGGTAGAATTGAAATTACCATTTCATTCTTATTACCTCGTCTCGTAGCCCATATATAACGCAACAGTTTTTGTGAATGCATTAAGTCGTTGTGAAGAACTCAAAGTGTGAAGTGCTAATTTCAGATAAAAAAATATTTCAAAAAAAATAATAAGTGAAGTGACCATTCCAAATCAAAAAGTTTTCAATGAATCCACCATCCTCTACACCGCAAGATGAAGCAACTACATCAACAACTATCGAAAACCCAATGAGTCATATACCCAAGCATGATGTTACTGTTTTTGGTGTGTCTACTGATTTAACTGATCTTAATTTACCAACCCATCTGGATATCTTGAGGTATTATTTTTACTTAAGAACAACAGAACAAAAAAAGTTTTCCCATAAATCATTCACTATTCAAGTACAAGATAAGTTGATTGGAAATTGGGAAAAACTTGGTATGGAAATAATGCTGAAAAAAAGTGTATTTAATAAATTGAATAAATTGCTTGACAAGTATCTAGAGCAAATCAAGAGAAGAAACAATACCCAATAATTTACAGAGTATATAAAATCTCTGGAAACAATTTTTTACATTGGAACATGTAAATGCGATTTGAAGGCAGCTCCATGTGCATGCTGCTGGGTTCCCGAACGCCTCAAAGAGTTCATGCACGATTAACATAATCAGAGAAGACTAACAATGGATGCATTTATGATGGAAATGAAGAGCAAGGAGCAATGTCTATGTCATCAATGCCAACATACCGAGATCCCTATGATTCAACATACGCACCGCCACCGGTTCAAGAAGATATGAATAGAAGCACAAGTTCACAATACACAGAGAGATACGATTGTTTTAACTTTGCCTTGGTATGTCACAGATTTGGTGTGCCTGACAGAGTAGCATCAGCATTCGGAACCGCTCTTTTGCAAGATTTTAAAATTAAAGATAAGCATGGGAAACCTCTCATCATGGATAAATCGAAAGTTCGCAGAGAAAAAGAGAAATGCAGACAAGAAGTGCTTCGCAAACGGTTAGATGATACCAATTTGTTAGCGTTTTCATTCAATGGCAGAAAAGATGATACTTTAACGATAGATAAAATTGATGAGAAGTATCATACTAGGATGGCAAAAGAACCTCATCTTGTTATTTTGAGAGAACCCAATTCTGAATTGATTGGTTACGTAAACTGGAACATGCAACCGCTGTATACAAAACAACCAAATTAAATGGTTCTTTCAACGATAAAAATATATCACTGGATGCATTAATGGGAATATGCACTGACGGTGAGCCAACAAACACTGGCCCACACGGTGGAATTATACGACGATTCGAATTGCTGTTAAAAAGACCATTGCATTGGTTCGTTTGTCTTCTATACTTCAACGAACTTCCGTTTCGGCATTTGTTTGAAGCTTTGGATAAATCAACCAGCACTGGACCAAGATCGGCAACCGGAAAACTGAGCCGTCAAATCGAAACTTGTGAAACTCTTCCGGTAAGTTATTGCTATCACTCATTTATTATAATTGTCAACCATTTTTAATTATTTTATTATTATATATAGTCATAATTTTAGGAAACATATTTTTTACTTCAACTCCAGTAGAATAGAAATAGTAACCTACACATATAATAGGTTTAAAACATCATAGAACATTCGCTAGTAACAAAAAAAAAATAAGAAAATCACACTATAAACATTCCAATTTACTCAGTCATTTAATAATAATTTGTATCTAAGCAATTGAAAACAAATTTTTTTTTTCTCAGCTTCATATTTGTATATAAATATTAGAAAATAATTTCTAGAAGACAAGCGGATTTTAAGTGGGTTCACATATTTAAAGCCGACTGTGTAATAAGTAAAATAAGTAAATAAGTAAAAAACCACTTAATACAAAACATTTCTCATAATCACAAGCACATAACCATACAAATGTACATATATATATATATATATATATATATGATACTTCAAAAAAAAGCACAAACAAAAGACCAATAGCAAAAAGATTTGTCACACATAATCGTAAGCACTCAACCACAAAAAAAAAAAAAAAAATTTTGCACAAAGAAAAAAAATATAGTCAAAATTACTCATTATATTAAATATACGAAAACAAAAAAATAGTTAGCTTATTATGAAAAAGCGAAAATCAGCATAACGGACACTGTCTGTAAAGCAAATGCAAGCGAATAAAAACAACAAGAAAGCACATAAGCAAAAAGTTCACTGCTTATAGTATAAAGCTACCATTATGACATAAATTTCAACTAAAATTCTAAATTTTTTATTTGGTAACACTGTTTAGGCCACAGGCCTAAATATATCTCCCCTCCCTCGTAACATAATTTTCTTAGTTATTTTCCTTCGTTTACTACCACCCACATATGCTTGTGATCACAAATACAAACAGGCATGTGTGAGTGGTAGTACGCATGTATCTTAGATTTTACCGCTGTGAGCCTGCGGTATAGCAACTTTGTTGCCGGGAAACCCAACGAAGGAGCTGTATCTCGGGTTCATTGGCTCATGTCGCAAAGAGGCTCGTCCTCTTTGAATCCAGCAGCCAGCAAAGGTACACGTAATCACGCGTTCACGTAAGTGCAAATTTTCATAATTATTATTACATATATATCATTTTCCACAACATTTGTTAAACCAGTTCTTAACACTTGTTGTATTTATATAAATAAAAGCACACTGTGAATTCCTTTTTATTAATACGAAACCCTTTTGGTGTTTTTATTTTCTTCTTCTTTTTTCGCCTTAACTAATCTTTAACAAATACGTGGGTGCGCGCCGTTGCTACCACGCATTTGTCCATGGTCCTTACCACGCCGGTAAAGAGAACCAGTCACATAATTACAGTCCACTCCACTCCCTAGGCCATTAATTAGAAGCACCATTCGTGATAATCAAGGAAGCAGATCCACCAAACACGCATTTGTACACGGAAGATAATATTAAACGATCGTGATAATATAATCGTCAGCATACAACAACCTTTTGGCAACACCAACATCAACAACACCGACAAAAAAAAAACCAGATTCCATTACTCCGGATCGACAAATTAATTAAAAGGTACGTGGTTTATTCCGTGCGAGGTAGTGTTTTTTTGTTGTTAACAAATATTTCAAAATAACTTATAAATTGGTTCTTTCCCATCAAAAAAGTGCAAGTGAGTGTTAAGTGAAAAATTTATATTTCGTGCAAAAATAGAAAAAAAGCGCTTAATGCAGTTACTTAAAGTTTGTGCAACACGGCTTGTGACTATCCGGAAGAATCCCCCATCAGCGGTAAGATTTTCTGGACAAACCTCAAGGTAGCACAACACTGCTCCAAAAGGTTAACATAACCTAAACACCGCTTAGAGCCACTGTTTTACTTTCGCCTTTGCATAATTTTCATAGAAAAAAAATATATATATATATATTCAAATAATTAAATTTTGATTTGTTAAGGTATTTAACCAAAAAATTTAATTTAATTTGCGCGCACACTTAATTAAACACATCTTCCACATAAAAATCACTTGCGCTTATTTAAACGGGCAATGCGATCGCAATTTACTTTGTTGCTATAGCACAAAGTGCACTTAGTGTAATACATACATATTGTTGTTGTTGTTTGGGTGGCCAATAGCCTTATTCCTGGCACAATTAATTAAAAAGCTGAAGAATTATTATTCTCACTTGCGGCAATATACAAATCAGTTTTGACTGATCTAATTTAGTTATATAAAAGTTCACATTCCTTGGTTAAATTTACCAAAAAGGTCTATAACAAGCGTACATATATTTTTTCTTTTTCCACTGACACCATTTTGCACTAGCCATTACTTATTGGCTTAGACAATTCAGTAGCAAATCTGCATTAGCACATTCCTTAACATTTACGTGGGCGCGCGCCGTTGCCACCACGAAATTGTACTTATTACACTTAGCACATAAGCCTCTATACAGTCCGTTTTTTACGTTAGCCACAACTTATCGACTTACACATTCAATTGGTAAATTTGTGTATACATACGCATACACCAAATCTTTTCACTAATCACGTTATCACTTCCAAGTTCGGTCCTTTGCCAACATTTTCACTCACTACACTCTGCAAAGGCAATTTCTTCTTAGTTTTTTATAAATTCATCGGTTTTAATTTTTTTACACAATGGAGACCTATACACGCCAAGCAGATGCAGTGAAGGAGTATGAAAATGACTTCAACGACATGTCACCTTCACAACACAGTAAACACTCCCTAATATACCAAAGGGATGAGTTAAAAACTCTGTGGGAAGCTACGAAGGTGACATACGAAAAACTCTTAGGTTCATCAGAGCTTGAGTCAAAGGACTTATCGGCTATTAAGAAGAAGCATAAAATGTGCTATTTCAGCTTCCTAAAGTGTCAGGCGGCAATAGCTGAGCTTTTGGAAAATTTTGAAAAGAAAGATAAGAAAATAGATGTCTCAGATAATATGGAATATCATGTGTGCCTGCCAGCGTGTGATACGGATATTTTCAAAGGTGACTATATTTCATGGCCGTCTTTTAGGGACATGTTCACTGCTATATATTAATAATAGCAAACTCCATGCAGTACAAAAACTATACTATTTAAGGCACAAAACCCAAGGGGAGGCCAAAGAGATAGTGGAAAGGTGTTCCTTAACGACAGACGGTTTCGATACAGCGTGGAAAAATTTATGTGACCGATACGAAAACAAACGTATCTTGGTCAATGCCCAATTAAAAATTCTTTTTAGTTTAAAAGCAGTTGAGAGCGAGTGCGGTAGCTCCATTAAAAAACTGCAACGTGAAATAAACAATTGTATCTCAGCGCTTCAATGTCACAAGATTGACATATCAAACTGGGATGCAATTCTAACGTATTTGTGCTCCACAAAACTGCCAGAAACCACACTGGCTCTATGGGAACAAACCATAGAAAATAAAACAGAAATTTCAAAATGGGCAGACATGGATAAATTCTTATCCAGCAGATTCCAAACGTTGGAAACTGTCGTAGATATAAGAGGGGATACGGTTTCAAAACCCTCTAAGCCACATGCTTCTCGTTCCTCGGCAGATACATCGTCGAAACGATTGGGCTCCTATCAGGCAAGTGCAACCGTAGCCAAACCTACGTGTAAGATGTGCAAAAGTCCTGCACACCGAATTGCAAAGTGCGAAAAGTTCTTACGTTTAACGCCTACTAAACGGTTTGAGCAAATTAAGAGCAGCCGTGGGTGCATAAACTGCCTTTCTGCTGGCCATTCGGTCACAAAGTGCACCAGTCAAGTGAACTGTGCCACATGTCATTTAAGACACAATACGCTGCTTCACATTCCGAATCAGCCCAAAACCACAAATTCGGTAGATACGATCGGAGCATCAACGCCAAGAGATGCTCAAACGCGTCGCAATGCGAAAAAGGAAACAGTTCGATTAATAATGTGAACTCTTGCTTCGCAAATACAAGTAAAGGAGTGCTATTAGGAACAGCACAGGTAAATATTCATTTAAATGGTGTTGACTATTCGGCGAGAGCCCTAATAGACTCGGGACCTGAATGCTCATTCATAACCGAGAAACTCAAGCGCAGAATAAATCTGCCAACTAAACGCATGCATGCCCAAGTTTCGGGCATCAATAATACAATGTCTGCACAATTAAAAGAAGCGTGCAACATACAATTGCGGTCACCAACAGACCCATTGATAGAGATCAATTCGATCATGCTGGTTTTACCACAATTAACAGGGAATCTTCCAACTTGCCAAATAAACGCAAGCATTCCCTGACTTAGTATTGGCTGACAAAAGATTCGATCTAATTCTGGGCGGAGACATATACCCCAAATTATGTTAGGCGGCATTAGGAAAGATGTGCTAAACACATTAATAGCACAGGAAACGGTGTTCGGCTGGATTTTGACAGTCCGGACAGATGCGGTTGATACAAATAAGACCTAGTTTCATATTTTAACGAGGTCACTTTAGACAAACAACTGGCGGCTTTCTGGGAGATAGAGGAAATTCCAAAGAAGAGGAGCATCAATAAAGATGATACTTACTGCGAGGAGCTATACAAATCCACAACAGTTCGGAACAATGATGGCAAATACGTAGTGTCCTTACCCTTTAGGAAAGAATTTAGCCTAGGCCCCCCATTAAGAAGTGCGTGTTCTCAATTCTATCGCAACGAGACACGACTTGCGAAACACCCAGTCCTTCAAACGGAATACAATAGAGTTGTATCCGAATATGAAACCTTAGGGCACATGAAACAAATAGGCAATATTTCGCCAGGCTCAAATGACTGTTACGTCCTACCTCACCATGCTGTTATAAAGGAGGGAAGTACAAAGACAAAAGTCAGAGTCGTATTTAATGCATCTTGTCCTACCACTAATGGCAAAAGTCTAAATGATGCCTTATATCCAGGTCCGATTCGTCAATCCGACCTAACAATTCTTATACTACGTTGGCGGCTGTTCAAATACGTATTTAACAGCGACATAGAAAAAATGTACCGCCAAATATGGGTTAATGAAAATCAAATCAAATTCCAGCGAATCGTATTTCGCAACTGCCCTAAGGATCCAATCAACCTTTATGAACTGAAAACAGTAACACTTGGAGTGAATTGCGCTCCCTACCTTGCGATTCGAACACTACACCAACTGGCTGATGACGTGGAGACATCGCATCCAATGGCAGCAGATATCCTGCGGAATTGCATGTACGTTGATGACGTACTCGCCGGTGGACACAGCATCGAAATTGCAATAAAGGCAAGGGACGAAATATCATCGGCATTGCAATCGGCAGGTTTCCCATTGCAAAAATGGACGTCCAACTGCAAGAAAATTTTACAGGGTATACCGAAGCAACACTTATTAAGCGAGGATTTTCTTGAGTTTGAAGACACCAGCATGGTAAAAGCACTCGGCATTAAGTGGAACGCGCATTCTGACCTATTCTATTTCATTGCTAAACCTTTTGAAACCAGCGATGCAATCACAAAAACGGCTATACTTTCTGCGATTGCAAAGCTGTTCGACCCTCTTGGCTGGCTGGCACCAGTGGTAATTGTAGCCAAGATTATAATGCAAAATATTTGGTTGGAAGGCACGGGTTGGGAAGTATCACAAACTACTCTAGATCGTTGGACCGCATTTATGCAAGAATACGGAAAAATCAACCATATCCGCATACCGCGATGGGTTCACTTTACCCCAAGGGACAGCGTCGAAATACATGGATTCAGCGATGCCTCGGAAAAAGCATATGCCGCCACTCTTTTCCTGAGGGTACAAACAAAGGAGCAAGTCTTCACCAACCTGTTGATGGCCGAAACGAGAGTAGCCCTGGTCAAAACCATATCATTGCCACGACTGGAACTCTGCGGCGCAGTCCTACTTGCAGAAATTATAGAGTCGGCCATAGAAAATATGCAACTTTCAAATATTAAAGGAACCCTTTGGACAGATTCGACTATAGTACTGGCATGGATCAGAAAACCACCATGTTCGTGGTCAACGTTCGTGGCACATCGAGTAACTAAAATCATCGATAAAGTAGGAGACAAAGTATGGCGGCACGTAGACTCCGCGTCAAATCCTGCAGATTTGGCAAGCAGAGGTCTCTACCCTTCGGACCTAATCAACAATTCTTTGTGGTGGCAGGGACCTTCTTGGTTACAAGAAGACAACGAAAATTGGCCAACACAAGAAGAAGATTACAATACGAATATGGAGGAAAAGAGGGTGAAAGTTCGTACAACTTCGGCCAAAAATAACTTTGATATTCTGGATAGGTTTTCCGATTTACCAAGGGCTTTGCGGGTTATATCCTATATTCTTCGGTTTTTCCAGAATACGCACCCAACAACTAAAGCCTCCTTTAAAAGGGATTCTCATTCGATAGCTCCTGACGAAATTGAAAAAACAACACGAAGATTGATAACAATATGCCAGAGGCAACATTATCGAGAAGAGTACGCAAATTTGAAGTAAGGAAAACTAATACATGGCAAGAGTGAGATTTTACCCCTGAACCCATATATAGATGAAGAAGGCATCATTCGAACTGGGGGCGGACTGGGGCATCCAAAGACATGTCCCATAACGAAAGTCATCCCATTATTCTTCCTTATACTTGCAGGTTATCCAGACTTATAGTTCAATCCTCTCATGAGACCACCCTGCATGGAGGGAACCAGCTGATGCTACGTCATATCCGCACTCAGTACTGGATCCTACGCGTTAAAGTCATGATAAGGTCGGTTATCCACAACTGTAAGGTCTGTACTATTTACAGGAAGCGGACACAAACGCAACTTATGGGGATCCTTCTGAAAGAGCGAACCACCTTTACTAGGGCCTTCGCTAACACTGGGGTAGATTTCGCGGGACCATTCGATATAAAATCCTACCGAGGGAGGGAATGTCGAATTTCAAAAGGATACGTTTGCCTGTTTGTCTGCTTTTCGACGGAAGCCATCCATCTAGAAGCGACAAACGACCTTAGTACCGGGTCCTTCCTAGCTGTCTTCGCCAGATTTTTATCCAGGCGAGGCTGTCCAAAAACGTTTACTTCGACAATGGTACTAACTTTGTCGGAGCTTCGCGATCGTTACGATCCGAGTTTAAGGCATTTCTGCGGGAAGCAAGGGACGGAACATTGAATAAATACAGCCATCACACTTTAGAATGGCATTTTATACCGCCAATCGCACCTCACATGGGAGGTTTGTGGGAAGCGGGGGTAAAAAGTTTTAAGACCCACTTTAAAAAGATCGCGTCCGATCATAAATATACTTTCGAAGAGTTGACAACCCTCTTATGTCGAATTGAGGCCTGCCTCAACTCGAGACCTCTAAGTCCCTCATCCAACGACCCTTCCGACCTGGAGCCGCTTACTCCAGGCCATTTTCTCGTAGGTGGGCATCTTTTAGCTCCACCTGAACTCGACTGTAGTGAAAACTCTATTGTAAACCGATGGCAAAAGATGAAAGCCCTTCATCAAACCTTTTGCAAAAGATGGAAATCGGAATATCTCACCGAGATCGAGAAAAGGTATAAATGGAAACATCCACAATCAAACATAAAACACGGGGACCTAGTCGTCATAATAGAGGATAACCTACAACCAAACGAGTGGGGAATGGGGAGAGTCGTCAACACACATCCAGGTTCCGATAACCGTGTATGTGTTGTTGACGTCAATACAATTAAGGGACAAATTAGCAGACCAATCGCGAAACTGGTACTACTTCCGCCCAACGACAAAAATGAACTTTAATAGTCCACATTCCTCCATCCCAAATAACCCAGCTCTCGTTCACCCCGAACGAGGCCAACAAACCAATAACCCAGCTCTCGTTCCCCAGAACGAGGCCAACAGAACCCTAACTCAGATATACTGTCTGCCACATAATACCTTTTCCAACGATTGCATGGGTGCGCCGCTGCCACCACGCAATTGTTGGAAAATAGTTTAATATCGCAAGGAATACCAAAAAAATTTATTCATACCATTTCATTATATAAGGACACGGAAAATGAATTTCAAAAGTTTGGAAGGAACATTTGACTGCTCTTCACAGTCTGTTTCAGATCATATTCGTGAACATATTTCCACCGTTTTGGTTAAAATTTATGAAGGATTTTCGGATACGTTTATCATATGTTTCTTCACATCTCATACAAAATCAGGTCAGATTCAGAAAGCTGAATGAAAAATGGTTAAAAATTGTTGCCCACCCAAAGTAACCACATTTGGTTCGAATATGATTCCATAATATGCTTGGCAAACAATATTCAGTTTGCCATTGAATAAGTAATTTTAAATTGTTCCAAATTGATGGTCGGATTTTACTGTCCATGTAACAACTGACAATCAAAAATTAATTTTTTGCCGCATTTGCAACAAAGGAAAATAGGCTTTGCTTGATTAGGTACAACATCTACATATGAGTAGTTGCATGCAGTTTATTTTGATTGCCCTAATGGTTAAGGACGAAATGGCTGCTATCCATTTTAACCATTTTTGTAAAAGTGTAATAATTTTTAGCGGGTGCTGACAGAGGTTCGCTTAATGAAGCGAGTGGCTTTGTACCTTTCATTTCAAAAAAATACCCAATTAAGGGTGCATAAAGCGCATGCGGTTTCCTTTATTTACAGGAGAATCTAATATCCGAAGTCAATATCCTTTTTTCTGGTGTGAGGGTTTTCAACATTGTGAATACATACAAGTGGCGAATGTTTGATAAAAACGTTCACAACAGTGAACAGCCTCGATCACCTCTTCAATCGCTGTTCGAGTACTTAAATCATTTGCTCAATAGTCCTTTTCAACCATTTTGTAGACAACTGGTATATTGCATTAGTTGCATATTTTAACATGTTTGCATAATTAATCGATTAACTTGATTTTTAAAAATGAATGTTAATATTTAGTCTGATTTTCTGTATACACATTTAAAAGAAATGCTGAGTTAAAACATAAATGTTCAATTTATGGCACTTCCAATTTATGGCAATGGAGGGATAGGAAGATTTTTCACTTGTATGTATACCCAATGGTTTTCAATTTTTTGTTACATATACATACATTAATAAAACACTCACGATATAATACCGAAATGGGCACCGCGCGTCAAAAGTTCACCCAACTCAAAGGTGTAGTACTTCCCTTCCTTAGCTGTAATTGTCTTTGTTCGCTTTTTTGGAAAATTGACCACACTCCTTTTCGCCGGCACGGACATGGAAATTTGATGCCATACAGGGGTCCATTGACAAAGTACCTTTAACAAAATTTAATTGTAAAACATCACTGGAAATGTTTGGTGTATATTCATTTTCATCATGTATATCGTTATCTGTTCCCTTTATGTTACGATGTCCATCGATGCTATCAACTAATGTTGAATCCTTGTCGTCGATTGAAATTAAGTTGCCAAAACGTGGTGAATCTTTGAAATTTGCAGTCATATAAAGGTATGTAAGAATGCAGGCAGCCATTAGATAAATAACAACCTGTAAAAGGGTAACATATTTCTGAGTAGTACGATTCAACGCCAAAAAACATGAGCCTAGTAATGCTAATGTGCCAGCTGCAAGTGTACTGCCCCGCTTAATGTAACGCAATGTGTAATAAGATATGTGTAAATTCCATGCCAATTACTGCGAGCTGCTAGATGTACCAGAAAACCCGGTATTAGCAAATATAATGCAGTACGACAGTTTAAACAAAATTCAATACCATTGCCGACGACAAAAGAACAAAAGGTTGGAACCTTTAAGTCTAAGAAACGCCAACCTGTAGCAACATCATCCATTTTATATGGATATTTTGCAAGTACATTTACACCAAATGAAACCAGTACAATCCAATCGGGAAAGCTGCGTTCTGATGAATACATGAATGCAATAAGAGAAACAAATACAAATATGCATGAAACAATGGTTAGCTCAGAGTGAGGTAACCAACCGTTTGGTATTAACGGCGATACTATTAAATTGCCAATGAAAACGCCAAAGAAATATAAATGTAGTTTAAGATTATTTTTTTAAAAGAGATTTTCAGAAATATCAGCTGCAACATTATGATCACCGTAGCTTAGAAATAGGCCTGACCATATACGAAAATCTATGAATTCGTGCTTGGTCTTGAGAATTTTACATGTCGAACAAATCATAATACCAAGACGAATGCAATAAAAGCCTATTGGCGGAAATATGGTCAGATTTTCACTTGATGCTAGCCAATAAAGAACAAAAAGTAAAAATACTCATATTAAAAAAAAAAAAAATACTCATATTACTAAAAATAAAATGCACAGATGTATGTATGTACTCATATATACTACATATATGCATCTAATAGCTAAGCTGTGTGCACTTTTTATATTTTCCAACCGATACATTTTACTGGATACCAGTTGCAAGCAAATACTTGCTCAACATTTTTGAATACCTCATCGGCATTGGGACTTGCATCGATTTGTTTAACTTGTCTTAATTGTTCAAAATGTTTAATTATTGACATTGAATCATTATTATATGTTTGTATACGTTTTTTCAAGCTCTCCAAATTATCATCACTACGGCCAGAACCACTTTGACCACGAGCCAAGCAACGTTCTATACATATGTCTACACTACAGTTAAAAAAGAAGACAAATTTCAAATCTACTTTGTCACCCATTTGTTGCTTCCAACCATCGAGATTATCTTGATTGCGTGGAAAACCATCGATAAGGAACCGTTGCTTGCCTAAATTTTTCATTGCTTTTTCAAGCAGTGAGCATGTCACTGCGACAGGCACAATTTTACCATTACGTATATATTCTTCACTTAAACTACCATATTCAGATCCTTCGCGTACACGCTCCTCACGAAGTAAATCACCAGCAGATAAATGTACAAATTGATAGCGTTCCACAATTTTGGAGCATTGTGGACCTTTCCCAGCACCGGGGCCACACAATACAAATATAATTTGAGGTTTCTGTTCTTCTGGCATTTTTTGTACTGCTTCTGACCTTTCTCCGCTTGTACTTTTTACTGACTGCACTTCCTGTTACTTATAGAGCGTAGAATTGATTTTTTGCGATATATGAACGTTTGTAATTGCTTCTATAGTCCATATGATGCAGCAAATTGTTGGTATGCAGGGGCTGCTTTTGTAGAATTTAACTTACTTAGGCCACCAACACGAAATGCTGTGCTTAGCATGATCATCTGAACCTTAGATAATATGCGAAATTTTTAAATTGATGTTTTTGTTTTTGACTTCTTGCGTTAATTCATGGCGGGACCATACAAGGTGGTAAGAAGGCAAATCACTGTTGTTTAAAAAGCGCCAGCTTGAGACGGCACCATCCTTCAATCCTAAAAGGCATATGCCACAGCACAGTGAAATAGGGAAAATCTAAATAATAAATTAGCTGTAAATATGGAGCCAATCGACATTAAACGTCTGGAAGAGGCGGTTGTTGTATTTTACCGGTCAACTTCACAGGAACAAACCATCTCTCATGAATGGTTAACAAAAGCGCAGACTAGTTCGCAGGCATGGCAATTCACATGGCAGCTAATGGAACTAGGCAAAAGCCAAGAAGTGCAATTTTTTGGAGCTGTTACTTTACACTCAAAACTTATGAAATATTGGCACGAAGTACCTATGGAAAGTCACGAGGAACTAAAGCAAAAGATTTTAGAAAAAAATTATTAAATTTGCTGCTGGTCCAATATTAGTGCTCAATCGTCTGTGCATTGCTCTCAGTGCTTTCATTGTTCATATGCTTGGCGATAAATACATTTCAAAATCAGCAATTACCAAATGTTACAAAAGAAATGCAATTATGGATAATGCTTGAGGTATTACAGGCAATACCAGAAGAGATGCAAGCAATTTTTACTTCAGTTAAGCGAGCTACCTTACGTGCAGAAGTCCACTGGTAACAACAGAAGTCGCAAAATGAACGCCATTAGTATTGGAAACGACTGAAACTTATTTAAATATGCAATTAGAACGTGAAAGGGATAGTGAATGTCTTAGCAATATGATAAGAGCCGTCAAATGTGTTGGTACTTGGGTGGAAAACATTGGATTTTCTCTAGAGAATTGTCAAAATATTACAGCTCTATTGCTAAAAATTACTAATAAATGTTATTGGCCATGTGTTTAAGATCCCGACGGTGATGGTTGTATGTCTGGCGATGAAAATGAGTTAGCCGAGACATGCCTCAAGACATTACTTAATATCATTATCCAACCGGATTCTCATGTATATCCAAAATCCGCTTTTATACTTATAAATTTGGTTTTGGATTCCTTATGCGGCATAATAAAAATGGAATGACCACTTGATAACGTATACCTGCAAATAAAAGAGAAAGAAAAATTAATTAATGAAAAAAGACAACAACTTCTAGCCTCCATACTCACCACCGCGTGTTTTAAATCAATGATTTTTTTTTCCATTCAGGAAATGAAAATTGTAATGGGTACACTTTTCTTTTGAGAGTCAATGCACGGCAACACCGACATTAGGCCTCATGCACAATCATCTCGCACACTACACGTCACGTACTACATGCCGCACTACACATCATGCACTACACGTCACGCATTACATGCCGCACGACATATCGAGCACAACACTCCACACATGTCGCATATTACATATCTCGACCAATCATTCATTTGGTCGAGATTTAAAATACTTAATTCCACGAATATCAACATTATCGACAATACACGTCAAAAATAATGTTGAATGGTGGAAGTGCAACTCTGTAATACCTTTTCAGCCAGTTTTGGAACCGTTCCGTGTGGTGGCAGGCCACTTGTTGTGAAAACAAAGTTCACCACGAATCAAAAGTAAATTATAGGACTACTTCGGTGACATCTACCGACATAAATTAAATTATAAAATGTACTAAAGGCGCTAAAGCAACAGCCACATCGCATGGATGCGTGCGAAATCCGTTTTTTCTTCCTTTCGTTGCGCGCATCAGTATTTACTTATGGCCTTTAATTTTTTATTTCAATTAAATTTTATTTCAATAAAATGTTTTTTTTTTCTTCTGCGAAAATATATTAGAGATAATTTTTTTTGTTTACGCCACCCAAACAACATTCCTCCAACCTCAATTTGGGCATGATCAATGATACCAATATTCTTTCAGATAATGACCCGTTACCACACCTTATTGGCCAAGTCAGAGGGAGGCGCAAAACGTTTCGACGTTGCTCTGCGGCAGGGATCATAGCCTTAGGATCTGTGCCGAATATCGAAAAAAATCCCCAGAAGAGAGGTTGCGGGCAGTACTTATGCATAAGTATTGCCCAAACTGTCTGTCGCCCTTTCACCGCGTGGACAAATGTAACAGCAAGTATCGCTGCAAGAGGTGCCAAGAGAAGCACCACACCACGCTTCATTTAGATGAGCGTCGAGCGGTATGCGACCAGACGACCACAAACGGCGAAGACAACACGTCCGCATCTGCACTGCCTTCTTTCATTACACCGTCTTACTGGACGTGCGATCACGTGGCATCCCCTTTTTTTTAATGTTTTCTTTGTTGCTTACGGCAAGGGGGCCGGTATGTTTAGGCCACAGGCCTAAATATATCTCCCCTCCCTCGTAACATAATTTTCTTAGTTATTTTCCTTCGTTTACTACCCCCACATATGCTTGTGATCACAAATACACACAGGCATGTGTGAGTGGTAGTACGCATGTATCTTAGATTTTACCGCTGTGAGCCCGCGGTATAGCAACTTTGTTGCCGGGAAACCCAACGAAGGAGCTGTATCTCGGGTTCATTGGCTCATGTCGCAAAGAGGCTCGTCCTCTTTGAATCCAGCAGCCAGCAAAGGTACACGTAATCACATGTTCACGTAAGTGCAAATTTTCATAATTATTATTACATATATATCATTTTCCACAACATTTGTTAAACCAGTTCTTAAAACTTGTTGTATTTATATAAATAAAAGCACACAGTGAATTCCTTTTTATTAATACGAAACCCTTTTGGTGTTTTTATTTTCTTCCTCTTTTTTCGCCATAACTAATCTTTAACAAATACGTGGGTGCGCGCCGTTGCCACCACGCATTTGTCCAAACACCAAGCAAGTTGACTGGGTCATTCAACGAAAAATGAAACAACACGGCACAGTTATCACAGTGACATTGGAGTGACCGTCTATAATTAAGCATAAAATTATATACGCTCACGTAAAAGGCCGATGGTATAGTATCGCGTGGAATTCACCCCATTTCAAACACGCTTAACATTACAAACGCTCGTTCATTGACCCAGGTAACTACCATAAGTTCATTCGCTTTCACTAAGTCAGCTAATGCATTAATGCGTCATACCAAACGGCTCAAGCGGGAATCCTATTGACAATATGTAGGTCAATAGTTTGCTGATAAGCATTCCTCACTATTGAGTCATGCCCTTTAGTATGTAAATATTAATGTAAGTATGTATGTATGCATAGGTTAAGAACTTCTGTATAAATAGTAATGAATTTCGTCAATAAAGAACAATTGCAATAATTGCGATCCAACGCTACTCATCAGCGCTCGGCTCTTAAATCATTTTTGTTCAACTTTTTTCTACAGTATAATCGCAGGAAAACGTTTGGCAGATACAGCCCAGGTAATTAATTTCTTCTGATATCACCTACCCACGTCTGTATGTGTAGATATCGGCCCATACGACCGGCCCACCATTTTGAAATCTGTTCAGCAGACCAGCACCACTTTAATTGGGAAGCTAGTGTGTAGCGCAACATTTCCACGCAACATATCCTAAAAGGCCCACCGCTGTGGCTTTCACGCAGCAAGTTTTAAAGGCCCATACGAACCGCCCACCGCTTTGCATATCACCCAGCATGTTTTTAAAGGCCCACACGTACGGCCAACCGACTTGGATGGATATTGTGTAGCGCTACATTTTCAAGGCCCACACGAACGGCCCACCGCGTTGGGAATCTACTACCAGTAAGTCGACCAAACCCCCTTAAGATGCGGCGAACTCAGTACCCCTCTCTAGCTTTTTACCCCCATCGGCAGTGCTAAAGGCAACTTTCACCCCCTTACGTACCCACAAGCGGGATATTGATACATAGTTGACCAAACCCCCTTAAGTTGCGACGAACTCGGCCCCTTACGCAGTAACGCTATCTCACCAGTTAGTAAATAGCTAGTTATCCAGGGTCCCTGAACATGGCCAACGCCCAGGATTTCGCGTGCGCTTGTGATGCGCTTCTGGAGTTTGCAAATCGGTTCAACGAAGCTCCAGGGGCGCATCACACGGTGTTTTCCCTTGAAATCCAAAGGAAAAACTTAAAGCCCTTAGGGAGACAGTGAAGAAGTGTTTTAGCAGCTACTCACGAGACGTTACCGACGACGATGACGGGGCCGCGGCCTTGCGAGAGGCGAAGGTTAAGTATCAAAACTGCTACACAGCATATCTGACGTGCGCAGCCCTGATGGGTGAGACCATCCATAACCTCACCCTCATCCGTCAACCCTCCTCCACGGTAAATCACCTCTCACACGAGCCTTATTTAACGGTGCGCTCCAGCGTTAAACTTCCACCGTACAACACCGAAATTTTCTATGGTGACTACACCGCATGTCCATTCTTTCGGGATCTGTTTACGGCCATATACATAAATAATACGCGGCTAAGTGAAGAAAACCCCACTCATGAATAAGGGTTTTGCCATTGCGTGGCAAAACCTTTCCGATAGGTTCGAAAACAAGAGAGTCATGATAAATTCTCAGCTGAAAAATATTATTCAACCTACCATCGGTGACAGGAGAGCGGGGGACTGAAATAAAAAATTTACAGCGATCTGTAAATAACTGCATCTCGATACTGCATATGCATGGCATTGATACCGAAAACTGGGATGCAATCTTTATTTATCTGGTATCAAGCAAGCTTCCGGACGCAACACTAGCCTTATGGGAGCAGGGAATTACCAATAAAAGTGAAATTCCGGCGTGGCAGGATCTGGACAATTTCCTGACGAGCAGGTTCCAAACCTTGGAGAAGGTGTCGGACATTCAAGGAGTTCGAGTTGTCTGCGGAGCAGTCAGTCGGCCCTCGACATCTACCCACGAAAAAAGGAAGGTATCAGCCAATCACAGCAATGTTTCGCAGGCAGGCTGCAGGCTGTGCCTCAATGTTCCCCATACTCTGAAGTTGTGCCACAAGTTTTTAGCAATGAAGGTAGAGGAGCGCTGTAGGGTAGTAAGGAAGTACAATTTATGTATGAATTGCCTCGCGCATTCACACGTTACCCGTAATTGTACTAGTACCTTTAATTGCATGACTTGCCATCAGCGTCATTATTCACTCCTGCATCGCAACCCAAATGGAAACAGGCAAATTCCATCAACAGCCAGTCCCTCCCCCCAAACTAATACGAATCAACCATCTCAGGACCCAACGACCTCAGGGAATGTAAGCGCGTTATACGCGGAGAATTTTAAGAATATCATTTCAGGAACCGCCATGGTACACGTATGTCATAATGGAGTAGCATATGAAGCCAGAGGTCTTCTAGATTCGGGTTCAGAAGGGACCTTTATCACGAAGCGCCTCCAGAGACGCATCAAATTTCCAACAGGCGCGCCAAACACCAAGGTGAGCGGCATCAATGCTACGTCCGCTGCAAACGTGCGTAAAGTAGCACTGTTCATTTTAGGATCACCTGTCGACTCCCAGCTCAAAATCGAGCAAGAGGCCTCATTCTCCCCCAACTGACAGGTAGTCTTCCCCAGTTTTCTGTCGACCAAGCCTATCTTGATCAACTCCCCTCGATGCAGTTGGCCGACGTCAACTGTCACAAAAGTCAGCAGGTCGACATGATTATCGGTGCTGACTTGTACCTCGCGGTAATAAAAGGGTGTGTAAAGAAGGATGTCTTAGGCTCCTTATTAGCTCAGGAAACAGTGTTTGGCTGGATCTTGACTGGCCCAGCCTCGCTCCCTATCCAAACGAGTCCAGAGTCTTGCGTCTCCCTCTATACGGAATTTTTGAGCGCCCAGTTAACGCGGTTTTGGGAATTAGAGCAAGTTCCGAACAAAAAGTTTGTTACCCCCGAGGAACAATTTTGCGAAAACAACCATGTAGGGACAACGATCAGGAATGATGACGGTACATGGTAGCATTACCAGTTCGACGTGATTTCCCCGACGACATCAATATTGGACATTCGCGAAGCTGCGCAGTGCAACAGTTCATCCGGAACGAAAAGTCTATGTATAGAACACCGGAGTTAAAGGACGAGTACCATAGGGCGCTGCGGGAGTACATCACGCTGGGGCATATGAGTCCAGTGAAGCCCGCGGAGGGAAGGAACCCCTCAATTCCTTGCTACCTACCTCACCATGAAGTCATCAAACCGGACAGTACCACCACGAAGGTGCGCATGATCTTCAACTCTTCAAGTCCCACGTCGAATGGAATTAATCTGAATGATGGTCTCTACCCTGGATCAGTTCTACAAGCCGACCTTACTGCCCTATTATTAAAATGGCGCTTTTTTAAGTATGTGTTCAACGCAGACATCCAAAAGATGTATAGGCAGATCCTGTTACACCCCGACGACACCCAGTTTCACAGGATAATTTTTCGGGAGTCCCAGAACGATGAGCTGGTAGACTACGAACTCCGCACCGTGACGTTTGGAGTAAACTGTGCCCCGTACTTAGCTATCAGGACTCTCTTCCAGTTAGCAGACGATATAAGGGTTCATTTTCCTTTAGCTTCCAGGATATTGAAGCAGCATATGTACGTCGACGTCGTTCTCGCCGGTGCCCATGACCACGAGACAGCACTACGAGCTCGTGACGAGTTCATAGAAGCACTCAAGGGAGCTGGATTCCCCCTTCGGAAATGGACGTCAAACTCGAAAGAGGCCTTGGCAGCGTTACCAAAGGAGCACCTGTTAAAGGAGGAGTTCCTGGAAATTGATGACCTCAGCGAAGTCAGGATGTTAGGCACATGGTGGAATGCGGTACTCGATGTGTTCTATTTTAGCGTCCAGGAAATCCCTACAAAACAAAATTACACCAAACGTGAGGTTCTGTCTTATGTTGCCAAATTATTTGACCCCGCAGGCTGGTTAGGACCCATAGTAGTAGAAGCCAAAATCTTGATGCAAGACATATGGCTTACGAAGATTGACTAGGATGATAGCCTCCCTCCAGATCCTCACCGGCGATGGGAAACTTTCCTCAAAAATTATATCCACATTTCAGAAATTAGAATTCCAGGGTGGATTCATTTCATACCGTGGCATGAAATCAAGTTCCACGGGTTTTGCGATGCCTCGGAAAAGGCATATGCAGCCGCCCTGTATGTTAGAGTGTACGACCGCACAACAAACAAGACTCCCCATGTAAGTTGACTTGTAGGTAAACCCAAGGTAGCCCCAGTTAAAACCGTCTCTTTACCACGGTTGGAATTATGTGGAGCATTGCTTCTGGCCGAACTTATCCACGCTTTGCTCCCCCAATTCGACGTAACGCTGCCGACCATTTAAAAATGGACGGACTCGACCATCGTGCTCTCTTGGATGAAGAAGCCACCGTGCTGCTAGACACCCTTCGTGGCGATCCGGGTCGCAAAAATTGATGAGCTCGTCGGAGTGGAGGGATGGAATAATGTGGAATCTAGCGATAATCCAGCGGACCTGGGCAGTCGCGGCGTAACTCCGCAAGAGTCGGCGAACAGAACGCTCTGGTGGCAAGGCCCAAGATGGCTGAAGGCGCCCCCATCGGGGTGGCCAAACAAAACATATGCCTTGCTTATGGAAAAGGACCTAGAACAACGAGCTGTTCGAGCTCATACCACCAGCGCTCAAAAACTCCCGGATATTCTGGAGCGATTTTCCAACTTTTCTATAGCCCTTAGAGTCATGGCACGGATCTTCCAGTTCTACCGCAACACGCATCCTGTGCATAAGTTAACCCCCCGCAAGGGCACCTCAGATATCTCACCAGAATAAATTAAAATGGTAAAAGCCCGGCTAATTATTTTAACGCAGAAACGATGCTACGCTGAAGAGTATCGGATGCTAGCTTCAACTGATGCCGTGAGCTCAGAGAGCTCCATCCGTACCCTCAACCCCTTCCTCGATGCGGACGGAATAATGCGCGTGGGAGGAAGATTGGAACTGTCGACGATACCCTAAAACGAACGTTGTCCAATTATTCTCCCATACGACTACGCGTTTTCGCGGCTTGTAGTAAAATTTTTCCATTTGATTTCCCTACACGGGGGAAATCAACTAATGCTACGACTTTTGCGATCAGGATATTGGATCGTGAAGCTAAAAAATTTGATAAAGGTCCGTTCGACATCAAAAATTATACGGGCAGGGCATGCCTATTAACGAAGGGATATGTCTGCGTGTTTGTTTGCTTTGCTACGAAAGCAATATACTTAGAGGCAACAAGCGATCTATCGACAGCCACATTTCTGGCTGCATTTGCGCGGTTCATATCTCGGCGAGGCTGTCCCCACCAGGTGTATTCGGACAATGGGACGAACTTTGTAGGAGCAAACAAGGCATTAAGGCAAGACTTTCGGAATTTCATGACTGAAGCTGCTCGGCATACCACTATGTCATATGCCCATCAAGAAATCCACTGGCATTTTATCCCACCAGGAGCACCTACATGGGAGGACTATGGGAAGCAGGGGTGAAGAGTTTCAAATCCCATTTCCGCAAAATTTCAAATACCATGCGATTCACAACGGAGGAATTATCCACTCTACTGGCTAAAATAGAACTCGAGACCGATCAGTCCGATGTCTGACAACCCCGACTGCATTGAACCCCTCACCCCTGGAAACTTTCTGATTGGAAGCCCCATACTCGCGAATGCAGAACCAGAGGTTCAAGGAACACCGATCTCAATCGTCAACCGATGGCAAAAGCTCAAAGCTATTTATCAAGGATTCTGCCAACGATGGAAGGGAGAGTACTTGAGGGAGCTACATAAGAGGGTTAAGTGGCAACATCCCCAACGAAATCTTGAGGTTAACGATCTAGTGATAATTTACCTTCTAATGAATGGCGACCTGGTAGAGTGGTGAAGGTTTTCACAGGCCAAGATAATCGAGTACGGGTGGTAGAAATACGCTCAGCCCGTGGTGTGATTACACGGCCAATAGTTAAATTAGTCCTACTACCTATCGAAACCCCTAAGTAACCAATTCTCTCTTTGCAGCTTTCTTTTTTCTTCTTTCTTTTTTCTTCTTTGAGACAAAAGTCGTTCAAACCAAAATGGTCCGTGCCAATACTAATAATCCCCATCGATGCCCCTTATGTCAGCACGACCACCGACTTCTTTTCTGTCGCCAACTGCGCCGTATGGAACCAGAGGAGAGACTACGCGCCGTCCTCCTCTACCGCCATTGTGCCAATTGCCTGTCACCGCGCCATGTAACGCGCAACTGTCCGTCGACAGGGCGATGTGACCGATGCCATGAGCAACATCACAGCCTTCTCCACCTATGGGAGACACCACGACAATAGGACGACGTGCCACCGGGCCTTGACAAGGTGGAAAATCGGCCAAGTCAGGGACCGCGACCATACCGGGTTCGAGAGCTGTCGGAATCAAGTGACGAAATACTGGAGATTGATGCCAGCGATGAAGACCTCCAGCAGATAAATGCTCTTGTACCAGTCACCGCCGAAACACCGGTACTCAGACCACCCCTGTCGGGTATCCGGTCCATAGTTCCTCGGCCGCTTCCTTCGCTCAACCAGCGTCGAGCACAGCGACACCAACGAAGCCGCGCCGCATAACAAGGTCCACCCCGAGGGCTAAGAGACGTCGAGAGCGAATCCAATGGGCTTCCAGAAATGCTACGGGTTTTTCTGTCCTTATTTCTACCGTGGTGACCAAAGTACTGACAAGGGGACGCACTCATGCAGTACGCGCGATCCTCGACCTTGGACAACCCATATCCACCATATCTCGGGGGGTTGCACAACGACTCCACCTTCTGCCACGGCATGAAAGGGAATACTGCGACCTTACATTGAAGGGTCTGAATGATAGGGTGCAAATCCAGGCAAAGGTCCTTGGGAGGCTCGTAAGGAGGGCCCCTGAGCGTACTATTGATGCGCGTGTCGCCGATGATTTCGACAACTTGCGCCTGGCAGACCCTCATTCTACCGCTCAAGCGCAGGGTCTCTGATTCTGGGAGTAGACGCGTGTGTAGCCATACTCCGTCCTGGGCATAGGCCTGCAACCCCGACGCAACCGGCTGCTCAGAGCACCGTTTTTGGATGGGTCATATTCGGAGTAACCCCATACTGAGCTGGCAAGAAAAAACCTTCAGCGTTAAGAAAAATGAATTTATAATAAAGTTTATACGTAATTGAATTTATAATGAAGTTTATATATTAATATTGAATTTATATTGCAGTGATGCTGCAAGGCGGGCGGCATGTTAAAGCCTGCATTATCATCCCTAATGCTCACCTGGAGAGGTCGCTGGTGGAAACTCGCTGCAAGCACTCGTTGCGTTTCTTTTCCTCTTTTGACTTTTCTCTACTAAAAACGATTCCGTTAAATGGCATCAGTTCCTTACGGCCTATAAAAGGGACGAATAGCTATAGGCTCTCCCTTATTCTTTTACCAGCGACCACCAGGTGAGTGTTTTACCATACCTTTTATTTTATTTTTACTTTGTGATTTACCTAAATTTTGAATAAAGGCCTGTGCAACAGGCTAGCATATATATATATATACACCAACATTCATACATCCTAACAGAAGAGTGTTTTTCTATTTGTTGTTGGACAGCTAGGTACAGCTGGTAAGTTTTTCTTTTATCGCGAGTTTCAAGAACCGGCTCCCCATAGGTTCCCCGTTTCCGGAATCCAAGAGGAATTCCGGCTTCATTTATCCCCGCTCGAACAGTGGTAATGTACAAGAGCGAGTATATAAATAAAATCAACACTCTATTAGACGACAAAAACACATACAAACAAGTAAGGAAGGCTAAGTTCGGGTGTAACCGAACATTACATACTCAGCTGATAGCTATGGAGACAAAATAAGGGAAAATCACCATGTAGGAAAATGAACCTAGGGTAACCCTGGAAAAGAAAAAAAAGGTATTAAAGAGTATTTTAAGAGGGAGTGGGCCATAGTTCTATAGGTGGACGCCATTTTGGGATATCGCCATAAAGGTGGACCAGGGCTGACTCTGGAATTTGTTTGTACGATATGGGTATCAAATGAAAGGTGTTAATGAGTATTTTAAAAGGGAGTCGGTCTTAGTTCTATAGGTTGACGCCTTTTCGGGATATCGACATAAAGGTGGACCAGGGGTGACTCTAGAATTTGTTTGTACGATATGGGTATCAAATGAAAGGTGTTAGTGAGTATTTTAAAAGGGCGTAGGCCTTAGTTCTATAGGTGGACGCCATTTCAGGATATCGCCATAAAGGTGGACCAGGGCTGACTCTGGAATTTGTTTGTACGATATGGGTATCAAATGAAAGGTTTTAATGAGTATTTTAAAAGGGAGTCGGTCTTAGTTCTATAGGTTGACGCCCTTTCGAGATATCGCCATAAAGGTGAACCAGGGGTGACTCTAGAATTCATTTGTACAATATGGGTATCAAACGAAAGGTGATAATGAGTATTTTAAAAGGGAGTGAGCCTTAGTGCTATATGTGGACGCCTTTTCGAAATATCGCCATAAAGGTGGACCAGGGGTGACTCTAGAATTTGTTTGTACAATATGGGTATCAAATGAAAGGTGTTAATGAGTATTTTAAAAAGGTGTGGGCCTTGGTTCTATATGTGGACGCCTTTTCGAGATATCGCCATAAACGTGGACCAGGGGTGACTCTAGAATGTGTTTGTACGATATGGGTATCAAATTAAAGGTATTAATGAGGGTTTTAAAGGGAGTGGCCCTTAGTTGTATATGTGAAGGCGTTTTCGAGATATCGACCAAAATGTGGACCAGAGTGATACAGAACATCATCTGTCGGGTACCGGGAATTTATTTATATATGTAATACCACGAACAGTATTCCTTCCAAGATTCCAAGGGCTTTTGATTTCGCCCTGCAGAACTTTTTCATTTTCTTCTACTTAATATGGTAGGTGTCACACCCATTTTACCAAGTTTTTTTCTAAAGTTATATTTTGCGTCAATAGACCAATACAATTACCATGTTTCATCCCTTTTTTCGTATTTGGTATATAATTATGGCATTTTTTTCATTTTTCGTAATTTTCGATATCGAAAAAGTGGGCATGGTCATAGTCGGATTTCGTCCATTTTTTACACCAATACAAAGTGTGTTCAGATAAGTACGTGAACTGAGTTTAGTAAAGATATATCGATTCTTGCTCAAGTTATCGTGTTAACGGCGAGCGGAAGGACAGACGGTCGACTGTGTATAAAAACTGGGCGTGGCTTCAACCGATTTCGCCCTTTTTCACAGAAAACAGTTATCGTCCTAGAATCTAAGCCTCTACCAAATTTCACAAGGATTGGTAAATTTTTGTTCGACTTATGGTATTAAAAGTATCCTAGACAAATTAAATGAAAAAGGGCGGAGCCTCGCCCATTTTGAAATTTTCTTTTATTTTTGTATTTTGTTGCACCATATCATTACTGGAGTTGAATGTTGACACAATTTACTTATATACTGTAAAGATATTAACTTTTCTTTTAAAATTTGAATTTAAAAAAAAAAAATTTTCAAAAGTGGGAGTGGTCGTTCTCCGATTTTGCTAATTTTTATTAAGCAGATATATAGTAATAAGAGTAACGGTCCTGCCAAATCTCATCATAATATCTTCAACGACTGCCAAATTACAGCTTGCAAAACTTCTAAATTACCTTGTTTTAAAAGTGGGCGGTGCCACGCCCATTGTCCAAAATTTTACTAGTTTTCTATTCTGCGTCATAAGTTCAACTCACTTACCAAGTTTCATCGCTTAATCCATATTTGGTAATGAATTATAGCACTTTTTCGATTTTTCGAAATTTTCGATATCGAAAAAGTGGGCGTGGTTATTGTCCGATATCGTTCATTTTAAATAGCGATCTGAGATGAGTCCCCAGGAACCTACATACCAAATTTCATCAAGATACCTCATTTACTCAAGTTATCGTGTTAACGGGAAGACGGACGGACGGACGGACATGGCTCAATCGAATTTTTTTTCGATACTGATGATTATGATATATGGAAGTCTATATCTATCTCGATTCCTTTATACCTGTACAACCAACCGTTATCCAATCAAAGTTAATATACTCTGTGAGCTCTGCTCAACTGAGTATAAACACAAATTATCATGTTCAGCAACGACTGCGCCCAGGCTTTATGGATTGCCCAAAATCCATAAACCCAACACACCCTTACGTCATATCGCATCGTCCGTAAATGTTCCCTGTTACCATTTAGCAAAATATATAGGAGATAAAATTAAAAATGTAGCGTCCGAAGAGTATAATGTCAAGAATGTGTTTAAATTAAAGGAAAGATTCCAAAATATTCATGTAGATGATGAAGAAGTGCTAGTGTCCCTGTTCACTAATATCCCCACCAATCTCGCCATCCGAATAATAATGTAAAAATGGGACCAAATAAAATCCACAACAAATATACCAAGGATCAAATTCCATGACATATTAAAATTCTGCTTGTTAAACAACAATTATTTTAAATACAATATACAATTTATGCACAAACGTTTGGCATGCCAACGGGTAACCCTCTCTCTCCGACAATAGGTGATATAATTATGGATGACCTACTTGACAACACACTTATGGCACTTAAGGAAAAACTTGACATTAATATAAAATTTCTAGTCAAATATGTTGACGATATCTTCGCGATAGTTAAAAGAAATGACGTGAAACAGATCTTAGAAGCCCTAAACAATTATCTTAACATAACTCAGTTTACATATGAAATGGAAAAAGACTGCAGCATTCACTTCCCTGACGTCAAAATACCCAAATGTAATGGAAATATCGTATTTGATTGGTATGCAAACCCCTTATCTTCTGGACGTCAGATAAAATTTTTCTTTTCACAACTCCTAAAATATAAAATAAACACGGCGAAAAATCTTATAAGCAAAATTATGACAATAAGCGACGAACAATTTTGGGATAAAAACTTAAGAAAAATTACCGAAATCCTTAAAAATAATAATTATTCGGCACTCTAATAAAAAGTCTAGTTGACCACAAAATAATGGAAATAAAAAACGAACAAAATAATACAACAATACAATGAGAAAAAGAAACGAAACAATACTTTAGCGTAACATACATACCTAAATTTACGGAGAACTTCAGCAAAACGCTAACCAACAACAAACACAAAATTGCACTTGCCTAAAAATCCATTCATACATTATCGACGATATTCACAAAAACAAAAAGCCCTATTGAAAAGCTCCAACAAAACAACGTTATATATAAAATAACATGTGAAGGCAATGAAAATGAAAAATGTAAGAAAATATACATAGGAACAACAAAACGGCCACTAGGAGTTCGCCTCGCAGAACATGAAGCAGATATACGAAAGAAAAAACAAAGCACAGCATTATGTCAACACACAATACAAACTGGACACGCAGCTGATCTAGAAAACACAAGAATCATAGACAAAAATAAACAAGGAAAGGCAGGTACACATTAGAAAGCCTACGAATACTGCAAAGAAGAGACAAAACAATAAACAACAAGTAAGGAAGGCTAAGTTCGGGTGTAACCGAACATTACATACTCAGCTGAGAGCTATGGAGACAAAATAGGGAAAATCACCATGTAGGAAAATGAACCTAGGGTAACCCTGGAATGTGTTTGTATGACATGTGTATCAAATGGAAGGTATTAAAGAGCATTTTAAGAGGGGGTGGGCCATGTTTCTATAGGTGGACGCCATTTAGGGATATCGTCATAAAGGTGGACCAGGGCTGACTCTGGAATTCATTTGTACGATATGGGTATCAAATGAAAGGTGTTAATGAGTATTTTAAAAGGGCGTGGGCTTAGTTCTATAGGTGGACGCCTTTTCGAGATAGCGCCATAAAGGTGTAACATGGGTGACTCTAGAATTTGTTTGTACGATATGGGTATTAAATGAAAGGTGTTAATGATTATTTTAAAAGGGAGTGGGCCTTAGTTCTATAGGTGAACGCCTTTTCGAGATATCACCATAAAGGTGAACCAGGGGTGACTCTAGAATTAGTTTGTACGATATGGGTATCAAATGAGAAGTTTTAATGAGTATTTTAAAAGGGAGTGGGCCTTAGTTCTATAGGTGAACGCCTTTTCGAGATATCGCTATAAAGTGTACCAGGGGTGACTATAATGTGTTTGTACGATATGGATATCAAATTAAAGGTGTTAATGAGGGTTGTAAAAGGGAGTGGTGGTAGTTGTATATGTGAAGGCGTCTTCGAAATATCGACCAAAATGTGGACCAGGGTGACCCAGAACATCATCTGTCGGGTACAGCTATTAACACGCAGTCTTTTGATGGAATAATAATAAGAGCAAAAGAGAGTATTTATTTATATACATGAAATGGTAATGAGATATTATATGTATGTACATAGAGTGTTACAAAAATATGTGTTGTCATGTTGCTAAGAAATGTATAAGAGACATTTGACAGAGATGTTGTACACTTGTTAACAAAATATACTCAACAACAGCTAATTTATTTATATATATAATACAAACAGTATTCTTGTAAAGCTTCCAAGGGCTTTTGATTTCACCCTGCAGAACTTTTTCATTTTCTTGTACTTAATATGGTAGGTGTCACACACATTTTACAAAGTTTTTTCTATATTTTGCGTCAATAAACCAATCCAATTACCATGTTTCGTCCCGTTTTTCGCATTTGGTAAAGAATTATGGCATTTTTTTCATTTTTCGTAATTTTCGATATCGAAAAAGTGGGCGTGGTCATAGTCGGATTTCGGCCATTTTGTATACCAATTCAAAGTGAGTTCAGATAAGTACGTAAACTGAGTTTAGTAAAGATATATCGATTTTTGCTCAAGTTATCGTGTTAACGGCCGAGCGGAAGGACAGACGGTCGACTGTGTATAAAAACTGGGCGTGGCTTCAACCGATTTCGCCCTTTTTCACGGAAAACAGTTATCGTCCTAGAATCTAAGCCCCTACCAAATTTCACAAGGATTGGTAAATTTTTGTTCGACTTATGGCATTAAAATTATCCTAGACAAATTAAATGAAAAAGGGCGGAGCTACGCCCATTTTGGAAATTTCTTTTATTTTTGTATTTTGTTGCACCATATCATTACTGGAGTTGAATGTTGACATAATTTACTTATATACTGTAAAGATATAAAATTTATTGTTAAAATTTGACTTAAACAAATTTTTTTTTAAACGTGGGCGTGGTCGTTCTCCTATTTTGCTAATTATTATTAAGCATACATGTAGTAATGGGAGCACCGTTCCTGCCAAATTGCATCATGATATCTTCAACGACTGCCAAATTAGAGCTTGCAAAACTTTTAAATTACCTTCTTTTAAAAGTGGGCGGTGCCACACCCATTGTCCAAAATTTTACTAATTTTCTATTCTGCGTTATACGTTCAACTTTCATACCAAGTTTCATCGCTTTATCCGTGTTTGGTAATGAATTATCGCACTTTTTCGGTTTTTCAAAATTTTCGATATCGAAAAAGTGGGCGTAGTTATAGTCCGATATCGTTCATTTTAAATAGAGATCTGAGATGAGTGCCACGGAACCTTAATACCAAATTTTATCAAGATACCTCAAAATTTATTCAAGTACCTTTTCTGTTTTTGTTTTTTTTATTAATGTATTCTTTTTATATTAATGTATTGCTTTTTGTTATTGAAATACACAGATCACCCTTGAAAAAGCTAGAGAGACTAGCGAAACGTCGGGTTGGAATGGTGAAATAAGTTGTTTTTATTTGCACCAAACGCTAATGGTCAAAAGAGCCTAAGTAAGCATTAGTAAATGCTATAAATAAATTGACCGGCAAATCACAAAAAAAAAAGATAAATAGGATCTATTGTAGCGAGGATAAGGATGTTCAAGGCATCGAGGGCGATCTCCGTCCCTGAAAACAATTTGATTCATAAACACGTTAAGTGTAGATTCTACATGCGAAATAAGATCCGGACTATCTTGATCAGCATAATGCATTGTAGCAGAGTCCATCTCGCGGTCTACATTATTTTCATCGGCTGCCGACGTATCTTAAAACAGATGGACGCTGAGCAACCATGGACTCATTCAAGACGTTACACTAAGTTTTGAGCCGAGGAAGGGCGTCGGCAACTAAGTTAGATTTACCTTGTTTGTAGGTGATTTCACAGTTGTATTCTTCGATTCTAGCCTTCGAGTGCTTCAACTTCGCGTTATAGTTGCGGCAAACTAAAGAAAATGTTAACGGCTGATGATCAGTATATATTTTGATTTTCATCGCCCCATACAAATATGATCTGAGATTATCATCATTGGTTGCATAGTTCTCTTCTGCTTTGTTTAAGGAACGAGAAATAAATGCTATTGGTTTATCCTTACCTATGTCCCCTTGTGACAATACTGTACCAATCGCATAGTGTGATGCGTCGGTCGTTAAATTAAAAGGCTTCTCAAAGCCTGGTAAGGCGAGGACGTCGGCAGAAGTGAGAATTCTTTTCAAATCCTCGAAAGCTTGAAAAGCCGCACTGTCTAGTTCTATAGGTACACTTTTCGACGCAGTAGCTTTAATTTGTGCGTTTTCTCCACGAGTTAGATTCGTCAATGGTTTAGCAATTTTCGCGTAGTCCTTAATGAATTTGCGATAGTAGGATGTCATACCTAGAAAACTTTTTAAATCTTTTAAATTAGCTGGTGGTAAAATTAAGTGCATCGTCTCGACCTTTTTCGGGTCAGGGCGAATACCCTCAGGAGTTATGATATAACTCAAAAATTCTACTTCTGTCTGGAACAAACACGTCTTTTTCAGATTAACCTTTAAATTGGCCTCCAAAAGTGTGGAAAATACTAATTTACCTGGCTGTATACGCGGGTATTAAGAGGAATCTTAATTGTCCCACCATCAAAACATTGGATATCCTATCAACTTTGGGTCCAATATCATTCAACGTATCGTCGCCTATGATTCCATCAAAGGAGCTTAACCCTGGCAGAACAAAAAAAACAACGAACAACCGTAAGAGTTTCCGATTCACTGGCGGTGGCCCAAATACCGAATACAATACAACGCGAGCTCTGTGATACCATAAAAGGTGCAGTGTCAGATTCAATGGAGCAAAAAGAAATTATTAAAAAAAAAAAAGGTAGTAATATATAGGGCGGTTGACAAAATATATGAAATTAATAAAAATCATTATAAGGATATGGAAAAATTAAAAAGAGAGGAAGTAGACGAATTGAAAAGGCATAATTTAGCAATGAAAAGCCTTATGCTCCGCCAACTAGAAAAATACACTTGTATATACTCGTAGCAAGCTACATGAATTTGCGATTTTTTTATAGTCCTTTTTAATATTTACTGAAATATAAGACTAGTTAATTTTCTTAATATGAACTATTTTTTATGTTATTTTATTGTAGTATTAAGATCAGTACTATACATGGTTATGTGAACTATTTTTATTTTGTAGACTATAATATTACTTAATTTAAGACTGTATTATGACGAGCAAAAAAAAAACAATTTGTGATATTTGTATTTCTTCTTATAAAACTGAGACTGAAACTCTTTAGTAAGAAATAAGTATAATGTATTCAATTGTGATACCTGAATTTAAAGACAGAAAAATTGAATTTAAAAGAGAAAATAAAATAGTAAACTCAACGTATGTGCTTTCATTCATACAAATTTAGAGCGAGTTTCCAATGTTGTTTCGTATGTTTTGCACTGCGTTCAAATACTGAGGTGAAGTCAAGGGTATTAAACCTTGATTTCTATTTTGAGCTGCCTGCTCTTCTGCGGAGTGCACTTCTGTCATATCTGTGTATGCCTTGAAATGTATGCATATGTTGTGCAGCACACGTTTACAATTTTTTCTGCTTTTTTGAAGTGTAATGCAATTCCCTTGCACCAAGGAGACACCTCCATCGATTTTTCAGCACGCCATTGGTGATGGTCCAATAAAAATAAAGGTAGTAGTGCATAAAATTCCACTGTTAATGGAGCTGGGCACCGGTTTAGAGTTTAGTGTAGAGTTTCGTATGACACCTACTTGCGTTATTTTAAAAATAATTCGCTTTCCGCATAAAATTCCACTGTTAATGGAGCTGGACACCGGTTCAGAGTTTAGTGTAGAGTTTCGTATGACACCTACTTGCGTTACTTTAAAAATAATTCGCTTTCCGCTATCTTTTTACAAGCTTTCGGTATAAACTTAGCTAACTTGAAATTATCCAACTTCAATGCGGATGCAAGTAAAGTTGTGGCTAAATTTCCAGCACTATGGGAAGGAACTTTAGGGTGCTTCAAAAAAGCACAAGCGAAATTGCGCTTACAAGAGGGTGCGGTTCCCAAGTCTTGCAAACCGCGGCCAGTTCCACTGGCTATTCAGGCGAAAGTAGAGAAAGAAATTGAAAAGTTAGTTCAGTTAAAAGTGCTAGAGCCGGTTGAACTTTCCGAGTGGGCCACACCGATTGTGCCTGTATTGAAAAAAGATGGTGGTGTGCGGATATGCGGGGATTTCAAAGTATCGTTAAACCCAAAGCTATTTGTAGACAAGCACCCTTTGCCTCGTATAGAAGATATATTTTCTAAACTACATGAGGGCAAGAGCTCAAAAAATTGGACGTGGCTTATCAGCAAATTGAGCTGGAGCCTTCATCACGTAAGCTAACCACTATAGCCACTACTAGGGGCCTGTTTCAATATTCGCGCCTCATCTACGGTCTCTCTCCTGCGCCAGCAATTTTTCAAAAATTAATGGATGGGCTGTTAATGCACTTTTCTCGATGATATTTTGATAACAGCACCTAGTAGGAAAATTCACGTTGAGAGAGTAGACCAGGTACTTAGCATATTACAAGAATCGGGGTTAAAGCTAGCCAAAGAAAAATGTAACTTTTTTAGTAGTTGTGTTGAGTACTTACGGCACATTATTGATAAACATGGGCTGCATACTAATACCGAAAGGTGCGGGAAATTGAAAACATAGCATACCCTAAAAATGTGAAAGAGCCACAGGCGTTTTTAGGCGTGGTCAATTTTTATAGAAGATTTTTGCACAACATAGCTGGTATTAGTGCACCCCTATATTAGTTGCTTAAAAAAGACGTAGTTTTTTAGTGGTCTGATAGTTGCAGTCGCGCGGTTGATAAACTAAAAGTTGCATTAAAGGCTGATACATATTTAGCGTATTTTAACCCTAAATATCAGACAAAATTAACTGTTGACGCTAGCCCAGTGGGTGTAGGTGCAGTGTTATCGCAGGTTTCGGAGCAAGGCGAATAACGACCAATAGAATTCGCTTCGCGCAAATTGTCTGACACCGAGCAACGCTACTCGCAGCTAGATTGGGAAGCTGTGGCTATTCTGTACGGTGTAAAGAAGTTTCATCACTTTTTATACAGCCGTCACTTCACATTAGTAACTGATAATAAACCACTGCACAATTTTTAAGCCTAAAAAGGGCATTCCACTGATGGCAGCGAGTAGGCTTCAGCGCATAGGGTTATGATTTTGACATAGCTCATATCAAGTCAACTACGAACATAGCAGACTTTTTTAAGATATCCTGGCAACAACGAAGAAGCTATGGATGATTATTCAGAAGGAGTGTATCTGAATTATGTAGAAGAAGTAGGTATCCCACTGAAACTCAAAAAAGGTACAAGAAAGCGTTAAAAGTGACGCACTATTGCAGAAGGTTTTCGAATACGTGAACACGGAATGGCCACGCAAGTGTGTAGATTCGGAATTACGACCATATTTTAATAGGAATGTGGAGTTGTCCATAGATAAGGAATGCTTATTCTGGGGATATAGACTTGTTATTGCTCAATTGTAACAAAAAGAGTTTTTACATGCTTCACATATGGGTATAAGCAAAATAAAAGCCATGGCTAGGGAATGTTATTGGTGTCCAAGTCAAAACAAAGACTTGGAAGATGCGGTAAAATCGTGCGAACCATGTTTGATGACGCGCGCAAATCCCGCGAAATAGGAGCTAGTAACTTGGAAATGGCCCAAACCATGAAAGCAAACACATTGACTTTTTCGGCCCTTTTATGAATAGGTGGTGTCTAGTCGTTGTGGATAGCTACACAAAATGGGTCGTCGAATGCGTTGATTGGGGAAAAACACAACGAGTAAAGCGACAGTAGATATTTTAAAAAATATATTTGCGCGTTTCGGGTTACCAGAAACACTGGTTTCGGATAATGGAACGGCTTTCGTGTCCCAAGAGTTTGAAAGGTTTTTGAAGCGAAATGGTATTCGGCATTCTACTACACCAATAGATCATCCTGCTACAAACGGGTTAGCGGAAAATACAGCGAAGACTTTAAAAAATGCATTAAAACGTGGTATTCGCCAACCAGGTGATCAGTTTAACGATGTACTAAACCGCTTTTCATTGGATTAACGCAATACTCTTCATTGCAGCACGGGGGTCTCACCTGCACAACTTATGTTTGAGAGAAAGTTACGTACTCGTCTTGATTTATTAAATCCAAAAAGAAAAGCCGAAGAAAAAACTAAAGAGAATATTGTAGGAAACGTAACAAAACAAGAAGATAGACAGAAAAAAAATGATCGCGGATACAAAAATAACAAACTGTCTCAGCTTTGGGCAATTGAGGGCGAGCAGTTTAATAAGAGTTATAAATGAGTAATTTTATGTGCTTGTAAGCGTATGAGTCGTGGCACAGTGGCTGACGTACCCGACCAAACGCCCGGGGTTGCGGGTTCAACTCCCACCAAGCATTCTCTTTTTTTAAATTTATAAATTATTATTTTTAATGGACTGTATTGAGTTTATGGGGTTTTTGCTTTAATGTATTCCATTTATTGAGTTGGGTAGTTTTAGTGTTATTGGTGTATTTAAGTCATGGGAGGATGCATAGCATCAGTACACCTTTATTTATTTAATTTGGGGGCGAGCACTGGGGGGCTCTGAGGCTTCGCTCTACTGAGCCACCTCATCCTCTATTTGAAGAACCCTTTAAAATGTGATATGGAGGCGAGCACGGGACGGCTCTGAGGTATTGGCACCCCATTTTCTACAAGAAAAACCTCTATTTATTTAATTTGGGGCGAGAGTTGGGCACTCTGAGGTTTCGCTCTAATGAGCCACCTCATCTTCTATTTGAAGAACCCCTTCAAAGTGTGATATGGAGGCGAGCACTGGGCTCTGATGTATTAACACACCATCCGAAGAACCTCCATTTTAATTAAAAAACTCAAACTATGTCTTTAGAATATTTCACTAACCAGTTGAGAATTACAAGCACACTCAATGGCTACTGAAACAAACGAACGAAAAATGTTCATAGTTTAAGTCGCTTAAACACAAACTAAAAGTAGGCTATAGTTAAAGCTCTGGGAAAACAAATATTTCTGATAAAACCAAAGAATAACGCCAAGGAGTGGAAAAGACATGTTAATGAAATTATTCCTTGTAGAAACAAAGAAATCCAGAACATCCAAGAACCAAAAATATTAGCAAACCCACTGGAAAGAATTAATCTTAGAAATAATGTTGATGAAGAAGGTCAACAAAACGCTCGAAAATCGCCTGGAACTGAAAGGGAGGAAGTAGTTTTAAATGATCGCAATGATAAAAATGTTATCGATAGCGTTAATCAAAAAAACCATAGATACGCGCCAGAAAACAATCTAATTAATGTTAAACAAATTAATAAAACATTTGTGGGCATATTATTAAAAAGTCTTCTGCAAATAGCTATTTAAATGAAGTGAATACAATATATTTCCCTTCTGTTATATTTATCTATTTTGTAAACGTTGTATGAACGATTAAAAAGGGGGATATTGTAGTGTATTGCAATCAGTTTCTCGGTGTGAACTGGGCTTAAATGAACTTAACAAGAGCGCACTGCGCACTCAACGAACCGAACGAATAACTATCTTCTCTAGTCGTTCATCCACCGTGTAACTGTGCACATCGCACCTCATTAGTGTTTTTGTATATAAGTTAATATATTCAATAAATATTAATTTTTATATAACTAAGGTGGCGCCTAGTTATTACATAAGTAAAAAAATTATTTTTTAAATAAATTACATTAAAATTATAAAAATTGTGTTTTTTGTTTATTACTTGAAAATATAGGTTTGTTTCTTGAATTTTTTTTTTTTTACTAAAACGAATTCGAAAAAAGAAAAACTGTCTGAATGAAAATTGTTCTGAACTTGTTTTAGCTGTAAAGAAAAAAAAATGTTCCATAAGAAATTTGTTAAAAATGATAATAGTTATAGTAGTTAAAAGTTCATTTTAGGCTAATTTCTCATAATTTAAGCCTGATACCTCTACTAAAATTTAAAAACACTGTAGAAATTAATACAGATTCTGAAATGTACGTAAAATACCTTTAAAGTAAGCCCAATATGATATTTTTCCTATAATTCTATCAGAAGCTGTGAAGATTTTTTTGCCAAAATCTACATTCATATGGCAAAATATCTATTTTGCGAAAGTGGGGGACTCGCAATTTTCTTAGAATCATCTGTAGATTACGTTGCTATACTCTTGATGAAAAAAATCCATCCATACAATTTTACCCGCTCTAGTATACTTCAGTAAGGAGTTATATGAGGTGTATCCCTAACACCACCAAGAAAATGTGGGGTGAGAAGGGACCGTGGCACCTCCCATACAAATGGAATATATCATACTGCATATCTCTGGATGTAGTAATGGTACGATAATGAAGATTGATAAGGAGCTATATGACGTTAAGTCACAACACCTCCAGTAAAATATGGAATTGGGAAAAAGGGGCTGTGGCACCTTCCCTGCAAATGGGATTTTTCCGAACTATGGCTACCGTACAAACTTAGGTTATCTTAACAGCTAAAGCTTGACTGCAGAGTTGAGTTTGGCTGTTATTCCTTGTGGACGTTTAGTAATTTTTTTTACTTCAGTATAAAATTCAAACAAGGACCAAGGCCAATCTAGGCAGGATAGGGCTGATGGAAAATCCAGCCCTGGTATTCCGAAAGCCGGTACCTCTCGGGCAGGAGCCACCGACCGGGAGGCCTCTTGGGCGGCTACCGCCCGTCTCGTAGCCACCAGCACGGCTGCCACTCAGCGTCAAGCGTCTGGCGGTTTGGCTGCTGGGGGCTCCAGGGATGTGGGTCACCAGGACAAGCGCTGGGCTGTCCGGATCCTCCGCTGGAATGCTTCCTCGCCGATAAGGGAGGGGGAAGTTTCCGCGGAGGACTGGGCGAATGAGCAGCGTGCACTTGCTTGGCGAAACAGATGTTGCCGGAGGTCAGGCTGGACTGGGTCGAGAGCGATGAAGACTCGAAGCGCCAGCGGCCTATGGATGAATCTAACCCTACGGCACCGAAAAGGGCCAAGACGCAGAGAGGCTGGACGCGGTCTTTCGCCGAAATAGCCAAGGATCGGCAGATCATTGGTGTTATGGACGAGAGCAGCGAAGATGGTAGGATCCCGAAACAGCAGCAGAAGTGGATTGAGTCGCTACTGTGACCGTTAAGGTCAAAAAAGAGGAGAAGACTGAACGGGCCACGATACAGATAGTCCTGCTGCTCGACAGCGCAAGCGTCGAAGCGTTGAAAAGACAGGATTTCAGGGTAATCTACGGCTCCAAGAATATAAGCTCTAAGGTTTATAAGGCTGACGTTGAAGCCTTGGGAAACCTTGCGTCTCGTACGAAGGTGGTTGAACTAAAAAAAATGCTCTGTTTTTGAAAAGCATCAGTTAACGTATCAAAAAAAATTTTCGAATTTAAAGAGTTGAATGTGGACTACTTACACATTCCGATTTACTAACTTAAATTTTTAATAATTTTTTTTTAAATTTCTTAAAATTAAATTCTACGCAAAATGTTTATGTTCATTTGTACTGAGAATTTTCTCTATATTTATTTTTTATTTCTTAGGTCTCTAATGTTCTTTTTTTAATTTTAACATATCCTCGGTATTTGTTGTTAAATTTAATTGTTTAAAGGTCCAGCTATCCCTTTCTTTATTTTAAATTGTTTACCTCCCCGTTTTCTTTTTCGGATTTTTGGGGTAGGTATTTTGTGTATTTCTTCCTTTTTTATAGACTGGTTCCGTCGCCAATACTCTTCTATAGTAATTCGTGTCGGACCTTGTTTAGTGGTGTTACGGGTTTTAAGGACTTCCTCGGAAATGTTTATGAATTCTCTCATAGTGTCTTCACACTTTTAAAAAATTCTGTGAAATTCTTCTTCCGTTTCTATTTCTTGCATACTAGAGAGATAACTGAGCTTCTTTATTATTTTTTTTTTCAATTTAATAAAAAATTGTTCAACGTTTAACACACAACGTTTACATATTATCCAATTCCTAACTTAAAAAAAATTCTAAGCGAAAGTTTTTCGTTTTTGCTAATAATTTAGCGCCCATAAAGGCCGCCCAATTTGTTTCTAAAGTTATTATATACTTATATTAATTGCCCCGAGCGGTACGCCTCCGATCTCATTTTGTTGTTAACTTGTGCCAATTGAAAGGTGTCCTCCGATCCCGTTTTGTTACCACCAAATATTTGTTTTCAACTTAGTTTTCTATTTCCGCCAAATCCTTGCCGAAGAAGGCTTTCTTTGTTAAGATCTTTATTGATGCCACATAGTAGTACCTTTTGTTTAAATGCAAGAGTTTAACTGTATTGCAATGGTGTCAAGATTGTTAATTTCCATGTGATATTTATTCCTTATTTATATTCCACCTCTTTATATGCTCGCATGCTGCCAGTCAAAATTGTTAATTTCCATGTAGTATTTATTCCTTATTATATTCCACCTCTATACCCAGCAAACACAGTTTCTAACGTTAGAGAAATATTGTAGTTTTACATTAGAATTCTAATGTAGTTCCCTAATGCATTTCGAATCGAAAACTAGGTTAGAGAACTCGATTAGAATTCGACTGTGAAACGATTTGAATAACACTAGAAATGTGATGTTATGATTATTGTCACACTTATCGATTATTCGCACGACATGATCAGTCATAGTGTTATACAAAAAAAATAAAAATAGTGAAAAGTTCTGTGGAAATATTATAAGCTGAGAAATAAGTTTTTTTATTTATAATAATAAATACTAGTAAGTGAAAATGAATCCAAGAAAGTTAAAAAGGGAAAGCGAGCCGATTATTGAAGGGCTATTTGAATGGCATGAAGAAAACGCTTCCTCATCCGTACCTCAAACCAATGCCGAGCTCAATCCTGGGGAAATAAGTGGAAGCGAAAATTCCAACACAATAACTAGTACTGAAAACTGTGAAACATACGATAGGATTTTACATTATTTTTATTTTATTATAATTTATAAGCTTAAAACAAAATAAAAGTATCTGATATAATGAAACAATGAAAATTTCGCTGATTTAAAATAACTGAACTAAATTGCGCATAACCTAAAAATTCTCATTAGAAACCCATTAGCAATTGACGTTAGAATTCGATTAGAATTCTAATCCTTTTCTCGATATCGAGAACGAAGTCCCCATTTTGTCGAGAATCCTATAATTCGCGACAGTTTCGCAAATCGTCCTCTAACCTTCTACCTTAGAGAAATACATTAGAATTCGATTCGTTTTCTAACCTAAATGTTTGTTGGGTATATGCTCGCATACTGTCAGTCAAAATTTTTGCCAATGTCCGTATTTCATGCCATCTAAACGCTGCTTAATTTCTTGATTGCACTGCTGCTGCTAACATCGTTTGTTTTTGTTTTTTAACAAAACTTTTTCTTTAACTTTTTAAAAAAAAAACTGGGCAGGATCTCTGTTCAGCAAGATCTAGCGAATTTTGCTTATGAGCAAATTTTCAGTTAATTGAAGATCAAGCTGGCAGTATCGCCTTGTAATGAGGCGAATCCGGCTTCTTTATTAACGCGACAGGCTCCTCTGATCAGCTAGGTCTTTAGAAGTTTTGCTAATTCCGATCTAGGCTGACAGGATCGCCATGTAATGTGACAAATTGATAAAGGGTGTTTAGACTTTGTACGTCTGATCAGTAATCATTTTATTAAAGAAATTCATTACTATTTATACAGAAGTTCTTAACCTATGCATATATACATACTTACATTAATATTTACATACTAAAGGTGCATGACTCAATAGTGAGGAATGCTTGTCAGCAAATTATTGACCTACATATTGTCAATATGATTCCCGCTTGAGCAATTTGGTATGACGTATAAATGCATTAGGTGACTTTGTGAAAGCGAATGAACTTATGGCAGTTACCTGGGTCAGTGAACGAGCGTTTGTAATGTTAAGCGTGTTCGAAATGGGGTGAAATCCACGCGATACTACACAGGCGCACACAAGTTCTAAGTACATACAAAATATTAGAAGAACTGGGGCTACTATAAGAAGATAATAGGTAAAAAGTTATCTGAAGAGGTGCGAGCCCCAGAAAGCGAGGAGGAGCTAGACGTGTTTGTAAATAATTTCAGTCAAAAATGTAGGAATGCTTTAGATAGGGCTTGCCCGACTAAAAAGGTTTTGGAAACTCACAAACCACCATGGTGGTCGTCCGATCTTGACAAGCATAGGAAGTCATGTAGGGCGGCCTTTAATAAAGCAAAGAATGATGACATGAATCCTCATGGGCTGCTTATAAGCGAAAATAAATATATATAAAAAAGCAATCCGAAATGGAAAGCGATCCTGCTGGAGGGATTTCTGCGGCAGGATTGAATCCACATCCGCGGCTTCCCGGTTAAGGAAGGTGCTATCGAAATCTCCAACTCAGCTAAGTTACGTCTAAAAGCCGGATGGGCACCGCACGGACTCCAGCGCTGAAGCGATAAACTTGCTAATGGATACACACTTCCCAGGAAATGCTGGCGTGTCTTCAAGTATTGTCAGCGGAGGGTCACCTAATGATCAGCTGATAAGCGAAATCACAGATGATAAAAGGATAGATTGGGCTTTACAGACCTTCAAGCTCTATAAATCGCCGGGGCCGGATGGAACTTTTCCTGCTCAGCTACAGTATACTGCCGAACTTATAAGGCCCTGGATAAAAGGGATGTTAATAGGTTGTTTTAGGCTCAATTACGTACCAGTATCGTGGATGTAAGTCAACGTGGTATTTATCCCCAAGGCAGGGAAACCCTCCCACTCTAAACCAAATGATTATAGGCCTATAATCTTATCTTATTTTCTGCTTAAAGCACTCGAAAGGCTTCTAGAGGACTACATCAGGAGGAGGATTGATCCGTCGCTTCTTTCGCAAGCTCAGCATGCCTATACTAAGAGCAGGTCAACTGACACGGTCTTGCACTCACTGGTATCCGTAGAAAGGTCACTAGACCTCAAGGAATACACATTGGTGGCATTTCTAGATATAGCGGGTGCCTTCAACAACGTTCTCCCGGGGGCCATCACCTGGGCGCTGACCGATCTGGGGGTGGACGCGTGCCTGGTGGAGTTTATATACAATCTGCTTACGCGTAGGCAGATTAAAACTGACTTAGGTGGATGCGGGATCCACAGACCGGTCGGCAGAGGCACTATGCAGGGAGGTGTTCTCTCACCGCCTCATGGAATCAGAAGGTCAGCAAGTGATCGCGTATGCAGGTGACATCCTGGGGATTCTCCCCTAAGGTGATCTTTTGCGCCCGATTCTTCTTTATGGTGCCTTGGTCTGGTGGCCTGCACTAGCTAAAACTACTTATCTTAAAACGCTTCAAAAGGTGCAACGGAGTTCGGAGCTCTGCATCACCGGGACTCTCGGCTCCACTCCATCTGAAGCACTCAACACAATGCTATACCTTCCACCTCTTGACTTGGTGGCGAAGGAAATAGCGGTCATCACCGCTCTACGCATAACGAAAACTGGTCTCTGGTCAAATGGATCTAGTGGACACGCCACTTGTCGTCTCGTGATGGAAAAAAAACTTAATTTAATTTAATTTATTTATTTCTTACAGCTTATACTAAGCCTAGCTTATATATATAATAGTAATTAATATATAATCTAATTAAATTAATTTATCTGCATCTATTGACTGCACAAATGGTGTGAGAAATGGGTAGCAGACGAATGACACCAATGCAAGGATTTTTCAGGTTATATCTGACGCTGTTAACGTATTTAAAGTGCGAGGTCAATATCTAAACAGCGATGCACTTACTAGGATGAGTGATGCGTTACAGTATGAGCTTCGGCTACTGAAAGCTTCCTAGTGCCAGCGTAGAGTAATCGGGATGTATGCAATGCTATTGATGATTCGAAAGTTTGCCCATCTTGCACTAGAATGGCAGTGTTCTACAGTAATTGTACAATTTGTGTTTAAATTCCCTTATGTTACTAGATTTAGCATCATTTGGTAATTCATTCTAGAATTTTAATCCTTTATAGTATAAATTACATTTGTCTGCTTCTGTTCAATAAGCAGGTAGAGTAAAATCATTTCTTCTTCTTGTATTTATGGAATGGACATTTCTTAATATTTTATGTTACTTTTCAAATAATAAGGCAAGTTGCCTTCTATTACGTTTCTAATAAAATTCATCGTATGATAAAACAGTACCTGTTTAATGTTTAGCCAATTTAGAGTGGCGAGCATATCTCTGATAGGTGTGTCTAAGCGTTTCCTAAGAATAAATCGCATAGCTCGGTTTTGTTGCTTTTGCAATTTGTAAATTTGGTTATCTCTCATAATGAAGAATAATGTTGGACAATATATGAAGTGAGGTTCGATTATCGATCTGTAAACCATTACCTTATACCGTCTACTTAAGTACTTGCAGGTTCTTTGCATGAAATATATCTTTTTGGCTATTTTCCCAACCGTGTAATCGATGTGCTCACTGAAGTTGAGTTTATCATCGATTTTGATTCCTAAGTACTTCATAGTACTGACTTTTTCTATAGCTTCGTTGTTTATATTTAGAAGTGGTAACTCATAGTTTTGAAAATTCCTTCTTGAAATAACCATAAATTTTGTTTTGCTTATATTGAGTCTCAATCTATTCGAGCATAACAAATCATATACCCTATTTAAGCCTCATTGTAATTTTATATATATTTCAGTGATATTATCTCCACTAAGCATCAACAATGTATCGTCAGCAAAAAGTTTAATATCACAGTACTTTAGAGAATTGGTTATATCATTAATATAGATATTAAACAATATAGGTGCCAGGACAGACCCTTGCGGAAATCCAACAGGCACTTCTCTTTTTTCAGACAGGGATGATCCAATTACAGTTCTTTGACTTCTCTTCATGATAAAGTCTTGGAACCATTTAAGCGCCGTTTCAGTAACACCTATGCTATATAGTTTGTTTAGCAATAAATTTTGATCAATAGTCTCAAAAGCACGTTTTAAGTCTAGGAATACAGCTATTATATGTTTATTTCTGCTCAGATCTTCTTTCCAGTTAGCTAAAACAAGGTTCAAGGCACTTTCACAAGAATGTTTTTTCCGAAAGCCTGATTGCTGCGGTATAATAACTTTATTATCATCTAGGGACTTCACTAGCTGGTTTTTAACTACAGTTTCCAGTATCTTTTCCTCACACGCTAACGTGTTAATAGGTCTTATCTCATCAGCTCTTATAGTATTCTTGACTTTCTCTATTGGTACCACAATTGAAGTTTTCCATAGGTTAGGAACTACCCCTTTGTCTAGACTTTCATTTACAATTTGAGTATAAAAGTATCCCGTGTATGTTACAGAGTCCTTTATCAGAGTCCTTCAGTTATAAATTTTTTCCCTAATATTTTATTTTTGAATTTACTTACTATTTCTAGTATATCGCTTGCAAATACCTTCTGAAATTTGAAAGTAAGAGTGCTACTTTCAACAGCCGAAAATGCTACGTTATTGTTATTAACTGGAATATTCGAGCTTATTTCAACTATGCTGTCAATGAAATAGTTATAGAGGGACTGGGCGATTTTATTCTCCATTATTTTCTTTGGAAATACATATGCTTTTCTTCAAATGCTTCCATATTGCCTTACTATCCCCAACATTATGTGTGATTTTTGTTCCATATACTTGGCCCTTTTAATCTTTATCAGACGTTTATACCTACGCTTTGTAAGGTTGTATTCGTTCCATTCACCTCTTCTTTGAGCTATTTTGTATATATTGAATTTATATTTGTGCAGATTCGCTAGTTCAGAGTCGTACCATTTGTTCATAAGTTTCACAGAGATTTCTTTTGAGTATGTTAATGTAGTCATTGCATTCGATAATGTATTGTTTAGGAATAAGACCTTGTTTTCGACACTGAGATTCTCAAAGCCAGAGTAGTTAACCTGTCGTAATTGGTTGACAAGACTATCACATGCATAATATTCCCAAGAAGTTATGGTTCTTTTAGCTCTCATTTGAGATTCTCTGTCTAACTTGATATTGAACTGTATGGTTTCGTGATCAGAAATCTGATTCTCTTCCAATTTTTCACAAGAAATGGATTCACTGTTCGTAAAGAGCAGATCAATCATTGTTTCGGTTTTATCGGTCTTTCGGGTGAAAAATCTATTTTTTGTTCCATAGCAAAACACCTAAATAGGTCAACTAACTGCTTGCTATATGTTGTGCTTCTGTTAAGATTCATGTTGTAATCCCCAAAGAAGACGACTTTGTCATGTGTAAGAGAGTTGTTGTTTAGAATTTCGTTTAGATATGAAATAAAGTCAGCATCACTCGCACTAGGCGAATGATAAATCAATCCTATTTGATACTGGGGAAAGATGTTTTTGATTTTTATTATTATACACCAAATATTTTTGTTAATAGTGTTATTGTAAACTATTTTATACTCTATTGAGTCATGTACATATACTAAAACACCCCCTGTATGTCTGCTATGTGAATTACACCGTAAAGGTTTATATGTTGATATCTCTAACTCTAGGTTTGTTATTTCATCTGTGCAACAGCTTTCTGAACAAAGAATCAGATGAGGTTTCCGAAGTTCGGTAAGGCGTTCCAGCTCACCTTTATTAGAAACAATACTATTTATTTATTTATTTATTTATAATACTCGTTGGTTGAGCGTAAGACTAATGTCTTTTAAGCCCATCATCATTAATTAATTTACAATAGTTTCATATATAATTAATAATAATAATATCTAATAACAATAATAATTACTGTATATGCATATCATAAAAAATTGCATTAATTTAAATCATAATTAACAAGTTATAACAAATATTTTAGGTTTAGAAAGATTTATTCCTTAAAATATGAAAAACAGAAATTAAGGTCATAAGAATGAAAAAGTAAAAGAAAAAAGGAGAAATATTTAGATATTTAAAAACTTAAACACTTCCAATTTAAAGCGCCTGGGATTTGTTATCGATTTAATTTGGTTTGGTAAAGAGTTCCAGAGTTTGACAACACTGACAAAAAACGTTCGTGATGAAGTATTATAATGATGTTTTGGTACGATGAGGTTGCGTGTTCTAATCGAATGCGCAAAAGCCAACTTTTCTAAAAGGTACTTTGGATTTCTCATATTAATGAGTTTATGCATATATATAAGATTACGGTACTTCAAGTAGCAAGTCAGATTGCAATCGAGTATCTTGTAACTAAATTGTGAGATGTGGTCATACTTACGCCTACAAAACACATACCTTGCACAGCTGTTTATGGCCATTGCAAGTTTTCGCTCAGATGCGCTATCTATGTGCCCGTAGATGAGTTCGCCATAAGAAATGAGTGGAACTATAAAGGTTTTCACCAAACGTAACTTTGTGTCCTGCGGGACGAAGTTAGCTGTGTACCTCAGCTTTCTTAGAATGAAATAAATTCTAGATATGATTTGGTTTATATAATCGGAGCACCCAAGGTATGAATTAACTTTGTAACCAAGAGATTGATTGCAAATCATCATTGATTCTAGCTATCAAATCTTCACATAGTCCTGTTGGACGGGATAGATATACTTGTGCATCATCCGCATACAGGTGTATGGACACCTTTTTACAGCAGTAGACCATATCATTAATAAAAATATTGAACAAAATCGGACCCAAAATGGATCCCTGAGGTACCCCTGAATACAACCTTCTTAGCTCAGAAGCCATATTTTTAGTCCAACGATTACTAAGGTAGTTTTTGAGCAGATTTACCGCGCTTTCAGAAAACCCAAAATATTTTTCAAGCTTGTGCAAAAGTATTGTATGGTCAACTTTGTCAAAAGCCTTGGAGAAATCCAATAGAGTTAAAACAGTTAAATCACCTTTATCGAAGGACGGTCTAATATCATCAATTACTTTAAGCATAGCAGTTGCACAGCTGTTATCCTTTTTATATCCTGACTGGTTTTCGGCAAGAAGATTATTGTTGTATAGATAATCAACTATTTGCGTAACCATTAGCCTTTCCAAAACCTTTGACAAAGAAGGAAGTATGCTAATTGGCCGAAAATCTGATGGAATGGCACCCGAACGATTTTTAGAGATTGGATTAACTTTAGATATTTTCCAGGAGTCCGGAAACGTCGAGGTAGTGATGGAAAAATTCAAAATGTGTGTTAGGGTTGAAAGTATGAATGGAATTATCAGCTTTATAAATTTTAAGCTTACGTTGTCCTCTCCAATGGCATTCGATTTAATTGAAAAATACTTTTTAAAATATCATACTCAGTCACGGTTGAGAAGTCAAATGTTTTTTCTGTTGCAAGTAGTAAGCTTTCATTCAGTTTAAAATCTCTGCTGCTTTGGATAATGTTAGATTATAAGAAGTAGTCATTCATAGAGTTGGCGTATAAATTGCATTCTATACTAGTTTTACTCCCAATTCCAACAGACTTTAGATGGTTCCACAATACTTTGCCAGATAAGTTTACATCTAACTTGGTACGGTAGTGCTGCCTTTTAGAGTTTTTCGTGGTCATATTAGCTTTGTTACGGGCAACGCGGTATGCTTCCCAGTTTTCGCGCGTTGGTGTACGTTTCCAACGTATGTATAGCTGGTTTCTCATTTTTATACTTTGTAATACCACTCTTGTAAACCATGGAGGTTTTTTATTGGAGACTTTGGCCATTCTTACAGGGATATATTTGTCATAAAGATAATTTAAGGTTGAAGTGAAAAAGTCTAGTTTTTGGTTTATATCTGGAAAGAACCAAGTTGTGTTCCAATCAAGGATGCCAGCCTCATATCTTAATGCATCAATATCAACAGATTTAAAATCCCTGTAATAAAATTGTTTGTGTACATCAGTATTAAACTGTAAATCATACGCTAAAAACATCATATCGTGATCTGATACTCCTGGAATGGAAAACTGATCACAATGAAGTACGTTTGAACGATCAGACACACATATAATGTCAAGCATACTTGATTTACAATTATGACCAAAGCGGGTGGGAAATTTATTTATTACTTCCAAACCATTAGAAATCAGCCTATCTGTTAAATCAATGGAACTGCTGTCACTATTGAGAAGATCAATATTGAAATCCCCACATAACAAGACATGCTCATATTTGGGAGCTAACTCAGCAACTTCATTGAAAAGGCCACTAAGATCAAATCTTCTACTAGGATTGTAAACACATACGACCAAACACTTCCTGCAACCATCTCCAATTTCTACCACCAAATACTCAACCGGATCATCACAACTTGATTTAAGTATAATTTTTCGATTAATCCCGGATTTGCAGTAGATGCCGATTCCACCACCTTTCGCCCCCGTTTGCCTATCATTTCTTAATAGTTTATAGTCACGCAGTACACAAGTATTATCACATACGGACTCACTAAACCATGTTTCCGTTATGCATACTACATCAATATCAAGGCCCTGCAAAATATAATTAATGTAATCAACTTTTTGATTATTAAAGCTTCTAGCATTAAAATAGCATAATTGCAACCCGGTATACTTCCTACTAACAAGCTTCAAGAGAAAATTTTTTGTCAGCAGTAAAACTCATATCTGCGTTAAACGTGCTGAGATCCAAAATCGGCACAATTAATTTGGAAGTTTACAGTGGCAGTAATTAAGTAATAAAGAAAAATACACAATATAAAAACAAAAGAAGAAATATATAGCGAAAATAGGGAAAACTCTACTCTCACATAGACTCTCCCTCTAATGCTAAATGCCGACGAAATGAGTTTTTGACGTTTCAGTTGAGTTGCGTAATGCATTAGAGCTCTATTTGCTTTTGTCAAACTTTCATGTATGTAGAAATTACCCTCACCGCCTTGACCAATATCAGATAGCATCATTGATCTCTTTTTGTGTTTACAAAAAGCAGCGACTGCTTTAAGAAACTTTCGCTTATCATATTGGCAATTGAGTTTAAACAGTATTGGCGCTGAGCGCGCTTGGCTTTTGTTTTGTCGCATACGAAAACACTCACGTACACTAGGCACGGCAAAACCAATTGCCCGGCATACTTCACCAAACATCTCACTCAAGTTTTCTTCATTACATTTTGGTATACCATTTATAATAAGATCTGTTGACACCGCCGCACTCTCAAACTGCTCAATTGTTTTTCGCGCCTTTTCTGATTCCGCCTTGAGCGATAAAAGCTCAGATTGCATGCCATCGACTGCTGTTGATCTCAAGCTCTCAATAGCAGTGACTCTATTTTCAATCACGTCTATTCTTTACTTTGTACAAGACAACTCACCAGCTATTTCACTCAACCGCTGCATAAACTTTCTTCCAAACCACTCATGGAGTCGTTTAGCCGTCTGATTATATTCTCCTCGTGTTTATTGAGTCTTTCTTCCAGCAATTTCATAAATTCAGCGCTTCGCGTGCCCGAAATTTGTTTAAACAAATATATATATATGTAATTAAATTTACAGAAAAATATAAAATATTGCACGACAAACAATCGGTGGCCCCTCTTAAAAACTTTTAAAATGTTCAACGCGGTTTTATGAAGCTTAAAATTGTGATTTCTTATTTGAATACTTTGTTTAGACACACAAAAAGTCGTGATTTATTGCCAGCCAACACGCACGTCTACTCTCTTTGCATTCTATCACACATCAAAATTATATTTAAATATATACAGTTCAGCTCATTTAATGCTCGTTGCTAAACGCGCACTTTATTTTTTAACTGTGCGTGTTTTTTGTGCGCTGGGCAGTCTTTACTGAAAGAGTAATGATTGACATCTACTTCAATCACTTTCTTTTTCACCAGTTCACAACAGTTAATACATTTAATCGTATTTGATGCACATCCCTTGCTGTCGTGGGTTCCAGCACATTTGCTACAAGCCACTTTATTAGTAAAATCGCTCGCTTTGTGCTTATATCCCGCGCACTTAAAGCATCTCAAAACACTTACGTGTTCGTAAGCGACAGGTATCCCACTCTGTATATAGTCTCTTTTGCTGCAATATATTCTCAAATGTTATTGCATCAGTTTCTACTAATGCAATATAACTTTCCTCCCTACGATTCGATTTTCATACACCTTTCTAACTACTAACTCTTTTCCTGCACATGAATCGTTTTGCTTCATTAAACACTCTATTAACCGTTCATTGCTAATTTTTTCAGTTATGCCAAGTATCTTAACTATCTTTTTTATTTCACTTTTATTTTTTATTTTCTCCGCTTCGTAATCTTTTCCTATAGTGCCTTGTACTTTCTGACGCACTTGCTCACAAGCTTCCTTGTTTCTACATTCCACAATTATAGCCCCTTTATTTATCTCTTTAACATTTCTGACAAGACCATCTGTGGGCTTAACAACTTTCTTCAAAGCTTCCTTAGTTTCCTTCGCTTTCTTTTTTTGATTTTTCGGTTTAATAACGATTTTGTTCTCATTTGATTTAACGGCCTGAGCAAACGTCAACTAAGTGTTAACGTTCTCGCTAGTTGCCTTCAAGTTACTAATAACTTCATTACTCTTTTGGAATTCATTAGCTATATCCTTTACAATTTCATTTTTCATTTCATTTATTTTTACTTCTATATTGTACTCCAGAAGGGAGTTGAAATCTGTTAGGATGCTGCTTTTTAATTGAGAACATTTATTGATAAATATTTGTTCAACTATTTGTCATTTTTGTTTGCTCACTTTTCTTTGTTAGGTGTTTGATCTCAATGAACTTTGTATTTGTATCTGACAAAGTGCATTGATTGCAGAACCATTTTAAATTCATGTTTTCTGAGATTATTTTTATCTCGTTTCGCTTTATGTTACTACATTTGATCCAAAAACTATAGCCACACCCACCAGAGCATGATATCATTTCATCTACCTGCAGCAATTTCGCTGTACACACTTTACATTGTGTTGGGATTATGGATGTATATTGTTTGCGAAGTTGTCACAAACAAATACATGAATTATATTAGTACGTTGTCTTATACTACTTTGATATATGTAAATACTAATAATTTATATCAAATATAGTTATAATAATAGATAACTAAAACTAAACGTGGTGGCAGCACTGCCAATATTCTTCTTCCCTTCGTATGCCACCCACCTTCCTTCTTCTGTCACTCAGCAATGTACTTATGATGCTGAACAGGCGCAAATATTAAGCACTACGTCACAGACAGAAGAAGCAAAGCGAATAACAAAACAAACAAAAAAAAAATTAGCAGTGCGAATGCCGTACAACAACAAAGCAGTCAGGCAGGTTTTTGTTTTGCCTATTTAAGTGCAGGCAACTTGCAGGAACACTTGCTTGTTTATATTTATTTACCTTCGCTGCGCAGCGGCTAAGAAGTTGACTCCTGACTCCACTGGAGCAGCAAAGCAAATCAGGATAATGATGTTACTCCCACGGTGCTTGTTGTCCACTTGTTTTAAATTTAGTTGATGTCCAGTAAGATGTTGTGAGTATTTAAGCGTTGTTTACGCGTTTATATCGTACGCATTTCACGTTAAACAATAAAAAATGCGGAGCTAAAATATTCACAACTTTACCGCCTTTTTACTCTTCCTCTTTTAAAATATAATTACAAATATGTGAATAAGCTATAAATTATGTGTAAATATAAATAAGTTATAAGCTTTAAAATATATGTAAATATAAATAAGCTTTACAAATATATTGGAAATGTTTGTGTGCAAAGAAGCCGTGGTTGAAGGTGTCACCACTGTATACCACAAATTCAATTGTTCGATGGCTTCCCTTAGTGTTTAAAATCGCGCTCTTAGGGTGTAAATATAAGCAACTGATGCGTACAATTTTAGGCATATAGTGTCTAAAGTATTACACATTTTTATACCCGCTGTACTTGTACGCAGGGTATTATAACTTTGATTGGATAACGGTTGGTTGTACAGGTATAAAGGAATCGAGATAGATATAGACTTCATTATATCAAAATCATAAGTGTCGAAAAAAAATTTTATTGAGCAATGTCCATCCGTCCGTCCGTCCATCTGTCCGTCTGTCCGTTAACACGATAACTTGAGTAAATATTGAGATATCTTCACCAAATTTGACTGATATTGCAACTCTTGATAAAAATTTGAAAAAATTGTTTAAAATGGGCGTGGCACCGCCCACTTGTGATAAAATCAATTTTACAAATATTATTAATCATAAATCAAAAATCGTTAAACCTATCGTAAGAAAATTCGGCAGAGAGGTTGCCTTTACTGTAAGGAATGCTCTGAAGAAAAATTTACGAAATCGGTTGAGGAGCACGCCCACTTTTTTATAAAAGATTTTTAAAAGGGGTGTGGACGAATAAAATAAGCTATATCTTTGCAAAAAAGAGCTTTATATCAATGGTATTTCATTTCCCAAGCGGATTTATAACGATAAATAGGAAAAATTTCAAATTTAAAAAAATGGGCGTGGCACCGCCCCTTTTATGACTAAGCAATTTTCTATGTTTCGGAAGCCATAACTCGAAGAAAAATTAACGGATGGTAATAAAATTTGGTACACGAATTTTCCCTATAGCAGGAAATATTTCTAGAGAAAATGGACTAGATCGGTTAAAGACCACGCCCACTGTTATATAAATATTTTTAAAAGGGTCGTAGACGATAATAATAAGCTATATCTTAGCGAAAAAGAGTTTTATATCAATACAATTTTACTTTCTAAATTGAATCATAACATTAAATTGGAAAACACTAAAAATTTGTGAAAATGGATGTGGCACCGCCCCTTTTTTGTCTAAGCAATTTTCAATGTTTCGGGAGCCATAACTCGAAGAAAAGATTACATATCGTAACAAAATTGGATACACATATTTTCCTTATAGCAGGAAATATTTCTATTAAAAATGGATAAGATTGGTTAAGGACAACGCCCACTTTTATATAAGTGACTTTAAAAATGGTCGTAGGCAAAAATAATAAGTTAAATCTTAGCGAAAAATAGTTTTGTACCAATCGTATTTTTATTGTTCTGTTATATCTTTATTTTAAAATAAACAGTAGGGAAATCTCCATATTTGAAGGAAAACTGCATTATTACCAGCTCAAGGTCATTGGTGTTAGCCTCTGTATCCTTTTTGCTTCTTTTAAACGAAAATTAGTTCAGAATAGAACCATATGTATATGTATTGTAACGAATTTACTGCAAATCCTCTTATTTGCAATCTTCTGCCCACGTTCGTATCTCTAAACTGTTGAATAAATAACTCCACTATTGAATAATGGAAAAATGGCCTTTATTCAAGTACTTCACAATAACACTCAAACTATGCAACGAATAACTTAATAACCAGACTGATAGCTTAAATGAAACTGGCTTTCAAAATAATACTGCTATTGCTCGCTAGATACCGTCTTAGGCGTAACTGCTTGACAACTCAAATCAAACTGAATTCCAGCGCCTCTACATCTGCGGCGTTTTACACCCTCTGGTTTCCTTGTTCGCATCTTCTAGAATCTACTAGCATTGTCCATGAGCTCTCAAACTTCTCAGCTATAACTAAAATTGCACGATTTTATAGCTTCTCTCATACCCCATGCTTGTATGTGTGAGCGACACTTCCACAATTATAATTACCTACATTTAGGAGCATCTCACATAAGATGTCTGCATATGGTTGTGCCTTGCTTCTCAGCTGCGTGTACCTACGTATGTGTAGACATAATGATTGATTCGTTTATGTAGATACAAGTGACTGTCTGCATTATTGTTGTTGTGACTTTATTTACTTAGCATCAGACTAGGGATGTGAGTATCACTTAGTGTCACTCATAGTCGAAACAGTATTATTGCCCAGCCTTGTAACACTATTAAGCATACAAAACAAACAACAACAGCATTTCAAGTGTACAGCGGGGTATGTAATATTCGGTTTCACCCGAACTTAGACTTCCTTACTTGTTTGAGTAAAATTCAACAAGAAATTTTTAAAAATAAAGATGTGTAATATTACACATTTATAGTGGTTAAAGTGTTGCCTACCATTTTGGTAATAAATTTACGATTTTCGCTTTAGAGTGTAGGTTGGCTTTCACAATGTCCATCAATAAAGCTCAAGGGCAGTCATTAGCTGTAGTAGGAGTCAATCTTACCAACTCATGTTTCACTCATGACCAATTATACGTAGGCTGCTCCAGAGTTGGCTCATCGAAAAATCTTTTTGTTTATACTCTAAATAATATTACAAAAAATATTGTATATCCCACGGTTTTCAGCAGTACCTAAATTTGCGAATACACAACCTTAAAATAAGTTTAAAATTTGTGTTATTTAATTTGCATATTTTTATAGAAATGTGGGGTGAAACTCACGGGCATAAGCTGGTTTATTATAAAGCTTAGGCATTTTACTTCTAGAGGAGCACTAAATTTTTACAGAAATCAATACGTCTATCACGTTTGATAAAAAAATCACTTTAATTAACAACTTCCAATGCTTTTTATTCAGTTGTTAATAAGCTACATGGTTTTTGAATATTTCAAAAATATTTAAATTTTACGACGAACCCTGTTATTGTGGCAAACTGTACATATGTTTATTGGAAAACATTGATATGTGAATTGTAAGTATTATATTTTATAAGAAGCAATGCGTCTATCTTGGTGGAGGTCGATAACGTAGCTACTAAGATAAAACTTTTCATCATAAGTTGACAGTGCCACGCCCCTTCATAAAAATCAATAATTTATGTGGACTTATGCTTAAATACATCTTTATCAATTCATTTACTTCCTTATGTTTTCACTAAGAAATTTTTGTTTTGTTATTTTTCTAAAATTTTACAACTTTGACGACTTATTGTGAAACACCCTGTTTTTCTTTCAAATATTGAAATTAACAACAATACGCTTTCAGGTTGAGTTTCAATTTTTAAACAATCTTCAATGGTTCAAAAGTTATGATTTTTGCTAAGAAAAACCTCAAAAGCCGCCGTAGTGCGTCGGTATAATTTACCCCAAAAAAAATGAGCCAAAGTGCGTGCAGTGTATATTTCCGAAGTGAGAAAAAGAATTAAAAACGAAAAAAGCTTGGTGAGACATTGTGGAAGCAATTAAAATGCTAATGGAAACTAGAAATCGCCTTTTTCACTAATCCGCGATGGTATAAAGTTGCCTTTTTTCATAGTTTATATAGAGATACAAGGGGATGCAAACAGCTTTTCCTTTTATTTTGGTGACGAATATAGCTGAATTATTTTAATTTATTGTCTCCGCAATAATTTCTTGCTTTTTGTAGCCACGCTTGCAAGTAGCTTCGTGTGCAGATCTTGAGGAGTAGAGGAATTGTGATTATCAGTGATATCATAATTTGTTTCAGTTGAAAGACTTTCCTTAAACTAACTAGTAATAGAAAATAAATGTATCAACTGCTCTTACTGTAACATTTATAGATATGAAGTAAAGACTTTAAAAAACTTACTTCATCCATGTATTTAGTTACGTATATATATAACTCTTTCAAAGCTGCAATTGTGTTAAACTCATCATTTTGTTGTACTGATAGATCATGCATGGCTGTATTCATTTCCTGGTCACTTATTTGTGGCAAACGTGCTACATCGCGATAAAATTGCTTAACCATTTTCCGGTACTGGGGAATGTCCTTAAAACAAGAGATAAATCAAAAAGTTACCAATAATTTACAAAAAAACATGATTTTTTATACACCTTTGCGAATAGTAACTTATTTGAGGGTGAGTCCTTTCCCAATCTAAGGTCAGTTGTTGAGCATGCATCCATAAAGGTCTGAGCTATTACGCTCAGACATGAATCTACAGTAACTGTTTTATTCACATCGAAAATAAAGTCTGGATTTTTTATGAAATTAACCCAAAACCGCAAGGGAAAGCTATTTGATTTCCATGCATGGACGATTTCTGCGTCAACTTCGTGTCTTTGTGCAGCTTCATCAAGAAGATCGAACAACCATTTAACAGATGGGGGAAGTTCTTCATTTACAGTAAGAATTGTTGAAAAAAAATCATCAACAAACTTTTGAATGGTACCTTTCGCAGCTAACAATCTCGTCAAAAAAACTTCAGGAATTGTCTTTCTTATACGCTCACTAGACTTATTTCGGTTAGCACTGGAAATGTGTTCCCCTGAAATTACTGAAGTTTTTACGTTCATATAATGATCAGCCATTAATGGTTTTACAAGATGATAAGCTTGCGGCTGCTGCAATCCACTTTCGCTGTCTGGGTTAATAATATGGGATTGCGAATTGTTCATGTAGAAAACTATGAAAAAAACAATTTTTTTACACATTGTAAATAGACTTAAATTGGTACTTACCATTGTGGTAGGACGAGTGGTATTTGCTATAATGCATGCTGTAAACAACACCTTGACGAGCTATTAGTGACATTACTGCGGATTCTTTGACCCCGTAATGCGCAAGTGTATTAATGCGTTTCCAACCATTCATTATTTTGGTAGTTAAATCTTCATCTTGCAGTGTTAGATGGCCCCCACGACCATGACGCCATTCCAAATCAACTTCACATACCGATGGTCGGCAAGAAAATGGAGTGTTTTTAAAAAGTGAGTCCAGTATTTTTGATTTTACTTGTGAAATCGTGTCCCAATCAAGCACTTTGCATTGAACTTTTTCATCAAGATCATCTTGAATAATGTGCAGCACAACAATGGAGTGTGGAAATTGTTCATGAAGCAAACATTCTTCAGATAATGAGTAACGGGCCTCATGAGTTATCGCATCTACTAGACCTTTTTCAATTTGATGCTTAATGGCTTTAAAAAGAAGAAAAAGGCTTGATCCACCATACTCTTTTAAATATTCGTACATGCAAATTGCCATGTAATTTGTAAGCATTTTTTCGACAACGCTTTCCGTTCGTCTTAGCATTAAATGTGGATTTTTTCCCACTACTGACTTATCTATTAAGCGTAACAAAAGGCATTTCAAAATTTCCGTTGCATACTCCATTTTGTTTTTTAAAACTATCATCAAGAGCGAGGCGACATTAACTCTGTAATTTAATAATTTTATGATTAACCTTAATCAATGATTTGTTCAGGAAGAGGTTACTCACTTATCACGGATAGTAAATGTTTTCTGAGACTCCAAAGTTTCAATGAAATTTAATATAAAATATTTGTTGCTTATTAACTGTTCGAACTGAAGCATTGCCGTATCGTAAGGAGTGCGGGGGCTGTTCAATCGCAGCTGCCAATAAATAATTTTCAGAAACATTGAAATGATAAAACAGTACAGTTTTCAAATATATGTATGTAAATGAATGTTTTGTATAAAATAGGTATTAAAAAAATTTTTTATGAAAATGGCTGCTGCAATATTACAGTATAGAAAGCATTACACTCGTATACATGTGACTATTTGCATTTAAGTGGCTTCAACTATGAACAAAGTTCTTTCGTTTGTTTCATTAACCAGAACGTGCGCTTCACCACGCAGCCAAAACCTCGAAACCAAAGTGGTGGCCCTTTATAAGTACATAATAGGTACAACAGTGGGGTTTTTTGAGCAAAATGAGGTGGAGCAACATGTAGCCAATACCTCAGAGCCGAAGCTGAGTCTTCTTAGGGAAATGAGAAAGCTTTTCCCTTTTTCTAAATACATCCCTATTTTTAAATACACACAGGTAAAAACAAATAAAATAACATAATTCCCTGAAATAACAAATAATAAAATTATAAAAAATAACTATTCGCCCTCAGAATCACCAAAGCATAGATAGTCAGTCAGTCAATACACCCTCAAAATCTTTAAATATCTGTAAAAAAGTGTTAAGTGCTAAACTCAAGACGCTGAAAAGTGAAATATAAAACTTTCTTATTTGTTAATACGCTTATCTTAGCTTGACCCGTATGTTTGTTTGTTGTATGTAACCGACTCCTTTGGATTCGATTTCGACCCCACTTTAAACAGATTTAATTCAAACTTTGTACACATATCAGGGACCGGTGACAACGCAACAATTTGATTGTGCAATATAAAGTTTGGTGGTTATACGGCGTAGATGATTTATGCTCAGCATAGGGAAGCTTACATAGTTCCTCAAACAAGCTATTTTTATATTCATATCCCATATCCGTTATTATTGTTTTCATACTTCCATAAATTAAGATGAAATTTTCGAATATGGCTTTTGGCTACTGTTTTTGCATGTTTGCTCTGTATAGGAATTGCAACTAGGTATTTAGTCAAATCACATATCAGAGTAACAGAGTATTCATATCCCTTTAATGATCTCGGTAATGGTCCACTGGTATCTATTTAACTATTTTGAACGCCTTGGTGGTGTTTCAGTCAAAATCATTGGTTCTTTTAAATTTTTATTAATTTCATTTTTATTACAATTTACACATTTCTTTATATATTTTCTTATATCAGTTTTCATATTTTTCCAGTAATATTTTTTTTTTAATTTTAATTAGTTGTACGATTGATTCCTGGGTGGCCACCATTAACAGGATCATTGTGATATTTTTGAAGAATCTTTTTAATTTCATCATTTTCCGTCACATGCACAACCTCCGGAGTTAATGCAATAGTTAAATTTCTGAGAGCTCTGGTACCAATCTCTTTAAATGTGTTTACTCGAGTATACTTAAACAATTTGTCTCCTAAGGACAACTGCATTTTATTTATTTTTAAATTGCCGTCTTCTTTCATAAGCCTGGTAATGAATTGATCTAGGCCAATCTTCGCCTCAAAAATCTGAGTATCTATATTTATTTCACTACAAATTTTCTTTCCTTTTTTGAAATATAATTTCGGAGGATCCAAAATGAGCTGGACTAGTCTTTTTACTTCTCTTCATTTTTATTACTGTTATTACTGGAATTCTTTTTAGTTTCCGATCTTGTCGCAACTTTCATTATTTTACATGCCTGTTCTGACATTTCTTTCAAATCATTGATATCTATTCGTGACAGAGCGTCTGCCACGTAATTTTCTTTTCCAGCTATGTATTCCACCCCAAAGTCATACTCTTCCAAATCCAACCTGATTCTGGTTAATTTTGATGAAGGGTTTTTCATTGAAAATAAATATTTTAAGGGTAGATGATTTGTTTTCAATGTGAATCTTCTGCCATAAACATATGGTCTAAAATATATAATGGCCCAATGTATGGCCGCCAATCCTTTTTCGATCGTGGATTTATTTATTTCGCCTTTTTAAAATAACCTTGAGGCATAGGCAATTGGTAATTGTTTTCCTTCATACTCTTGGCTTAGCACAGCACCGCAAGCATAACCACTTGCGTCAGTTGTAATACAGAACTCTCTATCAAAATCAGGATATTTTAGGATATTTGGACTAATTAATGCATTTTTTAGGTAGTTAAAAAATTTTTCGCAGTCGTCTGTCCATTTGAAGATGACATTTTTCTTACTAAGCCTTGTTAGTATCCTAGCGTATTCCGCGAAATTTGGTATGAATCTTCTATAATAATTACAAAATGCGACAAATATTTTTGCATTTTTGGGAGTTGGGTAATTTTGAACAGTTTTAAATTTATTTGGGTCTGGTAAGTAACTTCTTGACTGAAGAATAAACATTTATCGGGATGTAATTTTAAATTATATTTTCTGCAAGTTGAAAAAACATTTCTTAAATTTTGTATCATATGTTTTCGTAGCAACCCAATACGACTAAATCGTCCGTGTATAAAAATGCTTGTGATGGTTTTAGACCTGCGAATGCCAATGTCATCATCCTCTGGAATACTTTGAGGCCATAAGGCAATCTTTTGAAACGATAAGTACCGTTTTCCGCTGTAAAGGATGTGATATCCCTTGACTCTGGGCTGAGTTCTATTTGGCGAAATCCTGACATTAAATCTAGGCATGAGAAATATTTCGCTCTTCCTAATTGATCCAGAATATCAGCTATTCTAGGCAAAGGGAATTTATCAGCTGTTAATTTTTTATTTATTTGTCTGAAAAATCAACAACTAATCTCCACCTTTTTTCTTGTTTACCGGGAAGGAATTTTTTAGGTACCAATAAAATAGGGCTGTTATATTCTGAAGTTTATAGCTCTACAATATCATCTTGAATTAATTTGTTTACTTGTTTGTTTATCTCACTTTTATGTGCTTGAGGTAGTTTAAAATTTTTAATATAGACAGGAGTATTATCTTTCATATGCAACTTTTGTTTGTAAAAATTGTTGGTCGTGATTGGTTCTGTTTCTAATGAAAATATATCAACGAATTCTGAGCATAATGTGTTGAGTGATTTACAACCGAATGGTGAGGAATTTTTATTCAATCTTTCTAATTTTTCTTTACTATTAGCTTTATTGTGAGGTGTATTTTCAATTATTACATAGTCCTACAAATTTTCTGTTTTGATGTCATAATCTTGATTGATTGCTTATTTATCTGTTGTATTTATTATTCTTATTAAAGCTTGATTTGAGTTTACTATCGTGTTGGCTACAAAAATGCCATCAGTCAATTCTTGATGCGCTACTAATAGTTCATTATTGTTACTGTTGATATGAAGCTGTCTAATTACTTCGGATCTTACGGGTATTGTATTGCTATTGATTGTTGGTTTATTCATCATTTGTATAACTATATCTTCTGGGTAATCATATGGTGGTAGTATTAGGCTGCCCCCATTTTTATTATAATCTAAAATGAAATTATAGTTTTTAAGGAAATCGAGTCCAAAAATTCCATCACATGGGATTTGGAAATCACTTTCTACTATGTGAAATTTGTGTCCTATTAAAAGACTATCATCTGTTAGACCTGATTTTACTGTTCCAAATGTGCTTGTTATACCTCGGCCCATATCTTTTAACTCCGTGATCTGTGAGTTATTTATTGTAACATTCCTGTCAATTTGACCCTTCTTTATAATTGAGATATCCGCTACTGTATCTATCAGAAACGTTGAAGTTTACTTATATAGAGTAGTATTGGAACATATGTAGCTGCTCAGATGCAAGTTGAATGTACATACTGTCACGGATATTAGCATCACTAAGCTATACCATCACTAAGGCCATGCTAAGCAGCATTTGCGTCAATAATCAAATCATGTATGCACATATATAAGGCAGCCGAGAGATGTCACACACAGATGCATTTACTTATACGCCTATGTGTGAGCGAGAGACTGTAAACTACAAACTCACATACATCTGAGAGACGCTGAAAAGTAGAAAATTGTAAACAAGTAGAAACTATATGAGAACTATAAACACTCGAAATAGTTGGTAAGTTCTGGAAATAGAAGAGCCTAGATGTATGCAGCGTAAACTATAAAAGCGGCACAAGCGAGTAAAAAGTAATTCAGTTTGAGTTGAGCAATCAATCAGTTATTGATTAAGCACGCGATCTGGCGGCCAATAGTAGAGTTTAATTTGAGTTATCAATCAGTTTGGTTATTAAGCCAGCGAGTAGCAAAGTATAAGTGTTATTGTGAAGTACTTTAATAAAGGCCATTTTGCATTATTACAAATTGCAGTTATTTATTCAACAGTTTAGTGATTCGAACTTCGCAGAGGATTGCAAATAAGAGGTTTTGCAGAAAATTCGTAACAATTGGTGTCAGAAGAGGAATTGTTGAATAAATCCCAGAGGACAACAAGGACATGGCGAAGTTCAGTGAATTAAAGATCCAGCAACTGAAGAAGGAGTTGCAGAACCGTGGATTGAGTACAAGCGGCGTTAAACTCGAACTTCAGGCACGGCTACGAGAAGCAGAAGGAATTGATGTGGATGAGTATGTCTTTTATCCTGATGGGGACGAGACAACAACAAATATAGAAGAGAAAAATGAAACATCGCAGTCAGTTACGAGCCCAGACTTGAGCATGATTTTGGCTGCAATATCTGCACAAACATCGACAGTAAAAGAAATGTCGTCAGAGATTACATCGAAGATTGAAGCACAAGAAACGCGTATGTCAGAAATGTCGACACAGATTACATCGAAGATTGAAGCACAAGAAACGCGTATGGCAGAAATGTCGACACAGATTACATCAAAGATGGAGACACAACTGAAAGAACAAGAGGCACGCATAACAGTACAACTCGAAGCGCAAGAGGCGCGTATATCATCAAAACTCGAAGCACGTATGGACGAGAAAATAACGCAGTTTGAGGAAAAAATCGAAGCCGAGGTGGATGCTTTGAGAGGTCGTATACAAGAGTTGCAATTAAACCGCCCAGCAGTTTCAGCAAGCAAAATAAAGGTAAAAACACCATCCTTTACGGTTCTGTTCCTTTCCAGGTCTTTAAGCTACAGTTTGAGAAGACCGCAGCAGTGAACAACTGGAATGCGGAAAAAAAAGTAGCTGCACTGTTCGTGGCATTGAAGGGGCCAGCAGCGGAAATTCTACAGACGATTCCCGAAGGAGAGCGGAACAATTATGAAGCATTGATGGCTGCTGTAGAACGACGTTATGGAAGCGAGCATAGAAAACAGATATTCCAAATTGAGTTGCAAAACCGCTACCAAAAAGCAAATGAGACATTGCAGGAGTTTGCTTCAGATATTGAAAGATTGGCTCATCTTGCAAATGCGGACGCATCCGTGGAATACACTGAAAGGGTAAAGATTCAGAGCTTTATAAATGGCATACGAGATGTGGAAACGAAGCGGGCTACATATGCGAATCCAAAACTAACATTTGCTGAAACGGTATCGCATGCTCTGATTCAGGAAACAGCATCGCTTCTGTGTAAGCCAGTTGTCAAATCACGCCGTGTGGAAGTAGAAAGGCCAGAGTGGGTAGACACAATTTTGGAAGCACTGAAGGGATCTCAACAGAAGAATGCCGGAGTTATTAAATGTTTCAAGTGCGGCAACCCAGGTCACATTTCACGTCATTGCGATCTGATAGTTCCAACAATGTGGGTGGCCGTAAACGCAAAGCTGGCGGAAATGAGCAAGAACGTGTCGGATGTAAAGAACGAAAACTTGCCCCGGCTATTGAATGTCCTGTGATATCTGTGTCGCAGATTTGAAGGAAATCAAGCAGTCTTACCATAAGAGGAAATGTGGATGGTAAAGAGCGTGTACTGACTGTAGATACGGGGGCATCTCATTCCTTGATTCGGTCTGATTTGGTCTACAGGAGAGTAAAGTCATTACCTGGAGCAAGGTTGCGTACGGTCACAGGCGAGTATAATCAAGTCCAAGGCGAAGTGGTATGTGAGGTATTAATTGGAAAAGTCATGGTTCTACACAAATTCGTTGTGGCGGAGATCGTTGATGAAGTCATATTGGGAGTGGACTTCTTGGTTGACCATGACGTCAGGATCGATATGCGGAGGAAAATTATGCGCTATAAGAACCAAGACATACCACTTAACTTTAGTTTGGAAAAAGGGTTCAGCAGTAATCGGGTACTGGTGGAAAAGACTCGACAAAGACCACGAAAGTCAAAGGCAAAGGTTGATAGATCGAATGGGCCAAATAAATCAAAATCAAAAGTACCTGCGAGAGAAACACTGGCATTGACAAAACCTAAAAGACGCAGGAAAACGAAGCAACGAATTTCCGAGAAAGAATGCGAGGGTAGTTTCAAGCCGGAGCGCACTACTGTTGTGAAATGTGGGAACGATACCGATTATGCAAAGCAAATCCGTCCAGCGCAAGCTCTACGAAGTGGTTCATTGACCCAACAACAGAGTGTGAAGGAACGGCCCAGGGTAACGAGTAGTAAGATGAAACACTGGCATGACAAGAACTTTAATTCGGAAGGTTTCTTGGCAGGAGATTTGGTACTGTTAAACAACCCTCACCGGCGGAAAGGTGTTCCAGCCAAATTTCGGTGCAGTTGGGAAGGCCCGTACAAAGTTGTGAAGAAGATCAGTGATACCATCTACCGCATACAAACCACTGGGGAACCACGGATTAGAAGAGTGGTACATTTGGAGATGCTAGCGGCAGTTAGATCGGGAGATTTGTCTGATCGGGACGATCAGGCTTAGGTGGAGGGCAGTGTCACGGATATTAGCATCACTAAGCTATACCATCACTAAGGCCATGCTAAGCAGTATTTGCGTCAATAATCAAATCATGTATGCACATATATAAGGCAGCCGAGAGATGTCACACACAGATGCATTTACTTATACGCCTATGTGTGTGCGAGAGACTGTAAACTACAAACTCACATACATCTAAAATACGCTGAAAAGTAGAAAATTGTAAACAAGTAGAAACTATATGAGAACTATAAACACTCGAAATAGTTGGTAAGTTCTGGAAATAGAAGAGCCTAGATGTATGCAGCGGAAACTATAAAAGCGGCACAAGCGAGTAAAAAGTAATTCAGTTTGAGTTGAGCAATCAATCAGTTATTGATTAAGCACGCGATCTGGCGGCCAATAGTAGAGTTTAATTTGAGTTATCAATCAGTTTGGTTATTAAGCCAGCGAGTAGCAAAGTATAAGTGTTATTGTGAAGTACTTTGATAAAGGCCATTTTGCATTATTACAAATTGCAGTTATTTATTCAACAGTTTAGTGATTCGAACTTAGCAGAGGATTGCAAATAAGAGGTTTTGCAGAAAATTCGTAACAATACTTTACTACCCTTGGAGGTTACTGTTAGAGTGGAGTTTGCTGGTTTTCCTGTTGGTTTATATTACGGAGATTTCGCGAGTTACTTTGATTAGATGATCTTGACTGACCTCCAAAATTGCGTCTTGGGAAATTATTATTTTGTCTATTGTTATTATTATTATACCGGTTAGAGTTATTATAATATCTTCGGTTTTGGTTACCTCGGTAATTATTATTTTCGTAGCTTCTTCAGAAGTTACCCCGGTAATTGTCTTGTGATCGCGTCAGACGTAACACTGTATTTGAGTTACCCGTGACTTCAGTACAGCTACTCGTAAATTTTGAAATAACCTCGTTCATAGATGTGAACATTCCTGCTTGCATTATCAATTTAACTCTTTCGGTAGCCGAGTTCTTACACATAGCCTTTATAGCTGTTTTACTGCGCTGTTGGTCGTTTAAGAGTTTTGCTGTCAAAACCTCTACAGATTCACCTTTAATTGCTGAGCTCAACTTTCGCCTTATTGCTAGTATTGAATTTTCAGTTCTCAAAAGGTTTCTAGCTGTTCCCTCCAGCTTAGTTTTTATTATGGAGACTGCTATGTTCTCATAAGTATCCTTAATTTGTTCTAGGATATCTAGTGCGTCTAAGAAACCATGTAATTTTTCAGGCTTACCATCAAACTCAGGCAGAACTGACGAAGCCGTTTTCAAAAATTCTACTGTTGTTTGCGCCATCTTTTTAGTTTGCAAATCTTCTGTTTGGGAATTTTTGTGTTGGGTTTCAATTTTCAGAGTGTCCTCTAAATTGGATCGAGATTCCAAGAGGGTACTAGTCTATTTCTATTACGTTTTTAAATGTGATTGGGACGGTTGCCTCTATATTATATCTTGCTAGTGAGGATACTAATTTATCCCTAACACTGGAAAAAATTCGATGTGCTTCCAGATGATGATTGTCTGTTCATAGGCTATTTATCTCTTCTATAGCTTTGCCTATGTTATTCGACGATTGTAATGTTATCGTGAGATGCTTCAACACAGTTTCATTTCTTATGCTTGAATTTTTATTAATGCATTTATAAGCTTTTCGGCCAAAGCTTTTTCTTCCCAAGTGTGTTGAAAATAGTTTCCTATTTACCCATTGAGGTAAAGGAAAAAAAAATTTGGTTTTTAAATATTATCTATGCCGTCAGCACGACTCTGATACCTCTTTTTCAAAATTTTGTTATGTATTGAATAACACTTCACAAATAAATTCACAGCGCCAATAATGACAATAGTCAGAAGATACATTTTTATGGTTTCCAAGGCTTTAGTGTGGTCTATTATTTGAACTGTGTTTACCATGTTAGCATTTGGATTAGTGACTTTCGATTCTTGGCCTCCCATTGTCAAAAGATAGATATAAAAATTGTTGTATTTTTTTTGTTTTTTTTTTTTGTTTTGTTTATTTATTTATTATCTGTAGTTTTATACAATATCATCATACGCCTAGTTTCCTCCTCTCTAGTTGTAGGATTACTTACTTAATTAATTGGCGCTTAACCGTCTAAACGGTTGTAGCATTAATAACATCATTAATAAATAGTTGGCTCCCTAGTCATTCCTATAGTTTTCCAGAATTTTTTCGTCCATTTTAATTCTTTATTGTAATCTATTACTTCGTTTTTAAGGCCTTCAATTGGGCCTTTAGTGGGCATTATTTAACAATCCTTTTTAATTAATAGCAATTATATTTTTATTTAATTTTTCTTTTTATTATTATTATTCCTTAACTCCTGTATTTCATTCTTTAATAATGTTTCTAAATGGGTGATTATAGATGGTCTTAAATACATTAAAGTACATCTAGCCTTAACCAGATGGATCGGCTGCATGTTAAATTGCAGGAAGATTGCATCGCAATAGGGATTTTACGAGGCCACGAAATCAGTGGACAGGGGGACGCCGCAGGGAGGGGTGCTATCACCCCTGGTGTGGACGCTGGTCATCAACCAACTGCTCAGGCGATTCGATGCGGAACCGGTAAAACTTACGCTTTACGCAGATGACGTTGCCATTGTCATAAGTGGAAAGTGCCTTCCAACGATTAGTTCTTTGATGAATCGGGCGCTTCGGGATATTCATACCTGGGCATCTAATGTCGGGTTGAAAGTCAATGCGGAGAAGACGGATATGGTCTTATTTACAAAGAGGTACAAGGTCCCAAATTGGACCAGGCCTAAGTTAGGAGGGGTGACCTTACAAGAGAAACCTTGCACAAAATATCAAGGAATCATCCTAGACAGTAAGCTGTCATGGAAGCTCAACGTGGAGGAGAGGGTCAAGAAGGCCTCAACGGCACTCTATGCTTGTAAAATAATGCTGGGGTGTACGTGGGGCTTATCGCCCTCTCTTTCTCATTGGGGTTTTACAGCGATTGTAAGCCCTATTCTATACTATGGAGTTCTTGATTGGTAGAAAGCCACACAAAAAACAACATACCTCAAAAAATGGTAGCAAAGAACATAGCATTAGTAACTGCAACCATGCTCGGTGCCTCGGGGCAGCTTGACCTCCGACCATATGGCCATAGTAGTATAGCGTCATCAATCACAAGACGAGCAGACTACCTGATTGCCTATCTGCGCTTCGAGGGAGATCTTAAGGCGACAATAGAGGTGGACGGCTAGCGCAATGTTGCCCAAATGGCGGACGAGGCGATACATGTGTACACAGATGGTTTCAAAGTAGTGGAAGGAGTAGGGTCTGCGGTATACTGCGCTGATCCGGAAATAAACAGATCCTAAAGGCTGCCGGATTACTGTAGCGTTTTCTAAGCGGAAATAGTAGCCGTAGCCAAAGCAGTAGAAACCCTGGAAGAGAATAGCCTAAGCTGCACTCGTGTTAACTTTTATATTGACATTCAAGCAGCAATTAAGGCAATAATCTCGGATAGCACAACGTCTAAATGCGTGTTAGAGTGTAAGCAGTCCCTAGAGAGAATCGGGACATGGAGAAGCATACATCTATATTGGGTCCCAGGGCATATGGGAATAGATGGGAATGAAAAAGCGGACGAAATATCTAAAAAGGGCGCATCTCTTGAAGCTTGCTCCGTAGATGTCCCAATTAGATTGGGCGTGATTAAGCGAAGGCGAGAGGTGCACATGGTCGACCAAGTGGGAGAGGCGTGGGTTCAAGCGCGGGGCTGTAAAGTGACGAAGATTATGTGTAGGTCTTACAACCTTAGACTAACACAGTTGCTTCTATCATTAAAAAGAGAGGACTGTATACTCATCACGGGTATTCTGACTGGACACTGCCTTATGGCGTCACGTGTCTTTAAATTAGGCTTAGTCAGTGATAGCAGATGTAGGAAGTGCGGGTTGGAGGAGGAAACGATCAGATCTAGAAGCAGCAAGTGGCTTAAGTCCTAGGAAGCTTCTAGTATTTGCCAAGAGGACGGAGTTATTTTATAACATAGGTCCTGGTTTTTGATAGGGTTTTTCAGTTTGGTCGTTAAAACAAACTTCTGGTAACACTACGGACTCAATCAGTCTATGTGAGGTCCTCATGGACCGGCCAGTTCAACCTACCTACCTACTACTGGAATCTTTATTGTTATAATTTTTCTTAGTTTCCGATCTAGTCGTAACTTTTAATATTTTACACGCTTCTACCGATATTTGTTTTAGGTCTTAATATCTATGCGTGATAATGCGTCGGCTACATAATTTTCTTTACCTGCGATATGCTCCACCTCGAAATCATATTCTTCCAGATCTAATCTGATTCGAGTTAATTTTGATGACGGATTTTTCATCGAAAATAGGAATGTTAGGGGTCTGTGGTCTGTTTTGACCAAAAATTGTCTACCGTAAATGTATGGTATATGTTATGGCCCAATGAATGGCTGCTAATTCTTTCCCAATTGTTGCTTTATTAATTTCTCCTTTAGTAAATGTTTTTGATGCGTAGGCAATTGGTAATTGTTTTCCTTCATACTCTTGGCTTAATACTGCTCCGCAAGCATATCCACTTGCGTCAGTTGTTATACAAAATTGTTTATTGAAATCGGGATATTGTAGGATATTAGAGCTTATTAACGCAGCTTTCAAATAGTCAAAGGATTTTTTGCAATCCTCTGTCCAGTCGAAAACTACATTTTTCTTGCAAAGTCTTGTTATTATTCTAAAATATTCTGCAAAATTTGGGATAAATCTTCTGTAATAATTGCAAAATGCGACGAATCTTTTCGCCTCATCCCCATTTTTAGGTGTTGGGAAATTTTTAACAATTTCGAATTTATTGGGGTCTGGCAAAATTCCTTTGCTTGTGCATTTATGACCAAGGTAAGTTACTTCTTTGCTGAAAAATAAGCATTTATCCGGATGTAATTTTAAATTATATTTTCTACAAGTTGCGAAAACATCTCATAAATGTTTAATCATATGATTTTCGGAGCATCCTAATACGACTAAATCGTCCATGTATAGGAATGCTTGTGAAGGTTTTAAGCCTGCAAATGCCAATGCCATCATTGTTTGGAATGAGTTCGGTGCTACTTTAAGGCCATACGGTAGTCTTTTAGAACGATAAGTACCATTATCCGCTGTAAAGGATGTGATATCTCTTGGCTCTTCGCTGAGTTCAATCTGGTGAAATCTAGACATTAAATCTAGGCATGAAAAATATTTAGCTGTTCCTAATTGATCTAATATGTCATCAATGCTTGGTAAAGGGAACTTATCTGCGGTTATTTTTTTATTTACCTGTCTGTAATCTACAACCATTCTCCATCTTTTTCCTTGGTTATTCGGTAGTGATTTTTTCGGTACTAATAAAATTGGACTATTGAATTCTGAAATTGAAGGTTCTATTATGTCATCTTTAACTAATTTGTTTACTTGTTTATTAATTTCACTCTTATGAGCTTCTGGTATTCTATAATATTTTACGTAGACTGGGTTGTTGTCTTTCATATGAAGTTTTTTTTTGTAAAAATTATTAGTAGTAATTGGTTCTGTTTCTAATGAAAAAATGTCTATGAATTCTGCACATAATGCATTAAGTGATTTATTTGCAAACTTTGGAAAATTTTTATTTAATCTCTCTACTTTTTCCTTATTGTTGACCTCATTTTCGAGTTTTTTATTTTCAATTATTGTATAATCATTCAAGTTTTCTGTACGTATATTAAAATCTTGCAGTGTTGCATTTGTATTTGTTGTATTTATAATTCTAACAAATGTTTGTTGTGAATTTGCTAGTGTGTTTGCAATAAAAATAACTTCAGACAATTCTTGTTGTGAGATTAATAAATCTGAATTTTTATTTTCTATGTGAATTTGTCGAACTACTTCTGATCGTGCGGGAATTGAAATACTATTGATTGTTGGTTTGTTAGTCATCTGAATTATTATGTCTTCTGGGTAGTCATATGGTGTCAGTATTAGAGTGTCACCTTCTGTTTGATAATTCAAAATGCAATTATATTTTTTAATGAAATCTAATCCTAATATTCGATCACATGGGATTGGGAAAGTGTCTTCTACTTCGTGAAATTTTTGTCTAATTAATAGGTAATCATCTTTTAAATCTGCTTTAACATTACCAATAGTGCTTGTTATTCCTTGACCAATTCCTCTTAGATCTCTTTTTTGAGAATTATTTATAGGCATTACTATCAATCTGCCCCTTTTTTATTATTGAAATATCCGCTCCCGTATCGATTAGGAGGGTTGATATGGAATCATTCAGAGTTGTTCTGGAAGATATGTAGCTATTAAGATGTAAATTGAAAATATATAATTTGGTATTTATTGAGGTGGAGTTTGTTGGTTTTCCTGTTGTGTAACATTTCGGACATTCCTCGTGTTATTGCGGGTATTTCCTCGCGATCCGAAATTTCGACCAGGTCTTTGGTTATTTTGTCTGTTATTATTATTATTATTATTATTCTTATCATTATTATTTTTATTATTATTATTATTATTATTATACGTATTGAAAGAACGTCTATAATTTCCTCTATAATTATTGTTTTGGTAACTCCTGCGGAAGTTTCCTCGGAAATAGGAATTTTGTTGGCGAATATGTAGTAGTGAATTTGTATTTCCAGTTACGTCTGTGCAACTGTTAGTAAATTTTGATTTGGAACAGTTTTCACACATAGCTTTCACAGCTGATTGTATAGCATAGTTGGTTGCTAACTCTGGTGTTAGTCCGTCGGATATGTATGCTGCTTCCAACGATTTTGTGAGCTTTTCAATTTCAGCAGTGTATTGATTTGCAGTTTTACTGCGCTGTCGGATATTCAGGAGTTTTGCTGTCAAAACTTCTACTGATTCACATTTAATTGCTCTTTTTAATGTTTGTCTTATTGCTTCGATTATGCTTTCAGTGTTTAGTAGGTCTCTGGCTGTTCCTTTCAGCATGGTCTTTATCATTGAAACCACTATAGCTTCATGGGTATCCTTAATTTGTTCTAAGATATCTAAAGCATTCAGAAAGCAATTCAAGTTTTCAGCTTTACCATCGAATTCTGGCAAAACTGATGAAGCAGTCCTTAAAAATTCGACTATTGTTTGTGACATTTTTTTGATTTCAGTTTGTGAGTTTGATGTTTCTGTTAAAATTTCCTGTTTTTCTTCTTCTACTTTTTGTTCTATTTCTGGTTCCTCTTCTAAATCGGAGGTTGACTCCAGAAGGAATGTGCTAAAGTCTATTTCTATTTCCTTCTTGAAACTCGTTGGTACTTTGAATTCTATATCATATCTTGCCAGTGAGGACACCAATTTGTCTCTAACGCTGGACAAAATTTGATATGCATGGTCCTCTCGATTGCCGTCTAGTTTACCTTTCAACTGTTGAAGTGTTTTTCCTATTTTGTTAAATATTTCAATTATTATTTTAAGATGATTTACTACTGTTTCTGCCTTTACTTTTGTATTTTTATTAATACATTTGTAAGATTTTTCTCCTATCGGGTTTTCTTCTATAAGTAACTTAACGATATCTTCCCATTTTCCCATTGGGGATGGTAGTTAAAATATAGTTAAACCTTATCTAAACCGTCTTCGCGGCTGGTATATCGCTTTTTTAGGAATTTATTATGGGTTGAGTACAGTTTCAGAAACAAACTGATGCAACTGACTACGCAAATTATTAAAAGCATGATTTTGATAGTATCTAGTGCCTCAGTATGATCTACTGCTTGGACTGAGTTTACAACGTTTGCCGTTGGTTTTTCTGTTTTTGATTCTTGGCTTCCCCATCGTAAAAAAAATGAAGACAAAAAAATATTCCCCGATTGTTATTGGCTTAGGGCCTTGCTTGGGTATTTCAGGTGTTTTGTTGTCACCTTCTTGGAACTTCAGATTTAGTTTAACTAATTTTTCAAAAATTAGATCAAATTGGCTTTGACTTTTAATGTCCTCTTCTTGGAACATAGCTCCAAATTTAGCAAAAGAAAAAAGGTTTTTACAGCAGAAATTTGAATTTTTGCTTGTCAATAGGCAGCCGTTAGGTTTCCAGAATATTTTTCCTGCTTAGAAATTATGTCTAAAATGTTAAAACTATTTTAAAATTAAGGTAATTATGTTTATTATATTTATACTTATTATGCTGCCAGTCTTGTTGTTTATTCCGAATGTGGTTCTTTTGTTCCTTCCAATATCAATATTTTTATTGGTCATATCCACTGCTCCTGCATCAGTTCGATTATAAAGCCCGTAAATTATCATAAAAATTGCTAAATGGCGTCATTTTTGAGTGCTCCAAATTTATTCAAATTAGCTTTCAGTAGATTTCGTTTGATCAGCGCCTTTTTGCTTTCGTTACTACATAAACATATACATATTTACTCTAATTCTTACTTAGTCTAACAAAAACAAAAGTCATGCAGCCCTTATGCGCCACTTCGTTACTACATAAACATATACATATTTACTCTAATTCTTACTTAGTCTAACAAAATAACAAAAGTAATGCAGTCAAGTGTATGCATGTTAGCACGACACACATTCAAAAGATATTTATTCAAAGCTTACAAATACACCACATTCCCCAGAAAAGTAAATAAAGTTGTAACGAAACCCGGTCGTCCGGGTCTATAGCCAGGGTATAACTCGGTCGATGGGTTCCCTTACAAAGAAAATAATTCCTCTATGTTAAATTGAAATATCCAATTTATTTATTCGGTTCTTATTAGGGTATGGATTTTCCGTAATGGTCGCTACGCGTCCCACTATATGCCTACTCTTTGGCTGGTCAGCCCCTAACTAACTTTTGTTTGGTAGTGGCCGCTCCTTTTATACGATTTTGGTAGTCGGTCGCTGCTGCTTAGCAATAATCTATTGGCTTTACAACAATAATGTTCTTGCTGTGCTTTTTCACATTCCTTATCTATGTGTACATATGTATGTTCATGACTTCCTATAGGCTGTGCCAAAAGTATTCGCCTAAAATTCAAATTTATACTAGGTGTATACTATATAGAAGTTATATTGTATATAATATATATATGTATAAAAAAGACATAGTTTAAATTAATATGGTTGTACTTCATGCTATAAAATTAAAATATACAATTCAAAGGTACAATTCAGAAAAAATGTGTATAAGCTTAAAGTATTCAAGTTTATAAAATATTTGTGGAGTTCCAAAACGCCTGCACTTTGGGGTCTTCACATCCCCCCGTTACTTCCACGGAGCGTGACCGTTACCGCACCACTCCTATTGATCCGCACCCTGAAGATTTTTCCCGCTACGTGTACCTGGAACGTTTGGCGCTTCCCCGGCCGGTGTATGGTTTGTTTGGCTATTTCTCTTGTGACTTCTTTTGGCACCGGTTCGACTCCGCTAAAGTTTTTTATAGGCGGTGTTGGATCGGTCGGACTCGCTCCTTCCAAGAGCCACTTTTCCACCTCTTCGATGGTTTCCGGGCTTACCGGTTCTTCCTCGGCGTTGATGACCTCGTCTAGCCAGCCTTCCAACCACCTCTCGTCTGCGCATAGGCTTAGTGTGTCACCCTCTGGTTCGTTTGTTGGTGCACCGCATATTTGTAGTTTCTGCGGGGGAGGGTTTTCTTCGGTTACTCCCTCATTATAAAGCCGGATGCGTACATCCATCTGTTTGGAGTACTCGATGTACCCGTTGCCTGCCCGTGTGCTTTCGACCTCCCTCACCTCTACCGTACCTCGTCTCCTTGGCTCTTCTTCGGAGGAAATGCTGATCGGTGTGGTGGCTCTCGTTATTGCTCCGGCATCTTCGTTGTCGATTTCGTCTGACGGGATAATTATAGGAGGTTCGTTTAACCCTTCGTTTGCGGCGCTGTTCGGGGCAAGGTGTCCGTATTCCGAGGTGCTGTTATGCTCACTACTACTGCCGTAGCTTGAGTTTCTTTCCTCGATATCCTCGTTGTTGATGCGGCGCAGCCGGATGCGCAGACTACCATCGGTTGAGCTCTCTGCCATAAATTTTTGTCGTCTGTCCATGACTGCGATTTCTTAATGGATGTTATTATGGTGTATAGTTAATTGCAGCTTCCTTTATGTGACAACTGCGCTTGCCTACGTTGAAGTACCTGCTCAGTGTGTTGTTTGTGTTGTTTGGTTTCTCGTTGTTGGCGCTGGCCACCAATTTGTTTCTTGGATCGTACTTCATCTTCACCTTCTTGTTTGTTATTGTCCTGGCGATAGTGTTGGCGTTGTTGCTGATCGTTATTGCTTGCGTTGTACTTGTTGTTCTTTTCTGTTCGTATGGCATTTCAACTTTCTTGGTTGTTCTTGTTCTGCTAATAATATTAACGGAGTGGATGATTATCCGTAGTGTTGCCTTTTGGGGTAACGCGTTGTTGTTGCCGTGTTGTCATTTTCCTTTACTAGAAAGGGGTTTATTAAACAAACAAAAATTGTATCAGCATTGTTGGTGCGTGCATATGTAAATAAGTGTTTGTATTTAATATGCTTATTAATAAAAATTGTAATTGGGGCTGCTTGTGCTTCTTCTTACAACATTGTGTGTGTGATAAGACTTAACTTTGCTCTTCTTCTCCTTCTTATAGTTCTTCTTTTCCTCGGTTAATTTTGTGACTCTCCGCCATCCGTGTAGTTGGTTGCTTAATTATGTTCCGCGTAATTATTTGTGCTTCTTCTTCTTCGCTCTTTGAAGCTTCCGCTTCCGGCGTTCTTCGTAATCCTTTGTGCTTATTTCTCCTTCTCCGCTCGTCGGTGGATTAGGTTCAGAGGGGTGCCCAGGGCGGGTGTCGCTTTGGTCTCTTGGTCGGTCTTGTCTTCATAAAATGGTTTAATTTCACTTACGTGTGCGGTTCTTCTTCTGCCGTTGTGAGTTTTGTCTAGTTAGACGATTACTGGTGATATGAAGTCCGTGACTTGATATGGGCCGCTGAATCTTGGTGCCAGTTTGGCAGCGTAGTTGTCTATTGCTTTGGACAAATTGTGCTCCTTCACCAAAACTTTATCTCCAATCGCTGGATGCCATCGTCTCCGGCGTAAATTATAGTGCCGCACCTGTTCCGTAGATGCGCGCTGTTGATTCCTTTGTACCATCTTGAATATCTCCTTCATTTTTTCAGCTCTTTCATTAGGTGTTGTTACGGTCTCACCTGTTCCAAACGTTTTTTCATCGTAGAGTGTACTCGGCATTCGTGGTTCTCGTCCTTGTATTATGCAGGCAGGGCTATACCCGGTTGCTTCGCTTACGCTTGTGTTGAGTGCTAGCATAATCTCTGGTACTAAGTCGTCCCAGTTTCGCTGGTCATTGCCTGTGAATTGTGATAGCATTCTCTTAATATTTCGGTTGGCCCTCTCCGTTGGATTTTCCTGTGGCGTGTAAGGTGCGGTTAGCTGGTGTTTGACTCCGTAATTCTCTAGGAGTTTCTTGAACTGTTTACTCGTGAATTGTGCTCCGTTATCGGTGATTATGACCTTCGGTATGCCGAATCTTGACAATATCCGTTCTCGAAACGCCTTGTTAAGGCTGTTCGCCGTCGCCTTATGGAGGGGAATAATTTCTACCCACTTAGAGAATCGGTCTTGAAATACGAGTACCATGGTATTTCCATGTTTTGATCTAGGTAGCGGTCCTACAAAATCGGCGCATACTGTAGCCCAAGGTTCCTCCGCTATCTTCGTCAGCGTCCTACCAGCGGTTTTCTGTTGATTAAATAAAAAAAATTTGGCAGGTTGGGCACTGTTGTACGTACCGTTTTATATCTCGGTGCATTCCAGGCCAATAATATCGATTAGCCGCTCGTATGATTGTTTTCCGGACCCCCATGTGTCCAGCCGTTGGACTATCGTGAACTTCTTGGAGTATTCTGTCTCGCATAGGTTTGCCCACACATAACTTCCATGGCATCCCGTTGTCGTCGTCTACCTGAAATGTGAAGTGACGATATAACTCACCATTCTCGATAATATAATCCGGAAACTTCTCCGGATTCCCTTTCACGTCTTCTATTTTAGATTTTAACCATTTGCATGTTGGTATTTCCTTTGCTTGTCCCAGCACGTAGAGTTGTGCATCTTGGGGTTGGCGTGAGAGTGCGTCGGCGACTACATTAAGTTTTCCCTTACGATACTGAATGTCAAACGAATGTTGCTGTAACTCTAATGCCCATCTTGCTATACGACCAGAGGGACTCTCGATCGCGTTTAACCACTTCAGGGCCAGATGGTCGGTAATTACGGTGAATTTGTACCCTTCTAAATAAGGTCTCATCTTTCGGATGGCCCATATGATGGCCAAACACTCCTTCTCTGTGGATGAATAGTTATGTTCTGCCTTGTTAAGACGGCGGCTAGCATACGCGATGACTCGTTCTTCACCCTCCAGCTCTTGAGTAAGAACTGCTCCTAATCCGAAAGCACTTGCGTCCGTTTGCAGGGTAAATTTTTGTGTGAAGTCTGGGCAGGCCAACACCGGTGCTTCAGTAAGCGAACACTTTAAGTTCTCAAATGCCTCCTGTTGTTGTTCAGACCACTTCCATCTGTTACCTTTCTTTAACATCGTGGTGAGGGGGTGTGCTATGCGTGAAAAGTCTGACACGAACCGTCGGTACCAGGATGCGATGCCTAAAAATCTTCGTAATTCTCTTATATTCGTGGGCGCCTTAAGTTCTCTAATTGCTGAAATTTTGTCGGGGTCAGTGTGGATACCTTCTTCGCTTACCACGTGGCCAAGATATTTCAGCCGTTTTCTGAAAAACTCGCATTTTTCTGGATTTATTCGGAGGTTGGCTTGTCTTAGGCGGTCAAACACTTCGGTAAGGTGTCTGATGTGATCTTTTAGCGTTGTGCTTGTGACAATGATGCCGTCCAAATAGGCGAATGCATGTGGCTCGAGTTCTGGGCCGATAACGTGATCTACCGCTCTTTGGAATGTCGCTGGTGCCGAGTGTAGGCCGAATGGCATTACTCTCCACTGGAATAAGCCTCGCCCTGGTACGGTGAATGCCGTGTACTGCTTACTCGCTTCTTCCATTTGGATTTGCCAGTAGCCGTTCTTCAATTCTAGACTGCTTATGAACTTTGCACTTCGCAATCGGTCCAGTATGTGCTGTATGCGTGGGAGAGGATATGCGTCGGGGATTGACCGTGCGTTCAGCTGTCGGTAGTCGACACATAATCTCCAACTTCCATTTTTCTTCTTTACCAGTACTATCGGGGCGCTGTGGGGACTCCGCGATGGCTCTATGCATTTCTTTTCTAATAGTTCGTCGACCTCTTTATTGATTGCCTCTTGCATCTTAGGGTTACGTGGGAAGTACCTCTGCTTAATGGGGCGGCCATCCCGCATTACTATCTTGTGCATGGCGATATTCGATGTCACACTCATGTTCTCGAATCGACGCAGCTCTTCGTCTAAGAAAGTTTTGATCCTTTTGGTATCTTTACATGATGTATGTTCTAAACTTACAATTCCTTCGTTGTTGCTTGGTTCGTTACGACCGTTATTGTCCTCTATTATTGATGTGCACGCGATCACTTCTCGCGCCACCCCTTTCTCCTGTAGTGTCAGAGAGTGGCCTCCGCAGCTTAATGTCATATTAGCATTGGCCAGTATATCGGTTCCAATGATAACGTCGTCAACTAGCCCAGGGAGCACAAGTACCTCACTTCTGTGTGTCTTATCACCAATTCTTACCTCTACATCTATTGCTTGCATTACCGTCCTTGGTCTGCCATCCCCCATTACCACATGCCTTTGCACCTGTTTAACATTACTTGCACGTATATTCTTTGCCCAAGCCTCGCTCATGAAGCTTCTGGTTGCTCCCGTGTCTATTGTTGCCATCACCTCTTCGCCGTTTACTGTTGCCTCTGCCAAAACTCGCCCTTCTGCCTGTTTCAAAATGTTTAAACTTACCGAGTTTGCACGACTTGAGACCCTACCCCTCGGTTCTGGTATGGTCTCTGGTCGTTTCCCGTCGATCTGCGACAGCAATTTCGCGTCAGTACATCACATCGACCACACTCCCAGCAGAATTGTCGTTGCGACATTCGTATGCAAAATGACCCGTTTCGCCGCATCGCCTACATGCATTCCTCGGATCTACGACACGTTTCTGACTTCCTGGTGGTTCAGTTTCTTGGAGTTGTCGTAATTGGGCGTCTCTTCTCGCTGCTGCTGTGTGTGCAGGTGTATACCTTTGAGTTTGGGGATAGCGCCCTTCTGTGCGAAGCGGTGGGTTTGGCCGCACTACTGGCCGTGGTTGTTCTCTCTCTGTAATTATATTCTCAAGATCTTCGACAAGACTTACCAGCTCGTCGAGCGTAATGAACTCGTTACGATCTAATTTCTGTTCCTCTGTTAGATTGGCGTGCCGCATCAAGCTCTGCAGTTCCAAGACGTAATCCTTGAATGTTTCTTTTGGTCGCTGAAGACGTTGCCGTATTTCGTCGTCTAGCCTCTCGAAGTATCGGCCGCTCAAGAAGAAACGGAGAAAATCCTGCTTGAACATCCGCAATTGTGCCCAATGCCGATTATTGTTTCTGAGCCATACTAACGCTCGATCTTTAAGCAATTCGGGTAACGCTCGTGGTAGTAGGTTTTGGTCTACTTCGTACCCCTCTGCCAGCTCCTCGACTCTCTCAATGAATGCCAGTGGATCTCCTCTACCATCATACTTCACGCCCCACTTCCTTACCCGATCGATTATACAAGCCTGTAGCATCGGTGGATTGCTTGGCTCCGTTGTATTTAGTCCTACCTGGGCCTCGTTGAGGTTGGTGGCCATCGTTGATCGTCCTGGACTTACACTACCACCTTGTAGGTTGGGCGGCTCTAGCGTACCCGCCTGTTTCGTGTGTTTTGCGTCCAACTCTGCGAAGCGACTCTCGTACGATGGGTTTTGATTAACGAAATTGACGAACTCCTTCCTCAGTTCGTCGACAGTTCCCGTGCTTCCGAAGCCAAATTCACCTGCGTATGTTACCAGGTCTTCCTTATTGAGGTAGTAGATCCACCTTACCTTTACCATGATTGCTTTGTTCTGTCTTTCAGCTGATGGTCCTTCTGCAATTTATTTTCCACCTTCTCTCTCTGTTGATTTTAGTGTTCCTATCGTTTTCTTTTACCTTATAAGAGTCCCTGCTCAGGCGCCATTGGTAATGAACCCCGGTCGTCCGGGTCTATAGCCAGGGTATAACTCGGTCGATGGGTTCCCTTACAAAGAAAATAATTCCACTATGTTAAATTGAAATATCCAATTTATTTATTCGGTTCTTATTAGGGTATGGATTTTCCGTAATGGTCGCTACGCGTCCCACTATATGCCTATATCTTCTTAACTCGAAAAATGCGTAATTTAAACAACCTGAGTGGTCACTGCCAGTTGTTCCGTAGTGGTCGCTACGCGTCCCACTATATACCTATATTTTCCTTCCTTGTAATATACGTAACTTAAGCAACCTGAGTGGTCACTACCAGTTGCTCCGTAGTGGTCGATACGCGTCCCGCTATATGCCTACTCTTTGGCTGGTCAGCCCCTAACTAACTTTTGTTTGGTAGTGGCCGCTCCTTTTATACGATTTTGGTAGTCGGTCGCTGCTGCTTAGCAATAATGTATTGGCGTTACAACAATAATGTTCTTGCTGTGCTTTTTCACATTCCTTATCTATGTGTACATATGTATGTTCATGACTTCCTATAGGCTGTGCCAAAAGTATTCGCCTAAAACTTCAAGTAATTTATACTAGGTGTATACTATATAGAACTTATATTGTATATAATATATATATGTATAAAAAAGACATAGTTTAAATTAATATGGTTGTACTTCATGTTATAAAATTAAAATATACAATTCAAAGGTACAATTCAGAAAAAATGTGTATAAGCTTAAAGTATTCAAGTTTATAAAATATTTGTGGAATCCCAAAACGCCTGCACTTTGGGTTCTTCACAAAGTAAAGTCACGTACGGAAATATGACTCTTTGAAAATAAGCAAATGTGAATGCAACAATTGATGAGAAGCGCATCGTCAGCAAAAGGCCATCTGCAACAAGTGATGGAAATCGTCAAGCGAGTACTCGGAAATAAGCAAATGTGAATGCAACAATTGATGAGAAGCGCATCGTCAGCAAAAGGCCATCTGCAACAAGTGATGGAAATCGTCAATTGAGTAAAGCAATAACAGAGGCAGTAGCAGAGCTGAGTAGCAGAGCAAGTTAGATTTAAGTAATAACAAATCTTGTAAGTTAGTCTTAAGTTGAAGTTGAATGAATAAAGGAGCTAAGCTCCCAAAAATATATATTTTTGGAAACTTAAATGTGAAGTAAGTTAACTGGCGCCCGAGCAGGGACCAGCGCGAGTGTCGGAAAGTAGTAGTGCCTGAAAACCAAAAAGTAAGGCCACGCGAGTGACGTAAATAACAAAACGTTAAAAGTGCCTGAAAAATAACAAGTAAGGCCACGCGTCTACAGCGGCACCGGGAAGTGGAATAGGCAGTACGACCGAGGTACCCAAGTACCAGGAGGGAAAAGGACGAACACCGAAGCGGCGAAAACCCCACATGCAGCGCTGGACTCTTATGTAAGACTAGTTTTTAAGATATCCTTAACAAAGTGAAACATTCTAATCTTGTAAAAATTAAATATTTAGGGAAAACTAAACAAAAAAAATAATAAAGAGTAAAAGAAAAATAAACTTACTGTGAAATTTGTAAAAGGAAAAAAGAAAGTGAAAATTATTAGAGAAAAAGTCGTTGAAACTTGGAAAGCATTTAAACGAAAATTTTAATTATAAATTCCGAGAAGGAAAATAAGTGAATAAACTTTGAGAATTTATTGAGTATTTGAATATGTTGGTTAAAAAGAAAACTTAAAAATTGTATTGTCGAAAGAATTGATTGAAAGATTTTGAGAAGGTTCTTATAATATCATTGAAACAAGCGTATTGCTAGAAAGGCAAAAAGGAAAATTAAGAATTCATATGGTTCAAAGGGAATTTATTACTAAATAAGAAGAAAAAAATAGGTAAATTAGGGATTAATTAATTAAAAGAGTCAATAATTTATGCGAGGGAACTTTCCTTCTTTTTGAATAATATCGAAGAACAAAGGTAATAGAACACATAGTTAAAATGCCAGGTACAGCAGAGCAGTTAGTGGAACAACTAAACCAGCTCCGGCTAGATTAAGGAGGGACTAATCCTGAAAATCCAACACATCCTGTCGCCTCTAACCCTGCTACTAGTAACCCCACCTTCGTTGAAACAATTGTGCGCGAGGTGCTCGACCGAATTAGCCAACCTAACGTTACTGATTTTAGTGGTCACGATTGTAACGTAGCCCTGAGCACAGTGAATATGAATGACTTGTACAGGATTCCCGACATGGTTAAATGTCTACGGGAATTTTCGGGTAAACCGGGAGAATTCAGCTCCTGGCGAAAGAGCGTAGATAGAATTTTAAAAGCATATGAAGCATTGAAGGACACGCCTAAATACTTTTCAATCCTTCATACCACGCGACATAAAATTGTTGGCGATGCCGACACCGCTCTGAAGACTTACAGTACTCCACTCGACTGGGTCCAAATTCGTAAATGCCTCATGATACATTATTCGGATAAGAGGGATATCGGTACCCTCGAATACCAAATGACTACGTTGGCCCAGCGTAGCGATGATATTCCGACCTTTTATCAAAAGGTGTATCAACACCTTTCACTTATTCTAGATAAGATATCATGCCGGGATCTTGGCGACGAGTCCATAAGAACGATGACAAACTCGTATCGGGATAAAGCTATCGATACATTTATTAGGGGACTTAACGGCGATTTACCTCGACTTCTTAGTGTTCGAGAGCCCGCAACCTTGCCTCAAGCCCTTCATCTATGCCATAAGCTAAACAACATGGCTTTCCGGATGAACCACGTACATAACGTGCATAAGCCGTTAAATCAACCACCACCGCGACCTCCACGACAGACTGCAACAAATCACCGACCCTTCTATCCCGAACTTACCTATGCGGCATCCCCGCAGCGGTATAATTATCCTCCAAGACATATGAACAATTATAACAATCGACCATTCAACACGACACCCCGAATCCAACCCAATCAGAACGGTCCAACGAATTATTATAATCGACCAAATTTTAATTCCCAACCTAACACTGGCTTCGGCACACGCTTTTAACAACAATATAATTCGGAATTCAATAACCGTTCCAATCTACCCCAAAAGCCACCAGTCCCAATGGACGTGGGCCCTTCTCTACATTCTAGACAAGTTAATTAATAAAATAGACCCAGTCCTAATCAAAATACTCAACCACCGAAGCGCCCACTCTCATCGCAACATACGCGCCCTCCTAACAAAATGCAACGCAACTTCCACGCGAACGCTGGGGCATCTCACGGAATTACTTACCTCACGACTCCGGATCCAAATCAGATTTATTGCAACAATTCTTATGACGACTATTACGGGGCAACGCAACAACCGAACGGAGCTCCCGAAGGACAAATTAACATGACTACCAGCGAACCCGACTTGATTAATTTTTTAGACTAACTCCGTCCTCGCTCCCTTACTACAAATTTACATCAAGGCGCGGGGACTCATTGGATTTCCTGATCGATACGTGATCCAATAAAAACTATATTCAATCCACTAGAATAAGAAACCCAATACCCAATAAACTGTTTAAGGTGGAATCAGTCGCGGGTACTATAGAGATTACCCACCATGCATTTATAGATATCCTCGGACCAAACGTAGAAAAAATCAAATCCTTTATTCTACCACCCCTGAATTCCTTTCATGGTATTATAGGCAACGACACCTTGAGGAAACTAAAAGCTGTCATAGACACTGAGGGAAGCACAATGACTATCTTTCCGGGGATCGTTATCCCACTACAACAGCGAATATCCCAGCAGGTTAATAATGTCAAATTGGAAATACCACATCTCTCTGTGGAACAACAATGAAACATAAACAATATTATCATGAGGTGCCCAAATTTGTTTTCCGACCCCCATGAAAAATTAACATTCACCACTCTAGTTAAGGGCGAAATTAGGACTACTACCGACAAACCTGTGTATTCCAGACCTTACCCTTATCCCATGGCCCTAAAGGAAGAAATCGAACGACAGGTAGAAGAACTTCTTGATAATGGTATCATTAGAAAATCAAAATCACCTTACAACTCGCCCGTCTGGATTGTTGACAAGAAGACGGATGCCTCCGGTAAGAAGAAGTACCGAATGGTGATCGATTATCGAAAACTTAATTCGGTCACTATTCCCGATAAGTACCCCATATCGGAGATAAACGAGGTCTTAGCGAACCTGGGAAACAACAAACTATTTACTGTCATTGACCTTAAAAGTGGATTCCACAAGATACCACTTCGAGAGTGCGACATAGAGAAAACAGCATTTTCCGCTTGTTAGCTAAGCGGTTGGTTGAGGTAGGTAGAAATCGGTGATTTTTTCCGTTTGGTAAATTTTTCGTTTTTGCTTGTTCATTGTTACGTGTTTGGTTGCTGTACCTTCTGGCTTGTGCTGTTTTTTGTAAACTAGTTTTAAGGGTTCAAATATTTCGTCAGAGATAATATAGTGTTGGTTTTTTCGTTTATTATCCTGCCGTCAAATGTTTTTAACTTGTATATCTCCATGTTCTCAAGTACATTGAGCCGCCGACCTTTTCCTTGTACGTGAAGTATTCGAGCCGTTGTTTTGATGTTAGCTGGGGTGTACCCCACTGGAATGAAAATTTTTGAAATCGGTTGATTAGTTTACGCGTGATATCAAAATATCAGAAAGTAACCAAGAGATGCATTTACTTAAATAAATTTAAAAAAAAGAAAAAAAAAAACACCCTTCTAGTTTTCAGATATGTTATATATATTAAATCTACCTTTCTAAAAAAAAAATTTTTTTTAATCGCTTGGTCTTTGAAGTGTTTTCTCAGTTTGAAAAAAAAAATTTAGAAAAAAATAAAAAAAATTTTTTTCATTCAGTGTAATATAGAATCTTTACAGTATATGTTTTCAAAGGTGATTTTAATACCTTTCTAACGGTATAAAAATTTTTCAAATTGGTTGATTAATTTACGCGTGATATCCAAATATGAGAAAGTAACCAAGAGATGCATTTACTTAAAAAATTAAAAAAAAAAAAATTAAAAAAAACCCCCCCCCATTTTAGTTTTCAGATATGTTATATATATTAAATAGACCTTTCTAAAATAAAATTTTATTTTTCAAAATCGCTTGATCTTTGAAGTGTTTTTTCAGTTTTAAATTTTATTTAAAAAAAATGTTTTTTCAGTGTACTAAAAATTTTTACAGTGTATTTTTTTGAAAGCTTATTTCAATACCTTTCTAATGGTATGCAGATCTTTGAAATCGGTAAAGCCATTCCGTAGTAATCACACTTTAAAAGTACCTATTATCGTCATTTTTCTAATATTTTCGGATATTTCGATACCTTGCCACGCCCACCATTTTTCGAAAATGCAATTTCTAAAAATGAGGTTGTGTTTGGGTGGGAAGATGTAACCCCGTGCAAAATTTCATCTAATTCTGAGGGGGTCGGGTTCAACGCATAATCATATAAGTATGATTAGTATATAGGAACTTTAATACATAAGAATTTGTTTAAAATATTTTAGTATAAATAAGCCGAAATTTACTTAATAAAAGCAATTCAATCTTGGTGCTGCTCAAATGGCACTTCCGAAATTTAATTTATTTTAATGCCTACAGGGCGATCCTGCCACACTGCAGAATTAAACCAACAGTCTCCCTCGTCTGCTGCTTGAAGTATAGGCAGACTTCATATACAAAATATTTTTGGAAAAAGTTTACTTTCTGCAAAGGAGTTCAAGGCATCAACTTTGCAACGCCGAATGGTATAGTCAATGCAAAGGGGCGGATCACAGCGACAGTGACAACAAGGGCGCAATTCAAATTTTAAAAATTCTTGAATACGACAAAGGAAAGAAGGGAAAATATTTTTGGTCTTTAATACGGATGGCATTCTCGTTAACTGCAACCAAAACGACCACCACCGACGCATAGCGAAGTGGAATAAACGTAGATTAAAACCATATGCACTATCAGCTTCTTGAAAGTTCTACGTGCGCTATACAACTTGTTGAAGGATGACCGGGATTATGTATTATTTATCTTATTATGTATTTATTATCTAGGTATTTGTAAGATTATAATAGAAGCATTTGGCAATCTAACGGTTGCGCGTTTACGGGCAAAAAGTAGATTTTTGCCAATAAATTTAAGAACTTTAAAGTCAAGTGCATAGGTCATTTTTATAAAAATCCTTCAATATGAAAAACATTTTTTTTGAAATGTTTACTGATGTTTTACCAAATTAGAAAATTATTTTTTAAACCCAAAATGGAATAGAAAACAAAATGAAAAAAAAGAAAATAGCATAGGAATTAATTTTTAATAAATAAACTGTATTTAACTATTCATCATTTGAAAAAAAAATTTATTTCAGAAACTTTTGTAAGAAAAATTAGAAATGTCTAAAATGTTAAACTAATAAACCTTTTAATTAATAACTTTTATAATGCTAACTAAATAAAAAAAAAAATAATAATAATAATAAAAGGAAAATGGAATGCTTAATGTAATAAACATAAAAAACAAAGAAATAAGCATAGATTAGCATTTTTCCCACAGAAGCAGGAATACATTGTTATTTTCTCTTTAATTTTCTTTCAATCACGTCATCTCTTTAAAATGACTTCGTGGACAAAAACTAACCCCATAGCTGGTTACTAGGTAGGAAAAAGAAACTCTGAAACATCAGATTTATACCACAACCCTTATAAAATAATAACTTTTCGCAACATTATGCTTGAATAAAAACCTTACGTAAGTGGGAATATGCAAAATACCTAAAGCTACCACAAGATCGAAAACTAAAAAGCCAGCCAGAATGAAGAAACTAAGACAAAGCGCTTAATAAATAAATAAATAAATTTGCAATCAGACATGTCGAGCTTGTTTTCATCCAAAAGGATAGAAAATTTGTAGCATAATAAATACAAGCAACCGGATTGTTGAGGAAAAGAATGACTTAGGACAATACTTGATTTTTACCCATTAGTTACACTACTTTTACTACATAACTACTTTGCCCTTCCAACAACTACAGCTCCTCTATTTTCATTATAATTAGCTATAGAATTTTTTTTATTCTTCATGTTCTAAATTTAATAGGGCCCCATTCATTCATTCATTATTTTTTTAGAAATAAAATATATGTTTGTCTTCTTTCATCTAGGAAAACCTCGCCTTTTAGAGACGTCACAAGGTAGAGAGTAGACATACATAGAACCGTAGAATGTAAAATATCGATAAGAAAAAATAATTTTACTATAACTAAACATTAATCCCTTTAGAGTAGTAAATATCGATAAAAACAATAATTTTACATTAATTCCCTATAATGTAGAAAATAGAAACGTAGAAAACATAAATCAGAATAGTAATTATGCTCTAAGCAATAAAAATAAGAAAACCATATTACATAAAAATAGGCTTAAACTCATAGAATAAGAACACTTCAAATTTATAAACACAAAAAAAGTTTTATCGTATGCAAAAGAAAAATACAATAATAAAACAAACAAAAAAAAATTGCAAATGACATAAATCATCTAATAGCCCAATTGAAAATTTAGTAAACACAACGAAAAAAAAATCTTGTAACATAAGTAAGTACCTAAAACAAAGAAAAAAATATATATAAACTCAAGTACGTCACACTGACAAAATACCGCACTAGTAAAACAAATAAAATGAAAAAAAAAATCTTTATTTACAAAACCAACACCACTTATTAGTAAACAAACCACTTGAGACTCTGTCATAAATTTAATTGAAATAGAATGACTTTACACTCAATGTAAAGTCATCCTCTAAAAAATGGTGGTGTTACATACATATATCTTGAATGAATTCTAAACGTTTCTCACGCTGCAGTGCATTTGACACTCTGCTTATGTCGTAAGTATGAATGTGCAATGTCAACATACTTACGTTCCCACAGGCAGGCAAGCAAACAAAAATGCTAGTAGATAAACTTCATAACATGCAAATATTGCTCACTGCTTCCACGTGAATCAAAGAGAATTCTTGAATAACGTGAAATAAATATCTACAGTACGGAAACTCTGATGGAAAAGATAATAAGAAGCGACGAACTATCAGGAGCATCAAAGAATATTTTTGCAAGCTGCCAAAATTTCAAGAACAGGTCTGCGATGATACAAATGTAGAAAACGGAAGTACTGTTCCACTCTTAACTTCCACCAACACAGGTGGTGATTTTACCTCCGCCGCTGTGCGTTTGTCTAATGTTGACATTGCGCAACCGAGGCAGGTGACTGCCGTGCCGCCTCGCAGGACAACTTTTGTATCTCGTCTTCATTCTTCGCTTATGGAAAATGATATTATTAAGTATATAGAAGATAAGCTAGACCTTTCACAACCTATTAAAATAGGCGTTTATAAATTTAAATTTAGTTATGATAGGGATATTTCATAATTTAAAATATCAGTGCCAGACGCTTATTTTGATAGAATTCTTGAACATACATTCTGGCCGAAACATTCAGTTGTGCATTTGGTTACAAAAAAACCTAACGCCGCAGGGGCTTCAAAAAACTCAAAAATCTCTGCGGAAACAGTGAAAAAATAACCATCACCTACCAAAATGTTCGCGGCCTAAGATCGAAATAAAGTACCTTTTTTCTGAATAGTTTTATTTTTACTTCTCAAGTTATAGCTTTTGATTAAAAGCTGATAATTTTAACTCTGAACTCTTTTCACGTAAATATGTAGTTTATCGGCGTGATCGTGAATCTAGAGCAGGTGGTGTCCTTATTGATGTTGACTCGACGCTTCCATCTGAGTTGCTGCTATTGGACATCACAAATTGCTTTGAATTCATAGCAGTAAAGCTTGCCTTGCACAATTTTAGTTTGTTTATCTGCTGCTCGTATATACCACCACGATCGGATATACACGTTTATACATGTCATAGCACTGTTATTTGTAGTTTGTGCTGGCAATTTCGAGACAAAGACCGCCTAGTAGTTCTTGGTGATTTCAATTTATCATAAGTAAATTTGATCAATACCATCGACTTAAATTTTATGACTCCCACTACTCAGCACGAGTTCTTAAATAGCCTGCTAGATACATCTCTTCTCCAAATTAATAATATTTTAAATTTTAAAAGAAAAATCTTAGACTTAGTGTTTACAGATGGCACTGCGTGTATTACTCTAACCCGAACTCCCCCATTATCCCTTCCTTAATGCCCTCTTCATCATACGCTTCAGATAGTACTGGATGTTGTTCAACCTGTGATGCTCGTTGTTTCTAAGCCGAATTCCCGACCCCGTTCGAGATGTTTTTCAAAGACGAATTTTAGTGAGCTCAGTAAATTGATTTCTGCCCATGACTGGTCGAGCCTTTTTGCGTGTACAGACGTTGAAACAGCGACTTTCTTGTTGTATAGCTCTCTTGATGCTTTCTTTGAAAGCTGTGTCCCTCTTCGTTATTCCAGTACCACCACGGGTAAACCACCTTGGTTCTCAAGGCAACTATTAAGACTTGATAATATTAAATCTAGACTCTATAAGCGTTTCAAAAGATCTGGTAAAGCTATTGATTTTTCTAAATATTTAGTGGCGCGCTCCAATTTTCATCGTCTTAACCAGCAGTGTTATAAAGGTCACTTATCATGCTGCAAATTCCAATTTATTAATAATCCGAAACGTTTCTACAGATTTGTTAATTCCAAAAGGAAAACTTCTGGTTTTCCATCTACTTTTATTTATGGGTGCAAAAACGCAAATTCTGATCACGAAATGGCAGATTTATTTGCTGAATTCTTTAAATCAACCTATTCATCCCAATGTGTCCAGTCTAAAGTTTATCCATATTTCTTGGGAAGTTCTAATAATATTTTAAAATTTATTGATAAAGATACTGTTCTTAATAATCTTCTTGCATTGAAACCGATAACTTCACCGGGTCCAGATGGTGTTCCTAGTTGTGTACTTAAGTACTGTGCTGTCAGCTTATCTGAGCCTATCTTTAAACTATTTAAACTGTCTCTGGAATTCGCATCATTCCCATCTATTTGGAAACAATCGTTTATTATACCTTTGCATAAAAAAGGTAGTAGGTCTAATATTGAGAACTACAGAGGCATAGCTAAACTCTCAGCTATCCCTAAAACTTTTGAGCAGATAATTACATACCAGCTTCAATACCTGTGTAGCCCTTTAATATCACCTTGCCAACATGGTTTTGTGCATCGGAGATCAACAACTACCAACTTGCTTGAATTTACGTCTTTTGTTATGAATGGTTTTTTAGATTGCAAACAAACAGATGTAATTTACACCGACTTTAGTAAAGCATTTGACTCTGTTAATCACGAGCTCTTAGTTCACAAACTTGATCTTCTGGGCTTTCCAGCGCTTTTATTAAGTTGGATTTCAAGTTATCTTGAAAATAGGACTCAGCGAGTTTTCTTCAACAACAATATTTCAAAGTCGTTTGATGTAACTTCTGGCGTGCCCCAGGGTAGCCATTTGGGTACATTACTCTTTACCCTGTTCATTAACGACTTACCAAGGGTTATCTTATATTCTAGAGTTTTTATGTACGCAGATGATATATGTTAGTTCTGCTTACTCCAGACTGGAAAAAGGAGCGGTAAAGATGGGTTTGATGGTGAATGAGGACAAAACGAAGTACCTACTGTCATCGAGCAAAGAGTCAGGGCATATGCGCCTTGGCAACCACACTACTGTTGGCAGCCATAATTTCGAAATAGTAAAAGACTTCGTTTATTTGGGAACCAGCATCAACACTAGCAATAACATCAGCACTGAAATCCAGCGAAGAATCAATCTTGCCAATAAATGCTACTTTGGACTAGGTAGGCAATTGAAAAGTAAAGTCCTCTCTCGGCGAACGAAAATCATACTCATACTCTACAAGTCACTTATCGTACCCGTCCTGCTATATGGGACTGAAGCGTGGACCATGACAACAGCAGATGAAGCGGCTTTGGGAGTGTTCGAGAGAAAAGTTCTTCGAAAGATTTATGGACCTCTACGCGTTGGCGATGGCGAGTACCGAAGAAGGTTTAATGATGAGCTGTACGAGCTATACGCAGACATCAACATAGTCCAGCGAATGAAAACGCAGCGGCTTCGCTGGCTAGGCCATGTTATGCGTATTAAAGATGATGCTCCGGCCAAGAAAGTGTTTCTATCGGAACCCGCCTTTGGAAGCAGAGGTAGAGGGCGGCCCCCACTCCGTTGGAAGGACCAGGTGGAAAACGATTTAAACTCCCTTGGTGTGACCAATTGGCGCGGGTTGGCGGAGCGAAGGAGCGACTGGCGCGCCTTGTTGGACGGCCATAACCGTTTAGATGGTTAAGCGCCAATTAAGTAAGTAAGTAAGATGATATAAAACTTTGTTACACATTTCTGCCTTCAAACTTGTTGTGTTTTAATCAGCTCCAGGCCGATCTTGACTAATTTCAAAGCTGGTGTACTGCAAATTTACTTTTTATGAATTGCTCTAAATGTAAGTAAATGACTTTTCACCGTGTTAAGTTGGTCCTGTCATCTTATATACTTAACGGCAAGCCTTTGGAGCGGATATCTGTTGTAACTGATCTAGGTGTTATTTTTGATCCGAAATTAAGTTTTACCACACATATTTCAACCACTATAAACAAAGCAACTGGTGTATTCGGTTTTATGAAACGTTGGGCTAAAGAGTTTGATGACCCTTATTTCATAAAGATCCTTTGGTACGTCCTATTCTCGAGTACTGTTCATTTGTTTGGTCTCCAATCTATCAAATCCATATTGATCGGATTGAGTCGATCTAGAGACGGTTTTTAATTTTTGCATTACGAGGTCTCAACTGGGAATCAAGTACTCATCTTCCACCATACAGGAATAGGCTTCTTCTAATTAATTGGCCATTTCTAGAAAATCGTAGAGTATTACTTGGCGTTATGTTCATTTACAAGCTCATCATTGGCGTGATTGACTCCCCTGACCTAATCAGTCAACTAAATTTTGCGGTTCCTGCCAGGGCCTCCAGACATTTTGTGCCTTTTCATTTACCTCTATGCCGGCAAAATTTTGCTAGAAACAGTCACCTGCATCATTGGTGCTCGCGTTACAATGATTTGTATAACTGGATTGGCTTGAATGTTCGTTTGCCGCCATACATACTGCTATACTCTTAAATTTAGCCTGATATTTTAATTTAATTTTTTTTCCTATAAAATGTGATGTCAAATTTTTATAAAATACTAATTTTCTATGTACCTCTTTTAAAGTTTTTAATTTTAAGAATAGCTCTGTATTTACATATATATCTATCTATTACAATAATTGTTGGTTGATAATAATAATGAGAAAATGTTGCATTCAACATCTATGAATACTGAATTGGGTTCGAATGTACCTATATCACTTTCACAAAATTCTAATGTTGAAAAATACGACATAGGTAATTTTGTGGGGAAAAACATTTATTAGATGATTACACGAAGAACAACTTACTAAAATATCCTTGGGTACCACCGAAGGACTATATCTTCCCTTTTTCGAGTCATAGTAACAAAAGAAAAATAGAAAAGCGATACTTTAAACATCATTTTTTAACTGAATATGAGTGGCTTGTTTATTTTGAACAAACAAAAGGATGTTTTTGTAAATATTGTTTCTTAATTGCAAGTGATACTGGTGACTCGAAATCGAATGTTCCTCTCAATGCACTTGTCAAAGTTCCTGTGGAATCGTCTGCAAAGTTGTCCGGTAAAGAAGGTGTACTAAATAACCACGCTATTAACAAATATCACTCTAAGTCAGCCCTTTTTAGTCAAGGTTTCATAAATACTTATGAAAATCTAGGAAATGAAATCACTAATTTGCTTTCTTCTCATCGCATGGAACAAGTTGAGAAAAATAGAAGATTGTTGGAGATTATTATAAAAACTATTATTCTTTTTGGGCGACAGAATTTAGCATTAAGGGGCCAGAGAGATGACGGTAAACTTAACTTTTCTGAATCAGCAACAAACGAGGGTGATTTTAGGGCAATTTTGAAACTTTTAGTCGATGCAGGTTATAAAGAGCTTGAAGAACTTTTAAATTCTACACATCCAAGAGCTACTTATATAAGAAACACGACTCAAAACGATCTTATTCAATGCTGCAAAGATGAATGTTCGGCCGGTGTGCGTCTAATCCTGGAGAGGTGGGCGCACCGGGTCGATCTCAGTGGGAATAGGTGTGTGGAATAGAAAATAAGCAAATAGACGAGATTTCTCGTTATAATATGTATGATTTATTGGGTAAATGTGGAAATAGCAATAGTTACAATATTACCTGAATAAACGCAAAAATACGGCAGAGATCGTTGGCGGCGGATGCGTGCTGTACGGCTGTTGAAATCCAAGAGGCCGGTTGTATAGCAAGCTATAACCGTTGACCCGCAAAATCCTCCGTTTTGGAGGGGAAAGGCACCCACACATCAACCCCGACATGCATATGCATGAGTGCTGACAAAAAGCACACATACACGTGCATGTACATGCATGCACATGCATGAGGGTGATGGTGTGGGTGGTTATAAATTAATTCGAGTATCGAATATCGATTTGCAGAGTTGCATTGGGGGGTCGCAATCAGATGCGGAAAAGTTAGGCATCCTGCTTAAACATGCCGGCCCCCCTTGCGATACGCAACATCGTTTTCCGCCAATGACCTCCGCTGAAACGAGAAAAAATTAATATAAGATTTACACACTAAACTTAATCTAAATGAAGAGTTCGTCTGCGACGCAAAATGGCCGGGAATACTTTCCGACTTGCTTAGCATGCCACCTGAGCTAAGATGAAAGAATTAGCGGTTATGAACAGTGAAGTGAATATTTCTTGCCATTGAATTATACATAATTCTTAAATATAGAAATTCAGAACATAATATATCTATAGTCGATGGCCAGTAAGGCTGGACGAAGAGGCCGAGGTCTCCGTTCCATAGTGGCACCATTTTTTGTTATTCTTTGGTTTTTGTCGTTTCGGATGGAGAGGCCGAGGTCTCCATTCCAGATTTGCAGTTTTTTTTTTTGTGTTGGTTGGACGAAGAGGCCGAAGTCTCCGTTCCAGACTCGCATTTTTATGTTTAGGTTTTCCGGGCTGGACGAAGAGGCCGAGGCCTCCGTTCCAGCGTCTAATGTATCGTGTCGCTCTCGGGGCGACTGCTTTTTTTTTTTTTTTGTTCGACTGGATGTGGCACCTTATGGATGTGCAGAGGCTAGTGGCCATGCGGTTGGTTGGGTGATGTTCGTTCACGCTGTGGGACGCGAAAATTCTATATCTTTCGCAATTCGACTATGGCTTTCTATTTCCCGTTGGTTGGAGCTCTTACTGGTGCCAGCAGACAGCCCAATAAAAATAATCAACCATATAGAATTAGCAGCGAAGGTCCTTGTCGCTTGTCACGAATTTGCAACTCAAGTTAAAATAAACCTACACAGTTACTACATGTCAATTCCCCCATTGTAACGTTGTACAAAAGTCCTCGAAGCAGAATTAAAGCTTTAACGCGAAGCGCCGCGGTCAAAATTATGCACATTAGCTTTTATGCTTGAAATAGTGGGGAATACCACCGGGTGCCTCTGATGCTCAGTATTAGTTGCACTCGATGTTGTGCGTGATTCATGACATTTCCTCAATGAGAAATGTCATTGTGAAAAAATCTACGAGGCGGCCGGTCGCAAAATAAAAACGATACGTATTGTTTAATGTAGTAAATATATATATATATATATATATTTTTTTTTTTTTTTTTTTAACCTTTCTTTTCACTTTTCAACAGGTTGACATTCAAAAACGTAATTTAATTGATATCCCCCCCAACAAGTAGCAAATTGATCACTGGAAAAGACGGTAAGTATTGTTCAACAACTGATCGCTGCGGCACCTAAGCGAAAGAAAAAAATTTTTTCAGGTTATGTTGCAGGAGTAAAGCCTATTCGTTTTGGTACAGGTAAGCTTGACCCTATGCTACCGCTTCTTGCACTGCGGAATACAATGTTGAACCTGTGTGTGATGGCCCAGGCGTTTTCCCGCAAACTGTCATTAGTCATTCGAGAAAGCTCCGCATGGGATTTCTCCCTTAGATCTTCATAAAGACTGTCTAACGTCCGCCAACGATGGCATTACTAACAGGGCTGTGGATGCGCCCATAGCAGGTGGAAAAACGTCACTGACAACCATCTTGTAATAGCATTTTGTTTTGATGTTGACTAAATTTAATCAAGGCCACGTATGTGCTCCAATGAACGTAGTTCGTCGCTGACGGCAATCTTCAATCGTGTTTCCAAGATAGATATCAGACCACCCATAAAAAATAAGTATCAGCTTTGGCTGAAATGGACCAAAGTGGTAGCACCGGTTTTAACATCAAAAACTTCCCTGGCTCAAATCAGCTGGTCACAGAAAATTAGTTGAATTTCATTTGCCGTAAATTGTATCAGATTTTATAAAACAAATTTGTAGCCCGCAATCAGTGTGACCAGAGACCATAAGGAAGCTCAAGACAATGTAGTTGAAGCACTGGGATATATATATGGCGGTGAAATCGAAGGTTTGTAAGTGCAGTCGCTATTCCACCATAATATTTAGCTCTACTAAATGCAGCATACCTGCAACCGACGGATATACTAATGAGGAGGAATCCAGGGATGTTGCGTGTGAGCTCGTATCCACATACACCATTTTATTCCAACGAGGCACCAAAAAATGACTATAGACTGTCCGGTATGTTATTAATTGTATTACCAGCCGTGCCTGTCGGTATAGTGATTGGCCGCATGATTCGTAGCGGTTATGCTGCCATACGTCTGATTCGCCAAAGGCGCAGTGTCGCGAGAACACTCCCTCTTCTCCGTTTCATCATTCCCTATTAGGTGGTGTTAATGCTGGCGCTAGTGGTGGTGCAGCTAGTTCTGCGGCGTTCTCTACACCACGCTCTGCGACACAGACTTAATCTCACAACCAGCAAAACGGGCGTGTTAGTATGGATTAACTGAACGTCAAAATCCACTGAGAAAAAAGGAATTCTTCCAATATATGGCAGTTATGACCGTGTACTCCAACAACAAGGAAGGGAATAGTAATGTGACGCATGCACATTAGGTAGGTACTGAAACATAGCAGAACAAAGTAGACGATTCGAATAATTTGTTGTTAAGAAATACAAATAACACATTTGTATGCTCATTTCAGGTGATCACCGTCGCCGAGAAAAAGGACCTAATATGAGGACTAAAACGACACCGCTGGAATCTTCGTTAATTATGAAGACTTCTCTGATTATGACACGAAAAAATTCAGGCGACCAGGAAGAAGACACCCGATGCGTCTGCCGTAGTCCAAAGGTAATTTGTTAACCGGGTTTATGTTGATCAGAAATATGAACTCGCGGTAGAAATAATACAAATACTCGGGACAAAAATATTGTGTGTATAGTGCGATATGGCAAGTTACTTTAACGAATAAACTTCTGGCAGTGCTTACTCAATAGATACATAAATTACTTCCAGTTATGGAAGAAAATTGAAAATAAGTTTGCATAGGAGCAAGAACGTGTTGCTGCGTCTAATTTTTATGTGTTGTGAAGGTATTAGCACTGCGATACGCCAGTTGTTTGATTTACATTGCTGTGCAATGAAACCCAATATCGTCATATTAGATTTATATTCGTTTGTTGAGTCAGAAGCCCCAATTGGGCGTACACATCTCGAACTTACAACAGTGCCCTTCCTGCAACAAGTAGTTGTAGCAATGCTTCGCCCCATCCAATAGGTGCGACCGATCTTGATGCTGAGCGATATGGCAGTTTAGTTGATTGTGCCTTAGTAACAGCTTTTACTGTTGTAATCTGACATAATTTATTTGATTCATTCTTAGGCGCTATTTTTCGATGCGGCAAGGTCATAACTTGTGCCGTTGTCGACATATTGGGGTTGTTTTGAACAATAGTGGGCGCCTCTGACACCAGGGAAGAAGGTCGTTACAATATCATTGGTGTGGATGGTTTCATGCTCTTACTCTTAGCGGTTACTGTAGTTGTCGCTGTCGCTGTTGTTGCTGTATGTGTTACAGATATTTTATCATTCACTGTTGCGTGATATTGATTTGAGCGATGAGTCACTTCGACTGAACATGCGGTTTGTGATTCAGTTAGCATATTAGCTGTGGAAAACTGACGCTTAAGGTTTAAAAACGAGTGATGCTGCTGGCTCAAATTATTCTTTCTTTCTTGAATGGTTAAAGGGATTTGCAAATCACTCACTGATAAGCCGTTATTAACAGCATATTCCAGGTTTTCTACCATTTTGGTTATTGTTGTGGCGCCGATAGTTGCTGTTTTGACTTTTCATCCATCAGAAAGCGTTTCCAGTCTTCCGGAATTTGCGCATTTGCCTGCTCCGTTTTTGTTATTGTACCCGTTCAGTATCAGTGCAGTTAACTTCAGACTTGATGATATGGCAATGTTGGGTATAACATTTTTTGTTAAGTTGTTAACGGTGCTCATTTGTCTTTTTCTCAGGTTGAGCTTGTTCAAGAATGTGTTATGGAGGCCCGCATACAACGATTGCAGTAGGACTGTTGAAAAACTTCAATAATGGCGGATTTGTCGTACCTTTCGTTTTCGTACGAATTTTTTTTTTTTTTTATGATGAAGAATCCCGATATGCATATTAAAACTCTTTTCCTTGGCGTGTAGAATTTATATCTTTGCCAGTTCTACGGAGCTTCAAGGATTTCTGGGGGTTCGTTGCTGGTTATTTTGATCTTATATGTGATGGGGAATTTTGATAAATTCGGTTAGCCTCGTGCATTTAGCCGAGTGCGTAGGACTGGGTGAGCGAGTGAACTTGGGTTGATTTGCTGGGAATTAAGAAAGATAATGGGCTGACAGCCTTTAGGTTCTGTGCCAGATCGGTTCGCCCTTCTGCGGTAGGCTTTTATGGTGTCCTCGTTATGGGTGAGCGAGTGAATTGTGGGGTTTATTTTGCAAAATCAAAAATAAGTGCTTGGTGGCAGATGGGCGATCTGCATTAGGGTTTTTCTGGTATCCTCGTTATGGGAGAACGAGTGAGTGGGAAGATTTCTGGTGTCCTCGCTCTGGGGAGTGAGTGAATTTGGGTTATTTGCAAAATTAAAAATAAGTGCTTGGTGGCAGATGGGCGTTCTGCATTAGGGTTGTTGTTTGGACTGCGAGATCTCCCACTTGTATGTTTTCTTTGGGATGCTTCCACTTCACTCGTTTTTGAAGTTCGGATAGATATTCCACCTTCCATCGCTTGCAGAAAGTATGATGGAGGGCTTTGAGTTTCTGCCACCGATTTATCATCGAGGCAGGGCTCTCACTCGCATCCGGCTCTGGCGGAGCCAGTAGATGGCTGCCAGTGAGGAAATGTCCTGGGGTGAGCGGCTCTAGGTCCGTCGGGTCATTGGACGCCGGGCTGAGCGGCCGCGAGTTCAGGCATGCCTCGATGCGGCACAAGAGGGTATGGAATTCTTCGAAGGTGAATTTGTGTGGTGAGGCTATCTTTTTGAAATGGCTTTTGAAGCTTTTCACTCCAGCCTCCCACAGCCCTCCCATATGGGGAGCGCCCGCAGGGATGAAATGCCAAGTGAGTGATTGGTGGGTGTACTTCGAGACAGCATTGTCTCGGTCTTGTGAAATGAAAGTTTTGAATTCTGATCGTAGGGATCGTGAAGCTCCGACAAAGTTTGTACCGTTGTCGGAGTAGACGTTTTTGGGACATCCGCGTCTAGATATAAAACGGGCAAAAGCCGCAAGAAATGATGGGGTGCTGAGGTCAGTAGTGGCCTCCAGATGAATCGCTCGTGTGGAAAAACACACGAAAAGGCAGACATAGCCTTTGGATAGTCGACACCCTCTGCCGCGGTAACTTTTAATGTCGAAGGGTCCGGCGAAGTCGACTCCAGTATTCGTAAATGCACGGCTGAATGTCGTGCGTTCACGAGGGAGAATACCCATCAGTTGGGTCTGAGCACGCTTTCGGTGTATCGTGCAAACTTTGCAATTATGAGTGGTTGCCCTAATCATGGTTTTGATGTTAGGTATCCAGTATTGGGTGCGTATCAGACGCAACATGAGTTGATTTTCCCCATGCAGACTTTGTTGATGAAACATTAGGACTGTAAGACGGGATAACCTGCAGTTGTATGGGAGGAGGATTGGGTGGCGTTCATTAAAAGCTAAGTCCTTTGACGCCCCGAGTCGCCCTCCTACCCGAATGATGCCATATTGGTCTAGATAGGGATTAAGTGAGAGTATTGCACTTTTCCCTGCAATTGGTTTTCCGGCCTTTAGATCACTATATTCGGAACTATAGTGTTGTTTCTGATAGATTTTAATTAAGAGTTGGGTTACTGATTTGATCTCATCAGGAGAGATTAAAGGTGACTCGACCTGAAATGATTTTTTTGTTTTGGGGTGAGTTCTTCGGTAGAACCTCATTACGTATGAGAGCACCCGTAAAGCCCTAGGTAGGTCTGAAAAGCGTTGAAGAACATCGATAGTATTTACTGTTGTTGTTGCGCAGGTCTTCGCCCTCTTTTCCTCTACGGAGGTGATGTAGTCACTTTCTTATGCTGGCCATTGGGAAGTGCCTTCTTGCAGCCAAGAAGGTCCCGGCCACCACAACGAATTGTTGACCAATGCAGACGCAGGTAATCCTCTGCTACCTAAATCTGCTGGGTTAGATTCTGAGTTTACATGCAACCAGTCCTTATTTCCGACCATGTCGATGATCTTGGTGATCCGATGTGCGACAAAAGTGGACCAGGAACACGGCGGTTTCCTTATCCATGCGAGGACGATAGTTGAATCCGTCCAAAGGTGCACTTTCACTGGTCCCAACTTGAGGTTCCTGAAAATTGATTCGGTGATTTCCGCTAACAGCACGGCTCCGCAAAGTTCCAAACGTGGAAGAGAAAGAGTTTTCACTGGGGCTACTCGGGTTTTGGCTAGAAGCAGGTTCGTGCAGACATTATCATCCGTTTTGACGCGCATGTAAATGGCTGCTGCATAAGCCTTCTCGGATGCGTCACAAAATCCATGGATCTCGATGTCGGTTCCTGGTGAAAAGTTGACCCATCTAGGTATCCGGATTTTATCGATTTCATGGTATTGGTCGGTGAAGGTTTTCCATCGTTCCAGCGTACTGGTAGATACTGGTTCGTCCCAAGCGGTGCCTTCCAACCAAATACTCTGCATGAGTATTTTTGCCACAATGACCATTGGTGCCAGCCATCCCAAGGGATCCAAAAGTTTGGCGATTGCTGATAGTATCGCTCTCTTCGTAATGTTTTCCGGGTTGTCCAGCGTCCCTGCTTTAAAATAAAATAAATCGGAGAGGGCATTCCATCGAATGCCTAACGCTTTAACTGAACTGGTATCTTCGAATGCCAGGAAGTTTTCATTGAGCAGGTCTGCTTTGGGGATGTCCCTTAGAATGTCCTCTGAATTGGATGTCCATTTGCGAAGTGGAAAGCCCGCTGAGTGTAGGACTTGACGAATTTCATCTCTGGCTTTAATAGTCGATGTGATCGTATGGCCACCCGCTAACACGTCATCTACATACATGTATTCTCGTAATATGTTAGCCGCTGTAGGGTGTGAATTTGACACGTCGTCTGCGAGTTGTAAGAGCGTTCTTATCGCGAGATATGGAGCGCAATTCACTCCGAAGGTAACCGTCTTTAATTCGTAAAGACTAATAGGGTCATTCGGGGAAGTGCGATGCACAATACGTTGAAATTTGGTGTGATTCTCGTTCACCCAAATTTGTCGATACATCTTTTCGATGTCGCTATTGAAGACGAAACGGTATAGTCTCCATCGTAAGATAAGGATGGGTAGATCGGCTTGTAGAACTGGGCCTGGGAGTAGAATATCATTTAAGCTATTACCGTTGGCCGTAGGGCTCGAGGCATTGAATACGACGCGTACCTTTGTAGTGGTACTTTCCGCTTTAATAACGGCGTGGTGGGGCAGGAAGTAATGATCCGAATCGTCGGATGGGATATTCTTTTTTAATTTTCTCATATGTCCGAGCGTTTCATATTCTGACAACACTCGAACATACTCTTTACCTAAGTCTGGGTTTTTTATTAGCCGCCCCTCATTCCGGAAGAATTGAGAGCATGCACGCTTCAGGGATGGTCCTAAGTTAATATTGTTAGGGTAATCCTCCCGGAATGGTAGTGACACGGTGTACCTTCCATTCTCACTTCCTGCGTTGTTTCTTTAAATAGTTGTTCTCAGTACCTTTCATCCTAATTTAATATTTTATTTTTGGGTACATTTTCTACCTCCCAGAAAGCTTTGAGTTGGTTGTCTAACGCAACCTCGTTGTAGAAAGACATAATGCTCTTCGTTGGATTTGGTGATTCGATACGACCGGTCAGTATCCAACCGAACACTGTCTCTTGGGCTAAGAGTGTGTTTAGCACATTCTTTTTTATACCGTTCATTATAATTTGGGGATATATGTCTCCGCCAAGTATGAGGTCTACGTCTTCGTTGACGTAGAACCTCTTGTCTGCCAAAACCAAGTCTGGGAATGCCTGCATAGTCATTGCGTTGATATGGCAGGATGGAAGATTCCCAGTGAGTTTCGTTAGAACTAGTACGGGTGTAGTCAGGCTGAAGCAGGGATCCACTGGTGAACGTAGTTCGATGTTGGATGCTTCTTTCACCTGAGCTGACACCGCATTTGTGATGCCTGAAACATGGGCATGCATTTTCCTCGCTGGCAAATTGATTCTGCGTTTCAGTCTTTCAGTTATAAAGGAACATTAAGACCCAGAATCAATTAATGCCCGCGCGGAGAAGTCGGTACCATTATGGTGAATGTGTACGCGAGCAGTTCCTAATAGCACGCCTGTGCTGGAATTGGCATGGCAGGATTTGACATTCTGATTCGCAGAGGAAGGTGGTTGTCCCGATTCCTGTCTTTTCCTTGCCTGTGCCGAAGTTGATGGGGCATTATCCGCATCTTTGAAGGGATTTCGTACCGCCGGTTGCTGAAGTGTGTCCGCATGCAGGAGCGTGTGGTGACGAGAGTGGCATTTGGAACAGTTGTATGAACTGGTGCACCTCGTCACTGTGTGTCCTGGGGATAAACAATTCAGGCAGCCATTTGTGGATTTGACGAATTTAATCCTTTCTACTGGGTTTAAATCGCAAAAACGTGAACAGTTGCGTAATCTGTGCTCCGTAGATTTGCACATTTTACACATTGATTTTGTTGTTTGCTTGGTTACTTTGGTTTGAAAAGCACCAAGTCTTTTTATAGGGTTTTCCGTCGACTGGCGCGACGTGTTTGATTTTTGCACTTTAGAAGTGGCATGCCCTGTAAAACCAGACACGGTTTCAAGTGTCTGGAAACGATTTGACAAGAATTTGTCCATATCCTCCCACTTGGATATGTCCGTCTTGTGGTCAATGCTCTGATCCCATAGAGCCAACGTATTTTCAGGTAATTTTGTCGAACATAAATAGGTAATAATCGCATCCCAATTTGAAACATCGATCTGATGTGTTTTTAGAGATGCCAAGCAATTATTTATGTCGCGCTGTAAGGTTTTGATAGAGCTGCCGCACTCGCTATCTATCTTTTTTAGATTAAACAAAATTTGTAGCTGTGAGTTTACGAGAATCCGCTTATTCTCGTATCTCTCACATAGGTTTTTCCAGGCTGTTTCGAAGCCTTCATTTGTCAAGGGACATTTCTTGACGATGTCCTTTGCCTCACCTTGAGTTTTCTGATTGAGGTGGAACAACTTTTCTACCGGGCTTAGGCGACTGTTGTTTTTGTATATGGCCGTGAACAGGTCACGAAACGTTGGCCAAGATAGGTAGTCGCCCTTTAATACCCCAGTATCGCAGGCTGGCAGGCGGATACTGTGTTCGCGCGCGCGTTCTCCCTCAGGTTTGACTGCCCTATCTTTTTCCTCCTTCAATTTGGCTTGACGTTCAGCCATGTTCGACATGCATCGCAAGAATACGGCATATGCCGCTTTATGCTTGATCTTGACCGCTGCAATTTTCTTTGCGTCGAGCGTGTCAGAGCCAAGCAACTCCTCTAGGGCGTTCTCTGCTTTTTCCCACTTGGCTTGCAACTCTTTTTGCTGTATTGCAAGAGTGTGTACAGTGTGCAGAGCCGCATTGATATCATTAAAATCGGCCTCGAATTCGATTATTCGATCGGCCAATCTAATGTAGGAGTCCATGTTCATGGTTGAAAAGTGGAGAGCGAATTAACCAAGGGATATAAAACTTGAAAAACCCGAGCGAATCACCCAACCAACAACTATTAAAATTACGCACAATTGATTTATTACTCTTAATTTGTTTATTTTTGTCTGACTTTGCAGATTATTTGTGCCTTAAAACAAGGAGCAGGGGGAATCAACACCAATGTGTATTGTGCGAAGTAAAGAGGGACCACTCGCCACTTCAACCTTCAATTTTATTATAAAATAAGTGCGCGCGTTGATATAAACTCGACGAAAAGTGTGAAACCGTAAAATAAATGTTATGCAACAAAGAACCAAAACTGTGTAGCAAGATTAATTAGAGAAATTAGAGAAATTAGTGAAAATAATAGTGACGCAAAAGAAATAGAATTTTGCCGCAGTCGAATGGCGTGAATTTTTTGAAAGTGAGGTTATGTGCACCTCTTCCCTGTGCTGTGTCTGGAGAGCCTTACCGCTGGTGGGGCGACAGACCAGATAGTCACAAGGAATCTTAAGCGACGTTAATGCAACGCGTTTGTACTTATTTTCCTTTTTGGCACTACACAGGTTTTTCACACTTTTTGCGGTTAACTACAATCACGTACGGCACTATAGATCGATTTTTCGCACTTTTATTTATTATTTTAACCAAAAAAAATGTGGCAAGAAATATTGCACTTACTGTGAACTTTTTGATGATTTGTATGTTCTGGTGATGATGTGGCAAGATGACTTGTGGTGTTGCTGATGGCTTAAGCTCTCAGTGTTTTTTCACGCTGGTATGATATCATAGACTTTTCGTTGGTGGGCAAACTCGTTTTTCGGATGAATTTTTATGAGGAATTTGAAATTTGTGCGGTCAGCTATGGTCTTATGTTGTGGACTGTAATTTATATCGCTGTGGTTCCTTTTTCGGGGAGAAGGACCAAATGTTCGGCCGGTGTGCGTCTAATCCTGGAGAGGTGGGCGCACCGGGTCGATCTCAGTGGGAATAGGTGTGTGGAATAGAAAATAAGCAAATAGACGAGATTTCTCGTTATAATATGTATGATTTATTGGGTAAATGTGGAAATAGCAATAGTTACAATATTACCTGAATAAACGCAAAAATACGGCAGAGATCGTTGGCGGCAGATGCGTGCTGTACGGCTGTTGAAATCCAAGAGGCCGGTTGTATAGCAAGCTATAACCGTTGACCCGCAAAATCCTCCGTTTTGGAGGGGAAAGGCACCCACACATCAACCCCGACATGCATATGCATGAGTGCTGACAAAAAGCACACATACACGTGCTCGGCAAAAAAGCCCAAATAAAAGTGGTAAACACGCGAGGAAAAAAATTCCATCGGTGCAACGTAAATTGGTATAGGCTGTATCTTTGTATACAGCCCGGTAAAAGACCAAACCTGCGCTGGTAAGCGAATCGATTTATATTTTAAAAATCTTATATTTTCCTATATAACACAAAGAAAAGAGCGCGAAACTGTGACCCACATAATCAGCTGTGTGTGGTGGGTTTAGCGAGCCTTCTCTTCTCTTTGTATCCAATCCTTCGCCCCACAAGCGAGACGAAGATATCTGCGTAGAAGCTTGCATCAAAATCGATGCAAGCTTTTGACTTCGCGAAGCTTCTCACCACAAGTGAGCTTTTCAAATAAGCTCTTTTAAATTAAACAAAGCCTCTAGCTATAGGGTAAATGAGGCATATATAACATACCATAATATGGTAAACACCTAATATTACCTAAAAATTAAAGTAAATTAATAAAATAAAATAAAGTAAAATCAACTAAAATTCGGTAAAATAAAGCGGAAAAAACAAAAAACAAAATATACCATAAAATAATACTTAAAAAAAAAAAAAAAAAAAAAAAATAAGTAAATAAATAAAGAAACAAATAACCAAAAATATAACTAAATAAATTAAAATCATAAATATAATGGAAAATAAGTACAAATATAACATAATAATAATATAACTGAAAAGAATAAGAAGAAGGGCAATATGAGAACACCACCAATTGTCCCTGTTGAAATAAACGAAGACAGCAGTATGAACCCATTCGCCAGGAGGTCAAGACTTGCGCAGTCGCCTCCACGTTCCGCTCCACCCATTAGTGCTTCTTCGCAGAGACTGAGCGAATCAGAGCCAGTGGCGGAGGGCAGATCAGACGACGAAAATGCTTTCCAGTGCCTCGGAAAGCTCATTAAGGAGATGAAGGAGTTTGTAGGAAGTGGAAAACGCACCATTTACCAAAACCTTCGGGATTTGGTCAAGGCTATTGCGATCTCCTACGAGCAAGCCACGGATGCGCTCAAGAAGACGAGTAATTCTTGCTGGGAAGTGAAGCAGTCACAGACTACCCCATCTCTGGCACAAAGCGTGCAACAGAAGTCTACAAAACGTGGCCGTGAGTGCGCATCCGGGGGTACGCCATCGGCGCAGGTGCGACCAAAGAAGAAGAAGAACGCGCAAAAGACCTCAGAAGTCGCGAACGCACCAACGAAGGAAGTAACAGAGTTAGTGAAAGAAGCAGAAAAAGGAGGAGCTTGGGCGACGGTTAAAAAGCAAAAGCGCCCGAAGCAGAAACCAGCCCGCCCCGACGCAATCCTGATCAAAAGCTCAGGTGATTGCTCATACGCGGATATCCTTAAAGCGGTTAAAAATGAAGAGTCACTGAGAGAAATGAACACAATGGTTCGTAAGATCCGCAAGACTGCTAAAGGAGAACTCCTCTTCCAACTCAGTAGGCAGTCGGACAATGACACTGCAAAACTTGAAGCAGCTGTAGGACAAGCTCTCTCAGGGAAAGCCGATGTCAAGTCCCTCAAGGAGGAGTCTATGTGCGAAATACGCGATATAGACGAAGTAACGACGGTTGAAGAGGTCTGCCAGGCGCTGAACACACAGTTTGCAGGTTTCAATGCTAAGCCGTCTTGTGTGCGATCCTTGCGCAAAGCGTACGGCGGTACGCAGACTGCGACTATGTCTTTACCCACCGAGTTAGTTCGGGAACTTACGAGAAGTGGTAAAGTCCGAATCGGATGGGTCATATGCCGAGTCCGAGCAAAAGTTCAGCCGAAACGATGCTTTAACTGTCTCGAGTTCGGACACATAGCAAGCAACTGCGGCACCGAATCCAATCTCAAAGGCGTTTGCTTTAAGTGCGGGGGCCAAGGGCACGCGGCGAAATCATGCACTAACGCGCTTAAGTGCTTATTGTGCGCTAGAAGAGGGCTCAGCTGCACAGACCATCACACTGGTGGCTATAAGTGCCCAGTATATAAAGAAGCGGTCCAGAAACAAAGACCTTTATGAGATTATTGCAACTTAATCTTAACCATTGTGAAGCAGCCCAGGGCCTTCTGGCACAAACAGTTTTGGAGTTGAAAATTGACTTAGCACTTCTTAGTGAGCCATACAGAGCGAAGACTGCGAATTGGATACAAGACGAATTGAGCAAGACTGCTATTTGGTCCTGCAGACATAATCCCTTATATGCGGAATTAATACTTAAGGAACGAGGATTCGTATGCGGTAAGATTGATGGCATTTACGTTTACAGTTGCTATATACCACCTAGTACGCCGCTGGAGGCGTTCGAAGAAATCGTCGGGAAAATAGCCATGGATGCGACGTTGCGGGAGCGTTTCGTCATCGCGGGAGACTTTAATGCATGGGCTATAGAGTGGGGCTCACAGAGAACATCTCCCAAAGGGAGGGCTCTGCTCGAAGCATTTGCATGCCTTGATGTAGCGCTCCTTAATGTGGGTGGGCAAAACACCTTCTTAAGAAATGGGTTCGGCTCCGTAATCGACATAACGTTTGTCAGCGCCAATCTCTACAGGTTGGCTGAGTGGAAAATCAGTGATTGCTATTCCCAAAGCGATCACTCAGCGATTGTGGTGGACATCAACCTCGAGGGGGGAGGGCGGCCCACTATACAGCCACCCCTAAAAAACAGAGGTTGGAATATCAATACTTTCGACCCCGACATATTCAAGCTAATGTTGACAACAGTCGAACATAGAGGAAGTGCTAACGACATGGCGAATAAATTAATGGCGGATATTAGAGCAGCATGCGATGCGTCAATGGCTAGAAAGACCAAGCGCAAACAACATTGTTCCACATATTGGTGGAACGAGCGCATACACTCCCTAAGGAGAGAGTGTATTCAGGCTAGGAGGCGCTATCAACGAGCCAGAGGGAGACCGGAATTTCTAGAGTGCAGAGCTACCTACAAAAGAGCGCGACTCGCACTTAAGAGAGCAATAAAAGATAGTAAGCGCGAATGCTTTCTCAAGCTTTGCGATGACGTCGAGAATGACCCTTGGGGCACAGCTTATAAATTGGTTTTTAAGAAATTGAAACACAAAGGAGAGGCGATGCCAACATGCCCCTCTTTTCTCAGAAACGTGGTAGATACTTTATTTCCCACGCAAAGGGAGCTAGTGTCTCCCACATCAGGCGCCGTACTATACTCATTTGACGAGGTTACCGACGTCGAGGTCCTTCAAGCGGTGAATAGACTGCAAGACCGCAAGTCTCCTGGCCCAGAGGGGGTACCAAACAGAGCACTCAAACTAGCTCTCACTTATATTACGCCAACATTTGCGGAACTATTTAATGCATGCTGGGCTGAGGGGACATTTCCTACAATATGGAAACGACAAAAGCTGGTCCTGCTGCCAAAGTTTGGTAAAAATACGGCGGAACCATCTAGCTACAGGCCCATTTGCCTGCTCGACTCCGCCGGTAAGGTTCTTGAGCGAGTCCTCTATAATCGACTTGAAAAAGAAATTGAAGATGTGGGTGGTATTTCCGATAACCAGTTTGGGTTTAGGAAAGGAAGATCCACCATCCAAGCTGTGAACATGGCGAAGGAAGTGGCCCAAGAAGCCATAAGTGGCACCCGATGGCTCGAAGGCTCTAAGGAATATTGCCTCATCGTTACTTTAGATGTAAAAAATGCCTTCAACACTGCCAATTGGGCAAAAATTCTAGACACGCTGGAGCAGATAGGCATATCCCTTTACCTGCGTAGGATCATACGCAGCTACTTTGAAGGTAGAGTGCTGGAATATGAAACGGCTGCTGGAGTAGAAAAGCTTCACGTCACAGGCGGTGTTCCTCAAGGCTCCGTGCTCGGTCCACTGCTTTGGAATATTATGTACGACGGAGTATTTCGACTCAAGGTACCCAATGGGGTGAAAATTATCGGCTTCGCGGACGATATCGCATTGGTAATCACCGCCAAGCACCTAGGCGAAATATGCGCCAAATCTAATACAAGCATAGCGATGGTTGAATCGTGGCTTACGAAAAATGGACTGCAGCTGGCGGAACAAAAAACAGAGGCTGTACTCATATCAAGTAGGAAAAGGGTGGAGTAGGTCACTATAAGAATCGGCCGCCATGACATCGACACGCTGCCTGCAATAAAATACTTGGGGGTTGTGATAGACAGGAGGTTGTCATTCAAATCCCACTTAGAGTATGCCAATGGAAAGGTAGCAAAAACCGTAGCAGCATTATCTAGGATAATGATAAATGCAAGAGGACCAAAGCAACGACGGCGTCAACTTCTGGCTGGCGTTGTAAAAAGCCAAATACTTTACGGGGCTCCTGTTTGGCATCAGGCCACGGAGTATAAATCATACTTCCGCGGGGTAAAGTCGACTTACCGCCTGTGTGCACTACGCGTCTGTAGCGCCTTTAAAACTGTCTCTGACGACGCAGCACTAATCATCGCAGGAATGTGTCCTATAGACATATTAGCAAAAGAAGCAGCGACGATTTATCGGGATCAAAGCTCAAGTAACGGAGCACGAGAGCGAAGCGTGCAGAACTGGCAGCTCAGGTGGAATGCCTCAACAAATGGTCGTTGGACACACCGATGTATCCCAGATATTAATATATGGATATCTAGAAAGCACGGCGAGGTGGATTTCTACCTCACACAGTTTCTGAGTGGTCACGGATGCTTTAAGGAATATTTGCACCGATTCAATCACGAGCCTAACAACATATGCGATCACTGCGGCGGCGATACAGTAGAAGATGTTTACCATGTATTTTTCGAGTGTCCTAGGTTCTATAGCTCGAGATGCAAACTGTGCAGAATATTTGGAGAGGATTACATTCCTGAAACAATTGTTGGATGCATGCTACAAAGCAAGGTAAAATGGTCAGCGGCGTGCGATGTAATAGCGGAAATAATGAAGTGTCTACGACGTCTTGAAAGGCTACGGCGCAGCAGCGAACATTGAACAGTCGAGTTGTGTGGGTGGATAATAAATTGCTAAGGTGGAGGGGATCGAGCTGAGCACGTATTGAATGCAAGGCCTCCGTACAATTAGCGGCGTGAGAATGATAACATAAGAAAATACCGTAATATATGTAGGTAAATGTAATAGCAAACCAGGCGACGGATTGGAGACAAGGCCTCTTCAACCGTTCGAATACTGCCCCAGGTGAAGGAATAAAGCACGGATTGGAGACACGGCCTCTTCAACCGTGCGACCAAAAGCAGTCAACATACACGCAACAACAAACCTACGGATTGGAGACAAGGCCTCTCCAACCGTAGAAACAACGAGCATGAGGGTAAACGTCTCACATGCAATCAGAGTTTATACTCGGATTGGAGAGAAGACCTCTCCAACCGGTGGAAGTACGAGGAAAGCCCCGTTACGTATTGTGGAAAAAAAAAAAAATTAAAAAAAAAAAACAAAACCCTACAATACAAGTAGTCGAACGCACAAGCATACCACAAGCACTATATGCACAGTGTTTAAGGTAGGCTTGCAAATATTCGTAGAAGTGGTATGCGTCAAGCACATTCAGGTAGTAAGCAGGGCGTGTCAGTCCCAGCGTTAACCATACCGCGGCACTATCTAAGTACAGCAACGTGACCCCGACAGACGTAGAGCTTAGTGCTCAACCTACCTCCCGACGGAATACTTGACGGTAGTACCGGGGGGTAAATGGTACTCAGACGGTAGGAGGTTTAGTGCGGTTAAAGTCCCACACTGACTATGAGGCTTTCGATGCTTCCTCCTCGTAAAACAAAAAAAAAAAAAAAAAACATGCATGCACATGCATGAGGGTGATGGTGTGGGTGGTTATAAATTAATTCGAGTATCGAATATCGATTTGCAGAGTTGCATTGGGGGGTCGCAATCAGATGCGGAAAAGTTAGGCATCCTGCCTAAACAATGAAGTTCAATCTATTTTGACAGAGAGGGTTAAAAAAGCTACATTTTTGCACTTATTTTCGGTGAAACTACTGATTGCAGTCATACTGAGCAACTCAGCCTTTGTTTGCGGTATTTATATGATGGCAATATAAGAGAAGATTTTGTAACTTTCCTTGATGCGTACGATTCGATCCGAGAAGAAGATGTTATAAATGGAGAAAAAAAAAAATGACAGGTGTAGCCTTGGCACACATAGTGATCGATATTTTTAATAATTTAGGACTACCCTTCGAAGATTGCGGTGGAATTGGAACGGATGGATATGCTGTAATGACATCAGAAGTTAAGGGAGCTGTGCAGGAATTTCTTAAAATATGTACCAATGCTAATCATTGTCCGTGTTTCAACCATTGTCTTAATAACTCGCTTGCGGAAACGTTGAAAGTTCTTCAAACAAAGGATTATATTGCTTTGATGAAAAAAATTATCAGTTTTCCAAATCAGTATCCGAAACGTACCATAGTTTCCAAAAAACATCTGCAGGAATCATAAAGTGGACTATGTGAAACGCGCTGGAGTAGTATTGAAAAGCCGATTCTAGCTCAAATGTAGAAAGGAAAAATGAGAAAGGAAAAGTATATACACACTGACACACATATATGTGACGCTAAACAATTTCGTTGCCTACATTTGTTATTTTGGTTTGTGTTCTGGCCGATCTGTAAGAAAAAGCTTAGAGTTTTTTGCATTTAGCAGAGCTTAGCCGTTCAGGAGAGGATCGAGCTCAGATTTTAAAAGGGGGCCCTACATTTTTAAAGGGCCGCACATTTTTAAATGTCCCCTCATATTTCTAATGAGTGCTAGACTTCACCCGAACGTTTTTAAAGAGTCCCACAGATTTCTAAAGAGCTGCTTGCCTTTGTCTTGTATACATACTGACGCATATGTATGCACGTGAGAGAATTTTGTCAAGAGCGACTGCTCTCCAATCCCCCCACCCCCTCTTTTTTCTCGTCTACAAAAAGGTGCCGATGGGCACTTGTAGTACCGGCCCCTTTTTTATCGTCTGCAAAACGGACCTGTCGGGCACTCGCAAGCGCAGATTGAAAATTTGTTTGACATTTTATTAGATTGTAAGTTTGTATGTACATGCTGTCCCATATATATGCATGTGAGAATTTCATAATTAACTAAAGGTCATCTTAATATTGAACTTATGATTTCTTTATCACAAAGTTTTAAGTTTTTTTGTTTTGTGTTTCAATAAAATATGTTTCACGTTGATTACAACCATTTGAGCTCCTTAAACATGACAGCATATACATAAATTATAATTTTTTAAATATGAAGATTGAACATTTTGTTCGGCATTTTATTAGATTGTAAGTTTGTGTGTACATACTGACACATAAGTTTGTACATGGGAATTTTATTAAACCACACTGATAAGAAACCTTAACCGTACAACATTGAAACATATTTATATGTATATAAGTAAATAAAACCACATGCTGTATTTCATTTAATTAAAGTCGTTATCAGATTTTCCGTTAGTATAAAACATAGAAACCCGATCAGGGGCAGACTGAACATTTTATTTTTGTTTTTATTAGGTTATATGTTTGTATGTACATGCTGTCCCATATATATGCATGTGGAAATTTCATAATTAACTAAAGGCCATCTTAATATTGAACTTATGATTTCTTGATTTGAGTTTTTTTTGTTTTGTATTTCAATAAAACATGTTCTCACATTGATTACAACCATTTGAGCTCCTTAAACATGACAGCATATACATAAATTTTAATTTTTTAAATATGAAGATTGAACATTTTGTTCGGCATTTTATTAGATTGTAAGTTTGTGTGTACATACTGTCACATATGTTTGTACATGGGAATTTTATTAAACCACACTGATAAGAAACCTTAACCGTACAACATTGAAACATATTTATATGTATATAAGTAAATAAAACCACATGCTGTATTTCATTTAATTAAAGTCGTTATCAGATTTTCCGTAAGTATAAAACATAGAAACCCGATCAGGGGCAGATTGAACATTTTATTTTTGTTTTTTATTAGGTTATATGTTTGTATGCACATGCTGTCCCATATATATGCATCTGAAAATTTCATAATTAACTAAAGTCCATCTTTATATTGAACTTATGATTTCTTTATCACAAAGTTTTGAGTTTTTTTGTTTTGTATTTCAATAAAACATGTTCTCACATTGATTACAACCATTTGAGCTCCTTAAACATGACAGCATATACATAAATTATAATTTTTTAAATATGAAGATTGAACATTTTTGGCATTTTATTAGATTGTAAGTTTGTGTGTACATACTGACCATATGTATGTTCGTGAGAATTTCGTAAAACCGCAAATAATTATTGTATTGTATTGTAAGTTTGTGTGCCTGCATTTAGGCGCATACGTTCTAGCCTCGAATTGTTTGTTTTTTGTTCTGACTGCAAGAAAAAAAGAGCTTAGAAGTTCATCAGTGCAGGAGAGTATCGAGCTCAGATTTTAAGATGGCTCCAAATTTTTAAATGACCTCTCATATTTCTAAAGTATATAAGTGTGGGGGAATTATTAAAATTCTTTTTTATACCCAACTATGCTTCACTTCTCTGTGCTTAACGCATAAAAAGCCTACCATTCTTTATTAATTTTCATAATGTTTGCGACAGTAGATGTTCAAGGCTTTAAGGCATACGATAATAGATTTATTGTAAAGGAAATAGCTGTGGTCCTCAACAATGAAGAATTCCACTGTTTCCACATAAAACCTCCATTTGATTTTTCGGATCTGAGTAAGGATAATCAACGCCAAGATAAAGCTAATTGGCTAATGGTCCTATGGAAGTGATAGTTTTAAATCTGTAAAAAACTAACGATGTCAACATTGATATCAACATTGAAGCACATACAAGTTTATGTTAAGGGGCGACAAAAAAGTGTGTGGATAGCAGAGTTCCTCCAAAAGCCGGTGTTTAACATTGAAGAGGAGAGTACAGGATGTGATGGAATGAATATCTCTAGATTATAAAGTTTACACCCAGATGTTGTGCGTTTTCAATATCGTTTTCATACTGATTGTAATGTGAAAATCAACCAACGACAAATTCGTTGTACTTTAAAATCAGCACATATTTTGTTCAAATATATATAGGATAGCAATTTAAATTTATAATGAAATAAAAGAGAATTAGAAATCTTAACTTCAGTGTTTTTTATTTTAAAAGGGTGAGAATAAGAAGAAGAAGAAAAGCAAGTATGTAAATACATTGTTTTCTAATATCAACCTTACTTTAAATTGACGTGAACAAAGGGATATATCACAATGAATTTAAAATTTTATATCTCATTATTATTATTTGTTTTCAAAATTACCTACGGAGCACCATTTGAGGAAAACCTAGATAGTAATGCGCTTGCGATAAACCAAAACTCGAAAAGTATTCAATTTAATTTAACATTGCCGAATAGTAATAATATTTTATCAATCAATATTTCATTATTATTACTAAAACAAAGTAGCCTCTTTTAACGAATCACGAAGAAGAAATTGAAGTGTTGTCAACGACACCATTATTTTCACCATCCACAACAATCACACCATCGTCTAAAGTTGACTTTTCAAAGGAAGGGAAGCCTATGAGAATTTTTACTATAGATGAAGCTATAGAGGCTCTTCGTAGAGGGCTCATAGAAAAGGAATCTGATATTGGAGGAATCATTGAGGCAAAACAAGCATTTTATCGACGTTTTAAATTGGAATATGATAATTTTGATCTACCAATTCGTTGTACTTATGATAGTAGATACGTGGAAAAAATGTTGAGCACCAAATGCTTTGAATATCGTGAAATTGAAACTGAACGAATTCTTAGTAATGGTGATATTGAAAAGATTCTAGCCCAGGATACTTCATTTAAAAGAACACATGTAGAAATAATTGATGTGAAAAACTATAGACAAACATATAATATGATCATTGTATAATGTGACCCACACGTGCATAGATAAAAATAAAAAAATAAAAAACCGATATGAAATTAGCTAATTTAATAAAAAATTTACTTATTTACCTGTTTCACTTAAGTTATGGAACAAGTTATCCCTATAATCAATTTATGAATCAAGAACAAAATATAAACAGCTTTAGAAATTTTGAAAATAGTAAACAGACTAGTTTTGAATACAATATTCCAAACACTTCATTACGCTTAAAAATAAATGTAACAATTCAATTGTTAGATCAGAGTTTTCCTGAGCTGAACCCATCATTATTAAAAACAACATCAACAACAACAACAACGCAGAGCCCTGGGGATCTTTTAGACCAACTAACCGCGATCAAAGGAGTGAGTCACATGGTGTGAAAGAAAGTGAATGCACCATTCTAGAGGCTACTGACAATTTTAAATAATTACTGGTTGAAAAGGAAAAGAGAATAGGAGGCATTCTTGAAAGCCCAGAGGTTTTTTATATACATTTCAATTTAGTTTACGATAATTGTGAAATACGAATTAAATGCTCTTATTACAGCAATTATATACAGCGTACTTTAAATATCTATTGCTCTGAATTTCCGGAAGACAATACGGAGACATTATATAAACGAGAAGCATTATATGAGCACACTTCTACGATATAAATCCAAAAATAATTCATGTTGATCGTTATTATCAAGCATTGCATATGAACAGCGGTGGGCACCACTACATTTACATGGTTACCAAATTGAGAATGTGTTAGTAAACACGAACGTGTAGCGAGCACGAAAGCAAAATCAGTTATTTATTTAGTTTGATTTCAATGCCTGAACGGTGAACACGTGTAACACGCACTCTTTGGTACTCTGTTTTAAGCGCGCGTGCGACACTTCCTCAATGTACGACCATCGAAATCAAACTAAAAGAGCTGTCGTTGATGAAGTAGCCATTGTGCTCTCGCTTATCATATACATATATGGTCGCTTAGCAGGTGCTAAGCCCACCCCGGCATATGAAGGTTCAGTAATCACAAACATGTCATCGTCGTCGTCGTCAGCAGCATTAGACATATTTAATTTTCTGAAACAATTGGACATATTTTACCTGAAGAGCAGAGGAAAAGACTTTTCGAAATTCATTCAAAAATTGAGTATAGAGATAAATTAAGTAAAATAAAGAATCATTTCGGTTAAAACTATGAAAACTGTGTTTGGTCGAATTCGAATAGCACAGATGGCCAAGACACTTGCAATTGCTCACACCTAGAGCGCTACAAAATTATGAACACTTACACAAAAATTTATAATCAACTTCGTTGTAAATATTGTAAATAAATTCTACCTGTAAATACTTACTTTTTTCAAACAAACCTTTTTCAAATAAATAAAAAAAATTTTTATTTTAAATTTAAAATTTTTTTTTTAATATCTTAAAGAGAGAGTTATGGCACCCTCCATAAAAAGAATTTCACCCTCTTCTAGAGTCCATAAAGACTCCATAACTCTTTCGCAGAGATGTACTAAGGCAGAAAAATGTCCTGCCCCAGTATCCGCTAAAGCTACATCCTGTACAACCATTGTAAGTTCGGGGAGTGTAATAGAACTCCGGCTGGAGGCGCAGGTAATGTACTAGCCCTTCTGTGATCTCATCAAGCAGCTCTTGACGCTGCTGTTCATCCTCTAAAATTAGGCGCCATCTCGCAAAATCATTAAGAGGGAGATTATCCCTCCTAATGTATGCACTAAATTTTCGAGTTTCAAATTAAGAATATCAATCATCTTGAATCTTTTAGTTTTGAATTTTTAGTAATTTAAATTAGCTCTGAGCTGAGCTTTTATAGTAGAAGAATAGAACCATAAAGTACTTTTTGTGTGTGATAAGAAATATGTAATCTACTTTTAATATGTCATCTAATTATAATAAGCAATGCCTAATCTACTTGCAACATGTCATCGAATATATTCATACATTTTATCATGGATGAGCATACAATAAGCAGCGGTGTTGTCAACTTGTCAACTTGTGAAAAAAATCTTTTGTGTTCATACATTTTATCATGGATGAGCATACAATAAGCAGCGGTGTTGTCAACTTGTCAACTTGTGAAAAAAATCTTTTGTGTGCGTGATAAGAATTGTGGTAAGCAATGCGTAATCTACTTACGACATGTCATCTCATTAAGCAATGCATAATCTACTTGTGTGCGTCTGTGTTTCAGAAAAGGAAGATAAGGGAATTACATTTGATCAAAGTGTTTGCGGTACCAGTTTTCGTAATGAACAGAAACGGCCGAGACAGTCTTAATTAGTAGAGTGCCTGTATCCTCTAACAAGTTGATTCTATCCAATTCTCCCAATTTCATATTTTAAGTTTTTCTTTTAATACTTTCCTTATCTTAACAAGATTTGCTAATACAGTCTTGCGTCTGTGTTTCAGAAAAGGAAGATAAGGGAATTACATTTGATCAAAGTGTTTGCGGTACCAGTTTTCGTTATGAACATGAAACGGCCGAGACAGTCTTAATTAGTAGAATGCCTGTATCCTCTAACAAGTTGATTCTATCCAATTCTCCCAATCTCAATCTTTTAAGTTTTTCTTTTAATACTTTCCTGATCTTAACAAGATTTGCTAATACATGGCATGATTTTTAATGAGTGATCGAATAAAATCTGTTACATATCAGCTATGTATCAGATTATTATCAGATACATAGCTGATAGGTAATAGATTTTTTTCGATCACTCATTAAAAATCATGCCAAATAATCATATGACTGTATTAGCAAATCTTGTTAAGATCAGGAAAGTATTAAAAGAAAAACTTAAAAGAATGAAATTGGGAGAATTGGATAGAATCAACTTGTTAGAGGATACAGGCATTCTACTAATTAAGACTGTCTCGGCCGTTTCATGTTCATAACGAAAATTGGTACCGCAAACACTTTGATCAAATGTAATTCCCTTATCTTCCTTTTCTGCAACACAGACGCACACAAGTAGATTATGCATTGCTTAATGAGATGACATGTCGTAAGTAGATTACGCATTGCTTACCACAATTCTTCTTATCACGCACACAAAAGATTTTTTTCACAAGTTGACAAGTTGACGCATTGCTAACCACATTTTTTCTCATCACATGCACACAAACAATTTTTTTCACAAGTTGACACCCTCACTAGGGTAGGCACCTTGTCGTTGATGTGAGGGCTTAGCCGAACTCCACAGCGCCCGACTATGAAGCGGAGCTGTTTAGGACTGACATCTACGCCTCATAGGAGGGCGTCGGGATATCGGTGACCAAGAACTGCCAACCCCCTAATCCAGGGTGTTATGCGGACCGTGCCTATTGGACGATTTGCAGCCAGGGGATAAATTCGGCTGTATTCGAACGGAGTCTTCCCGATACCGGGACACTTAGGGAAGTATTTATGGCCTTACCACAGTAAGGGGCGCTGCTGTGGCGGACGGTTCTTTCCCCGTATATAATACTGGACCGCTGAGCCCGCCTTGTCGGGCAGGTGGTCGTACGACCAAGATGAACGACTCATTACCTGATTGTAATAAGGACGATGTAAAGAGGAGGACTGAGTCGCAATCCAAGGACCACAAATACGAATTAAGCGATGCGTCGGACTCGGGGAGCGAGAGTAGTGCTGATTCAATGAACTCCGTGTTCGAGAAGCACGCAAATGAAAACGGAGTGGAAGAGTGGAGAATGGTACGGAGCAGAGGAAGTAAAAGAGCTCTCTCGCAGTACCGTGCAGCACTAAGACTTGTACAACGCTTGGGAGCAGTGGTCGACCCAACAGAAGTGGAGATCGAGCACTTGTAGTAGGCCCATGAAGAGGTAGAAGTAGGTCGAAGGCAGTTTAAAAGGTTTGCTGCGAGAAAACCCTCGGTTCTGCAACCGGTGCGAGGAGGAAGAAGCGTCGGACGGCAGAAGGAAGAGGCAACGTTCGGCGGAAGGCGACAAGCCTGCTTTCAAGAGGCAGAAAGGACCCAGTCCTAGAGCCGCGAGGCAGGGCAATCGCATAGACAAGACAAGTAGGCCCGAAGCTGTAAGACAGATGGGCCCCAATAGCGAGGTAGCAATACCTCGAAAGCTGCGAGTCAGAGGGAAGTTCAACTACGGAAGTAGGAGATAAGCCAAAGGGAGATTACGCTAAGACTCCGGCTTTCTCGGAGGCACTAAAGGGAGTTAACGCTAAGACTACGGCTTTCTCGGAGGTGCCAAAGGGAGATAACACTAAGACTCCTGCTTTTTCCGAGAAGATGAGTGATGTGACAAAGCAGTCACTGACTGTGGCGCTCGTTGATCGTAGCAGTCCTTTCGGACAAATGACTACTGAAAGGTGGAGATCTGTGGAAAGGGAGCTTATTAGCTTAATGCTTAAGATGATGCGGGAACAACCAAGTAAGCCCCTTCAAACCTTTGATTCGGGGAGATTGTATAATGGTGTGAAGATGATAGCGTGCGACAACATCGCGAGCTTGCGGTGGCTGGAGGAAGTGGTTCCAAACCTCCAAAGGCAAGGCACGAACGCGCGGTTTGAGGTGGTGGATAAAGCGCAAATCCCCACGGCACCAAAAGATAAGGTATGGATACCATGCGTGATGAAGTCGGAGGATACCCTGCGACTTCTGCAGAATCAGAATCCGAACATACCGACACAGAATTGGAAGGTACTTACTGTATCTCGGCCTACCGAGGATGGTCAGTTCCACATCTTCCAAATAAATAAGCAGGCGGAGGATATTTTGTACACGCAGCTTTTCAAAATGTCCTTTGGCACTGGCAAAATTTACATGCGACTCAGGAAAAGAAGTCCCGAGGATAAAAATCCTAACACGCTAGAGGTGAGCGAAGTCAAAAAGGCCCTCAAAATCCTAAGGGAAAAAAGACAGGTGGAGGCCCTCGACGTCACCACGAACGTGCTAGAAGGGGACCAACCGCTAAATGGTGCTGTGACTCGCACAGAGGAACACCCGGCACAATAGTCACGAGAGGCTGAAGGGGGCCTCGAATACTCTAAACCAAAAGGGCAAGGGGAGGACCACGACGTCAAGACGAAGGTGCTGGAGGGGGACAAACAGCCCAATGGTACTGCGAGTCCTACAGATAAACCTCCAACACAGTAAAGTGGCGTCGAGCGAACTCCTCCTAACCATTGAGGAGGGTTCGTTTGACGTGGCTCTCATAAGGAGGAAAGGTTTCTGTACTTAGCGCGCGCGGTTTGGCGTTTACTACGCGCAAGCGGAAGGACGGGTGCGAGCTGTAGTAATGGTAAGGAAACAGCTGCAGTCATATATGCTGCCTAATTACACCACTGAGGATCTCGTAGCGGTTGCCGTTGAGCAAAAGAATTAGCAGGCAATTATCCTGGCATCCTGCTACATGTCCCATGCTGCGGATGTTCCACCGATGGACTGCAAAAGGCTAGTACAGGAGGAAGGTCCCAAGGGCGGTTGGTCATAGGCGCAGATGCATATGCGCACCACAATGCGTGGGGGGAGCAGATACGAAAGAGAGAGGCGAATCTCTATTTTGTTACATCCTGCAAACCAATTTGCAGATAGCCAACAGGGGAAATGTCCCTACATACATTGGTCCAACATCCAGCAATGTTCTGAATATTACATTGAGCTCCGAGCGTGATATATCAAGGTATGATTGGATGGTTCTTGATAGACAATCCTTCTCCGACCATGCGTATATCAGCTTCAGCATCCCCCTAAAGAGGGTAGAGAGGGGAGGAAACTTTAGAAACCCTAAGTCAACGAACTGGACTAAATTCCAGAAACATGTAGAAACAAAACTGGGACAACCCAAAGAGGTTGCTAATGTAGAGGAACTGGAGGAGTCGAATGAATTCCTAACAAGGACGCTTATGACTGCGTATAACAAAGCGTGCCCTCTAAGAAGATTCAGGGGAAAAGCAAAGCCGCCATGGTGGACCAATGAGCTAAGTCTTCTAAGAAGACAGGTAAAAGAAATGTTTAAGCTCGCAAAAACTGCGAACAGCGAAGCGTTTCGGGACGAGTACAGGGATCTACTGAGGAAGGGCGAAGAGGAACTCAAGGAAAAGTTTCTGAATGGGTATAGAGTGCTCCAGCGAAACAGCACGGTTGAAAAAAGTCCTAGCAAAGGGAAACATAGTCCAGGGACTAATAAAGGAAGAGAGCGGCGAATGGCCACGTAATAGTGAGGAATCCCTTGAGGTGCTTCTCGGAGACGGTTTGGAAGAGCCAACAGACATCACTCACACTTCGATTACGGAGCTAGTAGTGCCGGGCTTGGTGAACAATACCAAGATCGAGTGGGCAGTGAAGACGTTTTCTAAGTTTAAATCGCCTGGCCCAGGTGGTATATTCACGGCCTTGCTACAAGTCTCAAGTAGGGCAGTCGTGGAATGGCTTACAATAATATTCGATGGGTGCATAAGACTGAATCATGTACCGCACTCTTGGATAACTGCTCGTGTAGCTTTTCTACCAAAGGCGGGGAAGATAGGTCACGTGTATCCCAAAGACTATAGACCCATTAGCTTAACATCATTTCTGCTCAAAACCTTTGAGAGGCTGATAGATGTGTACATAAAGTCCAACGTGGATGAAAAGCTGCTCTCCACAACACAGCATGCGTACACCAAAGGCAAGTCGGTAGACACCACATTGCATAGGGTGGTAATAAGCATAGAGAAATCCCTTGAATATAAGGAGTAGGATAGGTTAGGTGGTAGCTACCCTGATAAGGATAGCTCACACCAAATATAACGGTGACTTAGATCTAGCTACTTAGAGAATCGTTGGGTAGCAACGATAAAGCTCCGAATGATACCGATCTCAACTTTGGATATATCCTCGTGAGATCCAAGTGAGTCGCGACCGAAGTTCTTTCGCCTAGTTCTGGCAAAAGCTGGACAATCAAGCATAAAATGATTTGGTGATTCCACCTCATCATCCTCCAGCAGGATGGAGTTTCCAGCATATTGAGACGTACCGCATGGATACCGTGCCCTGTCAAAACCCCAATGACCATTGATAGGTGAGCCTTAGTGAACCCAATTACTTCAGCAGACCTCCTGCCATCCACTTTTGGCCAGAAAGATCTTGCTACCCTGCAAGACGTGGTATCCGCCCAACGTTTGCTGAGCTGATTCGAGGCCCAGCTATGGAGGAGCAATCCACAGGTGGCCAGCGGGATCCCGAAATCCCTACAGCCATCTACAGCCGGTTCAGTTGTACCGATGCGGGCTAAGCGATCCGCTTGACAGTTCCCGGGATATCACTATGGCCCGGGACCCAGATAATCTTATTTGTAAAATAATTCGATGCAAACGCAAGCGTGGTCAGGCACTGCCAGAACGCCCTCGATCGCACTGTAGTTGAGCTCCTTGATAGCCGCTTGGCTATCAGAGTAGATGTTAAATTCCCTAACCGTAGTAGCACTGGATAGCATTCCATCCACCGCATCCTTAATCGCAGCAATTTCCGTTTGGAATACACTGCAGTGATCAGCCAAAACTTGACAAAAGACCCCCCCCCCCCCCCCCCCCCCCACCAACCTTTCCATCCAGCTTCGACCTATTCGTGAAGAAGTTAACAGGTCCCATGCCCCATATAATTCCTCTTCCCCACTCCTCTCTCTCTGGACTACCTGGGTTCAAGGTTGTATAGGGAGCAGTTATCGGCATACAGTAGTCCTTTCTGTCCAGGATGAAGTCAAAACTGGTAAGAAGGCTAGAGTGTCCGCGGTCAGAAAGTCCATATCACATATCACGAAGCCTGACCAACGACCTTGCCGCGGCCGCCTTTCCTGCAATATCTACTGGGTATATGTTCAGCATGACGTTCATTGCCAAGGTAGGTGTTGTTCTGAGAGCGCCACTGATACCGATCAGCGCCGTCCGTTGCACTGACACTAACATTTTGGAGGTGCTCGCTGTGTCCAGTGCTTTCCACCAGACCAGCACCCCATATAGCAGAATCGGTTTGTCCACCATCTCATAAAGCCAGTGTACTACTCCTGGCGAGAGTCCCCATCTCTTTCCGATAGCCCCTATGCAGCAGTACACGGTAATGGCGGCCTTCCTGGCCCGATCTTCCACATTGGGTCTCCAGGACAGTATCTTGTCCAAAAGAATCCCCAAATATTTAACCCTATCAGAAAGTACCAACGGTACCCCTCCAATCGAAGGAGTTCTGAAATCGGGCATCTTATATCTCCTTCTAAAAAGAACAATTCCCGTTTTTTCTCAACCAGAGCCGCCTCGACTCCTAAGCCCATCAGAGCTCTTTCGATTGCCCCCGGTAAGACATTGTTAAAAGCCCCCTCGATGTCCAGAAAGACACCCAGAGCATACTCTTTGTGTTCTGGGGACCCCTCTATTTGCTTTACAATCGAATGGAGAGCCGTTTGCGTCGATCTGCCCTTGCAGTACGCATGCTGTGAAGCCGACCGTAACCCCCGAGGTATCCTTTCCCGTAGGTACAGGTCAATCAAACGCTCAAACGTCTTAAGGAGAAACGACGAGAGACTGATTGGCCTGAAATCCTTAGGTGATACATGAGAGCCTCTGCCGGCCTTCGGAATGAAAATAACCCTAACCGTGTGCCAACACTTCGGGATATAGTTAAGCCTGAGGCAGTTAGTATAGATGATGGCCAACCAGCGGCAGGAAATCCCCAAAGACCTTTGAAGCTGCGCAGGAATGATTCCATCCGGGCCCGGAGACTTATAGGGCTTGAACGACCCTATAGCCCAGGTTATTTGACTTTCCCGTATTGGAATGGCAGGCACTTCTGCATGGCCAACGACCGCCGACCATGCAGGCAAAGATTCCTGCGCAACTGGGACATCGGGAAAATGATTTTCCAGTAAAAGCCTTAGGTACTCCTCGCTACTCATCGACCAGTCCCCACCATCCTCTCTCAGATACCCCAGAGGAGCGGGATTCCTAGAGAGTATTTTTCTAAGCCTCGCGGATTCATTGCAGCCTTCTGCGTTTTCGTAGAAGCTTCGCCATGTATTTCGCTTGGCTATCCTTATTTCATATTTATAAATCCCCAGACACACCTTATAAAGCTCCCAGTCCGAGGGTAATTTTGCTCTATTGAAGAGCCGCCGACTGGACGCTCTTAGGTCGTCAAGAGAATCCGACCACCCTTCCCCCTGTAAGTTTTCAATTGGCAGGACAGCTGAAAGGCGCTATTCCTTGCCGAAGTGAAGTTTTACACAAGAACGTCTAACTCAGATTCGGACAGGTCCGAACTAACGGTAGGCGCCGCAGGCAATAACTCTCCCAGCTTCCTACAATACAAGTCCCAGTTAGTACTTTTAGGGTTCCTAAAAGATATTTTACCGGGACGTTCTTCGTTCACGGAGAACTGAATATATCGGTGATCAGAGGAGTCCTCGTTCAGAACCCTCCAGCGAGATATCCGACCTTCCAGTTCTCTACGAACCGGGGTGAGGTCCAGGACGTCTTCCCTTACCGCAGTAATAAAACTCGGGTCATTCCCCCTATTGCATATACAAATTCCCTCATCTACAATAAAAGTAAATAAAGACTCACCTCTAGTGTTAGTATCCGAGCTTCCCCAGATGCTATGATGGGCATTCGGCACCGATAATCACGCCAACACCTCTCCGCCTTGCTTCAGCGGTGATTTCGCCCAGTATCGCAGGTGGTGGTCCCGCTACATCCCCGTGGGGCATGTACGCTGAGACCACCCACATTTCATTACTTCCTCGCTCAAGGCAGACGGTGGTTACGTCAGCATTGCTGAAATTAGACAGAATAAAAGCTTTAATCTCTTTTTTAGCAAGCACACATGATCTAGGCCTACTGGCCTCCCCCTACACCAACGTGTTGAATTTTCTAGTCCTTAATCCAGAAATATAACTGCCGTTACTACTCAGCCACGGCACCTGGACAAGGACTATATCCACTCCGCCTTTTTCAAGGCAGAGCAACAAATTTGCGGAAGCCGCCTTAGAGTGCTGAAGATTGATTTGACGGATTTCCATCAAAACCGCTCTTCTTCCGCAACCCATAATTGGCGGATTCGTGTTAGTCGTGTCCATTCTAAAAAGCCCCCCCTCAAGGCCGCTATCCGGAGCCGATTGTGTAGTCGCCCTTCAACGGTCCCGTGGTTATCTATGCTATGCAGGGAGGCCACGCGAGGGTTGACGCATTACCTTATGAGTAATGCGTTCAGAGCCAGACCGGACGCGAAGCGGGAAACTTTTCAACCGCACCTACACCACCAACTTAACGGCGACAGAGCCGGAACGTACCTTGAGGCCCGACACGGTTTTAGCGGGACGTGGGCAGGTGCAGCATTAGCCTACCAGCCATTTCGGTAGGGTTTCACCCCGACCTACTAAGGTGGCAGAATACCGCACCTACCAGCCCAAAGTCATCAAGTCAAAACTGAATGTCAATAATCAAAAGCCCTAAACAATCCAGTTCGTCACCGTTGGGTACCGATCTTGACTCTTAAAAAGTCCTCCCTCCCCTTAGCTCTGCACAATGACTCAGGGGTGCGGGTTTTATCGAGTTGTCCTTTCTAGATCTGCCATTATCAGTAGAAGCAGGGGCACCTCGTGCAGGACGTGATAACTAATCACGCGTGACATTCGTCACTATGGCCGGTCTAAGAATGATATAACAGTCCCTGATACAGAGCCTGGAACCACTTATGATATCCAAGCCAAGTATCTTAGCCCCCAACATAAGGAGTATGCTCTAGGTTGAACTGGCCGGTCCTTGAGGACCTCACATAGACTGATTGAGTCCGTAGTGTAGTATGCTCTAGGAGTCTTCTTGGACATTGCTGGGGCTTTCAATAATGTTGCAAAATGGGCGATTATGGATGGTCTTAATTACATTAAAGTACATCCTGCCTTAATCAAATGGATCGGCTGGATGTTAAATTACAGAAAGAATACATCACAATGGGTATTGTACGAGCCACGAAATCAGTGGACAGGGGCACGCCGCAGGGAGGGGTGCTATCACCACCGCTGTGGACGCTGGTCATCAACCAACTGCTCAGGCAATTCGATGAGGGACCCGTAAAACTTACGGCTTACGCAGATGACGTTGCAATTGTCATAAGTGGAAAGTGCCTTCCAACGCTTAGTTCTTTGATGGATCGGGCGCTTCGGGATATTCATACCTGGGCATCTAATGTCGGATTGAAAGTCAATACGGAGAAGACGGATTTGGTCTTGTTTACAAAGAGGTACAAGGTCCCAAATTGGACCAGGCCTAAGTTAGGAGGGGTGACCTTACAGGAGAAACCTTGCACAAAATATCTAGGAATCATCCTAGACAGTAAGCTGTCATGGAAGCTCATCGTGGAGGAGAGGGTCAAGAAGGCCTCAACGGCACTCTATTCATGTAAAAGTATGCTGGGGTGTACGTGGGGCCTATCGCCCTCTCTTTCTCGTTGGGTTTTTACAGCGATTGTAAGCCCTATTCTATACTATGGAGTTCTTGTTTGGTGGAAAGCCACACAAAAAACAACATACCTCAAAAAATAGAGGGGGTATGCAGACTATCGATGCTTAGTATTACGGGAGCCCTGAAAACAACCCCGACGACTGCTCTGTATGCCATTCTGCACATTCTACCTGTAGACTTGGTAGCAAAGAACAAAGCATTAACGACCGCAACCAGGCTCGGTGCTTCGGGGCAGCTTGAGCGCGAACCATATGGGCATAGTAGTATAGCGTCATCAATCACAAGACGAACAGACTACCTGATTCCATATCTGCGCTTCGAGGGAGATCTCAAGGCCACAATAGAGGTGGACGGTTGGCCCAAGGGTGCACAAATGGCGGACGAGGCGATACATGTGTACACCCATGGTTCCAAAGTAGTGGAAGGAGTAGGGTCTGCGGTATACTGCGCTGATCCGGAAATAAGCAGATCCTACAGGCTGCCGGATTACTGTAGTGTTTTCCAAGCGGAAATATTAGCAGTAGAAACCCTGGAAGAGAATAGCTTAAGCTGCAGCCCTGTTAACTTTTATATTGACAGTCAAGGCAATAATCTCGCATAGCACAGCATCTAAATGCGTGTTAGAGTGTAAGCAGTCTCTGGAGAGAATCGAAACAGGGAGAAGCATACATCTCTATTTGGTCCCAGGGCATATGGGAATAGATGGGAATGAAAAAGCGGACGAACTAGCTAAAAAGGGAGCATCCCTTGAAGCTTGCACCGTAGACGTCCCAATTAGATTGGGCGAGATTAAGCGAAGGCGAGAGGTGCACATGATCGACCAAGCGGAAAAGGCGTGGGTTCAAGCGCAGGGCTGTAAAGTGTTGAAGATTATGTGTAGGTCTTACAATCTTAGACTAACACAGTTGCTTCTCTCATTAAAAAGAGAGGACACATGCCTTTAAATTAGGCTTGGTCAGTGATAGCAGATGTAGGAAGTGCGGGTTGGAAGAGGAAACGATCGTGCACGTTCTGTGCTCGTGCTCTGCACTTGCCAGGCTAAGACTCCAGCTATTAGGAGTGATACAGCTGTCACATCTAGAAGCAGCAAGTGGCTTAAGTCCTAGGAAGCTTCTAGTATTTGCCAAGAGGACGGAGTTATTTTATAACATAGGTCCTGGTTTTTGATAGGGTTTTTCAGTTTGACGGTTAAAACAAACTTCTGGTAACACTACGGAGTCAATCAGTCTATGTGAGGTCCTCATGGACAGGCCAGTTCAACCTAACCTAACCTGACAAGTTAACAACACCACTGCTTATTGTATGCTCATCCATGATAAAATTTATGAATATATTCGATGACATGTTGCAAGTAGATTAGGCATTGCTTACTATAATGAGATGACATGTTAAAAGTAGATTACACATTTCTTATTACACACAAAAAGTACTTTATGTTTCTATTCTTCTACTATAAAAACTCAGCTCAGAGCTACTTTAAATCACTAAAAATTCAAAACTAAAAGATTCAAGATGATTGATATTCTTAATTTGAAACTCGTAATTTTTAGTGCATACATTAGGAGGGATAATCTCCCTCTTAATGATTTTGCGCGATGGCGTCTAATTTTAGAGGATGAACAGCAGCGACAAGAGCTGCTTGATGAGATCACAGAAGGGCTAGTGCATTACCTGCACCTGCAGCCGGAGTTCTACTACATACCCGAACTTACAATGGTTGTACAGGATGTAGCTTTAGCGGATACTGAGGCAGGAAATTTTTGCTGCCTTAGTACATCTCTGCTAAAGAGATATGGAGTATTTATGGACTCTAGGAGAGGGTGAAATTATTTTTATGGAAGGTGCCATAACACTCTCTTTAAGATACTAAAAAAAAAATTTTTAAATAAAAATTGTTTTTATTTATTTGAAAAAAGTAAGTATTTACAGGTAGAATTTATTTACAATATTTACAGCGAAGTTGATTATAAATTTTTGTGTAAGTATTCATAATTTTGTAGGCTTCCTCATCCAAACGCTCTATGTGTGAGCAATTGCAAGTGTCTTGGCCATCTGTGCTATTCGAATTCGACCAAACACAGTTTTCATAGTTTTAACCGAAATGATTCTTTATTTTACTTAATTTATCTCTATACTCAATTTTTGAATGAATTTCGAAAAGTCTTTTCCTCTGCTCTTCAGGTAAAATATGTCCAATTGTTTCAGAAAATTAAATATGTCTAATGCTGCTGACGACGACAACGATGACATGTTTGTGATTACTGAACCTTCATATGCCGGGGTGGGCTTAGCACCTGCTAAGCGACCATATATGTATACGATAAGCGAGAGCACAATGGCTACTTCGTCAACGACAGCTCTTTTAGTTTGATTTCGATGGTCGTACATTGAGGAAGTGTCGCACGCGCGCTTAAAACAGAGTACCAAAGAGTGCGTGTTACACGTGTTCACCGTTCAGGCATTGAAATCAAACTAAATAAATAACTGATTTTGCTTTCGTGCTCGCTACACGTTCGTGTTTACTAACACATTCTCAATTTGGTAACCATGTAAATGTAGTGGTGCCCACCGCTGTTCATATGCAATGCTTGATAATAACGATCAACATGAATTATTGTATTGTCTTCCGGAAATTCAGAGCAATAGATATTTAAACTACGCTGTATATAATTGCTGTAATAAGAGCATTTAATTCGTATTTCACAATTATCGTAAACTAAATTGAAATGTATATAAAAACCTCTGGGCTTTCAAGAATGCCTCCTATTCTCTTTTCCTTTCCAACCAGCAATTATTTAAAATTGTCAGTAGCCTCTAGAATGGTGTATTCACTTTCTTTCACACCATGTGACTCACTCCTTTGATCGCGGTTAGTTGGTCTAAAAGATCCCCAGGGCTCTGCGTTGTTGTTGTTGTTGATGTTGTTTTTAATAATGATGGGTTCAGCTCAGGAAAACTCTGATCTAACAATTGAATTGTTACATTTATTTTTAAGCGTAATGAAGTGTTTGGAATATTGTATTCAAAACTAGTCTGTTTACTATTTTCAAAATTTAAATAGGTAAATTATTTATTAAATTAGCTAATTTCATATCGGTTTTTTATTTTTTATTTTTAACTATACACGTGTGAGTCACAATATACAGTGATCATATTATATGTTTGTCTATAGTTTTTCACATCAATTATTTCTACATGTGTTCTTTTAAATGAAGTATCCTGGGCTAGAATCTTTTCAATATCACCATTACTAAGAATTCGTTCAGCTTCAATTTCACGATATTCAAAGCACTTGATGCCCAACATTTTTCCACGTATCATAAGTACAACGAATTGGTAGATCAAAATTATCATATTCCAATTTAAAATGTCGATAAAATGCTTGTTTTGCCTGAATGATTCCTCCAATATCAGATTCCTTTTCAGTGAGCTCTCTACGAAATGCCTCTATAGCTTCATCTATAGTAAAAATTCTCATAGGCTTCCCTTCCGTTGAAAAGACAACTTTAGACTATGCACTATGGAAAATCGTAGAGCAACTGCTGATTAAAAATGGGTTTTTCGATGTCGCTACTGGCATGCTGTTTTTATTTCAATCAATAGTTTAAGCACCAAGCTAGACTGTAATATCGAAAAATTATACATATTATATGAAATGATTTTTTTACAATGTCACAAACTTTAAATTTTGACGGACGTCCATGTTAAGCCCATTCCCTTCATCACTTTCAAATTGATTTTAATGTTATACGTTACAGGAAAAGGTATGATGTATTATATATTTCTGGAAACTTCGTTTGTTTTTAAGAATATGAAACAACGAATACGTTTTTAATATTATGTTTACCTTAAAATAATTGCAAAATAAAATATGGTGAAAAAAAGTTTTTCATCGAGACTTTTGACAGTTGCCCACGTTTACCCACGCTTTACATTTTACGTTGATTTATAGCCTAGCATCCATTAACATAACCAAATAAAAAAAAGCTGCGGAAATTTACGATTTTCGGAGTAACTATTAAAAATGTGATAAAAGTCAGAAAACGGAAAACCGCTCGCTATCTATTGGGGTTTTAAATGTTGCTGTGTACATCAATAGTTTGCGGTAAGTTTTGTAATATTTCATTGTTATTAGGAAGTTTATCTCTTTTGAACTAATATTGCGTTTGAAAGCATTAATAAACAAGTTGCACACCTGATAACAGCGCTGAATGATTCTTCTTTCTTCTCAATAAAAATCACAGTTTTCTCGAGTGACCGTGATGGTTGAATACAGATTTAAACAATAAAAAAAATTAAAGCATTATCTTTTCAAACATCATAACAAAAATAATAAATGCAGTTTTACCTAAATTTTTAAATTTCAGTGGGCGGAAATATATTATTACTATGTACAATTCCTATTTTTTATCAATAAAAATTCCAGTTTTCCCGTGTGACATTGAGCGTTGAATCCTATTTTAAAAAATAAAAAAGTAAAGCATTAAGTGTAGTTTTGCATAATATACCTACAATTCGAAACTTTGTTGACGGAGTACTTATGAATGTACACCTTAGGTAGGAACTTAACGAGTTTAAAAGGAATTATAAGGGAATTTCCAAAATACCCTTTGTTTCAACGCACTACCCTCATATTTCATATTAGTATATAAACGGAATATTAGTGAATTAACAGAAGTGTAATTGTTGCGAATACAAATAACTGCGTGTTTTGTTGTCCCTTCAAAATGTCTACCTCCAAGTGTTTTAAACGTGAAATAATACTTTCGTATATCGAAGGAGGAAAATCCTTGGAGGCATCATCAACAATTTTAAAAGAAAATTATCATGTATCTTAAGACAACTTATGTTTCATCCTCAGTGATTTTCAAAGACATATTATTCATACTTTTTATAAACGATGGGCAGAAGCTTCACGGAAAAAGGATAAATTTTTAATGAAAATCCGTAATTGGTTAGAATCAGAATAATCAGTAACTTTACCGAAATCTGAAGACTTGACAACCGACTCCGCACCATCTACGTGGGAGACCGTGCGTATCTTATCCAGATTTGTCAGAATCCAGTAAAAGAAGAAAAAATAAAATGCTATTTAATAAATATGGATTTGAACACGTCTATAATGCATATCTTCAAAGGTCGTTCAATAGGAGAAGGAACAGAAGCTAAACTTGTGGAAACATTAAGGTTTGCTGACAGTTAAAATAAGACCTTATTCTCGAGTTTCATAGAAGACGCAAGGCAGACAAAAATGTTTACGGATGAAGAAGCATTGAGCGTATTTATTTACTTGGATTTAAAGAAAGCACAATATTTGTACTACGGGACAAATGAACGATTTGACTAAAGTGACTGCTAGGCCTGAAAATGAAGATTCTTATTAATATGGACTGTCTACTTTACACGCCTGGATACGTTGTATGGAAATGATTTTACATATTTCCTATAATCTGTATTTCCAAACATGGTGAGCCACAAGCGAAGAAAAGAAACGACTAAAGCAAGAGAAGAACACCCTGGTACAAAGGCGTTTCCGTGAAGAGCTAGGATTGATCATCGACAAACCAAGGCAAGTAAGTGGTAATACTAATGACGGTAATACTTCCAGAAGAATTTTTCACAATGCATGCTGCTCTGCTGAAATTACAGGAGTTTATAAATTTGATTAAACGACTTTACATCATTCTGCAAGCTCTTTAAATGCTGAAAAATTTGGCAGTTATGCTATGGAGACTGCCAGGATCTATGTTACCAATTATGAATAACACTACATGCCATCTTTAGATCACAAAATTTTGATTCATGGAGAATGTGTCATAAAGCATTTTGCAGTACTTTCTATTGGTCAACTTTCGGAAGATGCACTAGAATCCCGTTATAAGGATTATAAAAAATCTCGTTTACATCATGCTAGAAAATGATCAAAACCCGCTACAAACGAGGACATATTTCATACTCTTCTTTATACTTCAGATCCTCACATAACCAGCATTAGAAAACTGTAGAATGAACTTGATGAAGACACCTTAGATCTTTTGAAAGTGAACGAATTAATTTCAGATCCCGAAGTTCATCAGGTATAAATAACATAATAAACTTATGTGTATGTACAATAACAATAGTAAGCATTACAATTAATTAATTAATCTGTGTTCAATTTCAATCACCATGTTTTTAAGGTTTTATTATTTAAATTGGCTTGTATTTTGATTTACCATTTGATATTTGGTTTTTGTAGGCATAAAATAATAGTATTGTAACGAATTTACTGCAAATCCTCTTATTTGCAACCTTCTGCTAAGTTCGAATCACTAAACTGTTGAATAAATAACCCCACTCTTCAATAATGCAAAATGACCTTTATTAAAGTACTTCACAATAACACTTATATTTCGGTTACGGATATTTTGCTTAACTCAAACTGATTGATAGCTTAAATGAAACTGTTTTTGCGCCTCTACTGTCGCGCCCTCTTATACTTTCTGATTTCTCATTGAATACTTCTAGGCTTTTCCATTCCAGAACTTACTAGTTAGTTATCAACTACAAAACCACCAGCAACAACTACGTTTATAGCTTCTCATATGAGCACGAGTAATACTTGCACAAATTATTGCCCTCTCTTGTGAGCACCTGAGATAAGATATATGCATGTGTTTGTGCGTTGATTCTCTGCTGCTCGTATGGACATATGTGTAGACATAATGACTGAATTATTGATGCGCATACAAATCACTGTTTAGCATCGGCTTAGAGATGACAGTACCCCTTAGTGTTGCTAATATTCATAACACTGCCCTACACCTAAGTCTGATCGTCCCGATCAGACAAATATCTCGATCTTAAAGCTGTCAGCCTTTCATTTTGGTTCGTGGTTTACCGATGGTTTGTATGCGGTACTCTACATCGTTGATCCGTTTTACAACTTTGTATGGGTCTTCCCAATTACACTGCAATTTCGGCGACAAACCTTTTTTTCGTTGTGGGTTGTATAACAGCACCAAATCTCCTTCCCGAAACCCTTCCGAATTAATTGCTTTATCGTATCTGTCTTTCATCTTGTCACTCACAATCTTTGATCATTGCTTTGTGACCCAAACAATTTACATCTTTTTTAAACAGCGAACACGTTTTGGGACTAAGTTTCATACCAGCGCCAGTTATTCTCTGGAAAACTTCCTCTAAGTTTTTAAGATGTTCATCAAAGTTCTTGCCCAATACAATGATGCCGTCCAGGTACACCAACCATGTTTTCCAATGTAGTCCTTACAGTACCTGGTCCATGAGTCTCTCAAAAGTAGCTGGTGCATTACAAAGTCCAAAAGGCATCACTGTAAATTGCCAAAGACCATCACCGACACTGAAGGCTGTTTTCTCTTTATCTTCCTCCTTCACCTCAACTTGCCAGTAGCCGCTTTTCAAGTCCAGTGTGGAAAACCATCTCGTACCAGATAGCGAGTCCAGAGTGTTGTCAATTCTTGGCAATGGGTAGCTATCCTTTTTCGTGACGTCGTTCAACTTGCGGTACTCCACGCAAAACCTCATTTTCCCATCCTTCTTGTTCACAAGTACCACAGGTGAGCTCCATGGACTAGCTGATGGTTCGGTGACGCCGCTGTCGCTCATTTCTTGTATGATTTGACTCACAACTTCCCGTTTTGCCAGTGGAACACTACTAGGAGCTTGGCGTATCGGCCTCGCGTTTCCAGTGACAATTTCATGTTTCACAACATTGGTGCGGCCTGGTTTGGAACCATCCTGATCAAATATGTTCGCGTACTTTAGGAGCAGTTGCTTTGCCTTACTCTGATAACATTCCTCTAGGCCCTCCGTCCATGCCGTGATGTCATTTGAAAGATCAGTCTTGCTAGTTGAAACGTGTTCCTGGAGCTTTTCACAGTAAATAACTATTTCAGCCTCTTGGAATCTTCCCAATATAGCTCCTTTTGTCAGTTTGATTGGTGACTTGAACTCATTGAGCACTCTTACCGGAATACGTCCATCTTGTTTTGTCATAGCCAGGGTTTTTCCTACAAGTACGTTCAGTGTTGATTTGTTTGCTGCTTCGACAACCCACAATTTGTTTGTCCCACAATCTCCATCAACCTTTGCCCAGATGACTGCTTCGGATTTTGGTGGTATTTGCTGACTCTCTTCCACCAACACTCGTTTACTGCTATAGCCTCTCTCGTAGCCGAAATTAAGTGGCACATCCATGTTCTTATATCGCATCGTCTTGCTTTGCATATCGATCTTGATGCCTTGGTCGATTAACAATATCTGCCACTATAAAATTGTGTAGTACCGTGACGTTCCCAATTGCTACTTCACATGCTACTTCTCCAATTACCTGGGTGTCCTCTCCTGTGGCTGTACGTAATCTTGATCCAAGCAATGGTCTTATCTTCTTGTTGACTAAATCTGATCGAATGATGGAATGGGATGCACCCGTATCTACAGTCAGTAAACGTTCCTTTCCATCCACATGTCCTCCGACAATAATATTGTTTGACCTTCTTCAAATTTGTGAGATAGATATTATGGGGCATTCATTTGAGGGAGCCAGCTGTCGCCCCTTGCTGCTGCCTCGCTTTAGTTTAAAGATTGATTGGTCTTGGAGGTCTGGTCATCTCCTTTAGCTCTGCGTTTACGACCACACACATTGTTGGAACTGTTAGGGTTGGTGTTGCAATAACGCGCAATGTGCCCTGGCTTTCCACACATAAAGCATTTGACTGCATCATTATTCTTCTGCTGCGTACCCTTCAATGCTTCCAAAATTGTGTCTACCCACTCTGGTCTTTCTACTTCCACACGATGAGCCTTATATGGTTTACTCAATAGAGAGGCAGTTTCCTGAGTCAATGCATGTGATACCGTTTCAGCAAATGTCAGCTTTGGGTTTGCGTATGTAGCTGGCTTCGTTTCCACGTCCCGTATGCCATTTATAAAACTCTGGATTTTTACCCTCTCGGTGTATTCCACGGGTACGTCCGCATTTGCGAGATGAGCCAATCTTTCAACATCCGAGGCAAACTCCTGCAAAGTCTCATTCGCTCTTTGGTGACGGTTTTGCAACTCAATTTGGAATATATGTTTTCTATGCTCGCTTCCATAACGTCTCTCGACAGCGGCCATCAATGCTTCATAGTTGCTCCGCTCTCCTTCGGGAATCGTCTGTAGGATTTCGGCTGCTGGCCCCTTAAATGCTACGAATAGAGCTGCAACTTTATCGCCAGCATTCCAGTTGTTCACTGCTGCGGTCTTCTCAAACTGTAGCTTAAAGACCTGGAAAGGAATAGAACCCTCAAAGGATGGTGTTTTTACCTTTGGATTGCTTGCTGAAACAGCTGGGCGATTTAATTGCAACTCTTGTATACGACCTCTCAAAGCATCCACTTCAGCTTCGATTTTTCCTCAAACTGCGTTATTTTCTCGTCCATACGCGCTTCGAGTGTTGATGATATACGCGCCTCTTGCGCATCGAGTTGTACTGTTATGCGTGCCTCTTGTTCTTTCAGTTGTGTTTCCTTCTTTGATGTTATTCGTGTCTCTGTGATGACATATACGTTTTCTGTTATTCCAGTTGAGTTTCCATCTTGGATGTTATGCGTGGCTCTTGCGATTCCAGTTGGGATGCCATATTTGTGGATATTTGTGATGGAATTTCTGTTATGCAAGTAAGGACGAGACCATACCTTTCATGAATGGGGCTGAACAATAATCTTATGCCGTTCGTAATCTCCGAATAATCGGATGTATAAGATAAGAAATATATGATGAACTTTGTGTGAGGATGCAAAGTTTCAGGTTTTTTGTGGTCTGCGTGTATAAACTATGACTACGAATCACGTATTTCAACAATATATGACGTAAACGTAACTATTTGATGAAATTTGATGAATTTTGAAGCTTCTACCTGAAAAAGAGGGGCAAAAAATACAGTTTATATGGGGTATATAATATATATACCACCAATCTCTATGTTTTTTTCAGACAACAATAAATGCTATATACGTAAGCATTTGGTGAAATTTGAAGCTTCTAGCTGCTAAAATGGGGCAGAAACTGCGCAAAGTTTCCTATCTGAACAATCGGTTGTATGAGATATATACTATATATACCACCGGTCTCTATGATTTTTTCAGACAACAGTATATGCTATACACGTAAATATTTGGCGAAATTGGAACATATCTAAACAATTTTTAAGATAAATATAAAATAAAAAATAGGTAGGTATTTTGTGTGAGGATGCAAAGCTTCACGTTTTTTGTGGTCTGCATGTAAAAACTATGACTACGAATCACGTATTTCAAAAATATATGATCTAAACGTAACTATTTGATGAAATTTGATGAATTTTCAAGCTTCTAGCCGTAAAAAAGGGCCAAAAATGACAGTTTATATGAAGTATATAATATATATACCACTGATCTCTATGATTTTTTCAGACAACAATATATGCTATATGCGTAAGCATTTGGTGAAATTTGAAGCTTCTAGCTGTTAAAATGGGGCCGAAATCGCAAAAAAAAAAATATATATACAATATATATACTATATATACTATATATATACTATATATACCATCATATATATATTATATATATAACCGATCTCTATGATTTTTTGACACAACAATATATACTATATACGTAAGCATTCGGTGAAATTTGAAGCTTATAGCTGTTAAAATGGGGTAGAAATTGCGAAAAGTTTCTTATCTGAACAATCGGTTGAATGAGATATATACCATATATACAACCGATCTCTATGATTTTTTCAGACAACAATATATGCCATATACGTAAGCATTCGGTGAAATTTGAAGCTTCTAGCTGTTAAAATGGGGCTAAAATTGCGAAAATATATATATATATATATACTATATATATATACTATATATACCACCATATATATATTATATATACCACCGATCTTTATGATTTTTTCAGACAACAATATATGCTATATACGTAAGCATTCGTTGAAATTTGAAGCCTCTAGCTTTTAAAATAGGGCAGTAATTCCGAAAAGTTTCTTATCTGAACAATCGGTTGTGGGGGATATATACTATATATACGACCGATCTCATCAGTTTTTTCAGGCAACAATATGTGCAATATACGAAATTATATGGTGAAGTTTGAAGCTTCCATCTGTTAAATGGAGTAAGATATGACAAAAATCCTCTTTTTCTGAAAAATCGGTTGTATGGAGGATATATACTATAGTGGTCCGATCCAGCCGGTTCCGACAAATGTCTAATCGGACACCCAAATACACCCGCTCACCAAATTTTATCAAGATATCTCAAAAATTGAGGGACTAGTTTGCATACAAACAGACAGACCGATATACGGACAGGCGGACATGGCTAAATCAACTCAGCTCTTCAACCTGATTATTTCGGTATACTTAATGTTTGGGTCTATCTATTTTCCTTTAAGGAGTTACAATTTTGGGTTTCGTGACGAAATTAATATACCATTTCATTTTCATGAAAGGTATAAAAATAGGTAGGTACTTTGTGTGAGGATGCAAAGCTTCACGTTTTTTGTGGTCTGCATGTAAAAAATATGACTACGAATCACGCTTCTAGCCGTAAAAAAGGGCCAAAAATGACAGTTTATATGAAGTATATAATATATATACCACCGATCTCTATGATTTTTTCAGACAACAATATATGCTATATGCGTAAGCATTTGGTGAAATTTGAAGCTTCTAGCTGTTAAAACGGGGCAGAAATTGCGTAAAGTTTCTTATCTCAACAATCGGTTGTATGAGATATATACTATGTATACCACCGATCTCAATGATTTTTTCAGACATCAATAATATGCTATACACGTAAGCATTTGGTGAAATTTGAAGCTTCTAGCTGTTAAAATGGGGCCGAAATCGCAAAAAAATATATATATACTATATATACCATCATATATATATTATATATATCACCGATCTCTATGACTTTTTGACACAACAATATATACTATATACGTAAGCAATCGGTGAAATTTGAAGCTTATAGCTGTTAAAATGGGGTAGAAATTGCGAAAAGTTTCTTATCTGAACAATAGGTTGAGTGAGATATATACTATATATACAACCGATCTCTATGATTTTTTCAGACAACAATATATGCTATATGCGTAAGCATTTGGTGAAATTTGAAGCTTCTAGCTGTTAAAACGGGGCAGAAATTGCGCAAAGTTTCTTATCTGAATAATCTGTTGTATGAGATATATACTATGTATACCACCGATCTCAATGATTGGAGAGCCGTTTGCGTCGATCTGCCCTTGCAGTACGCATGCTGTGAAGCCGACCGTAACCCCCGAGGTATCCTTTCCCGTAGGTACAGGTCAATCAAACGCTCAAACGTCTTAAGGAGAAACGACGAGAGACTGATTGGCCTGAAATCCTTAGGTGATACATGAGAGCCTCTGCCGGCCTTCGGAATGAAAATAACCCTAACCGTGTGCCAACACTTCGGGATATAGTTAAGCCTGAGGCAGTTAGTATAGATGATGGCCAACCAGCGGCAGGAAATCCCCAAAGACCTTTGAAGCTGCGCAGGAATGATTCCATCCGGGCCCGGAGACTTATAGGGCTTGAACGACCCTATAGCCCAGGTTATTTGACTTTCCCGTATTGGAATGGCAGGCACTTCTGCATGGCCAACGACCGCCGACCATGCAGGCAAAGATTCCTGCGCAACTGGGACATCGGGAAAATGATTTTCCAGTAAAAGCCTTAGGTACTCCTCGCTACTCATCGACCAGTCCCCACCATCCTCTCTCAGATACCCCAGAGGAGCGGGATTCCTAGAGAGTATTTTTCTAAGCCTCGCGGATTCATTGCAGCCTTCTGCGTTTTCGTAGAAGCTTCGCCATGTATTTCGCTTGGCTATCCTTATTTCATATTTATAAATCCCCAGACACACCTTATAAAGCTCCCAGTCCGAGGGTAATTTTGCTCTATTGAAGAGCCGCCGACTGGACGCTCTTAGGTCGTCAAGAGAATCCGACCACCCTTCCCCCTGTAAGTTTTCAATTGGCAGGACAGCTGAAAGGCGCTATTCCTTGCCGAAGTGAAGTTTTACACAAGAACGTCTAACTCAGATTCGGACAGGTCCGAACTAACGGTAGGCGCCGCAGGCAATAACTCTCCCAGCTTCCTACAATACAAGTCCCAGTTAGTACTTTTAGGGTTCCTAAAAGATATTTTACCGGGACGTTCTTGGTTCACGGAGAACTGAATATATCGGTGATCAGAGGAGTCCTCGTTCAGAACCCTCCAGCGAGATATCCGACCTTCCAGTTCTCTACGAACCGGGGTGAGGTCCAGGACGTCTTCCCTTACCGCAGTAATAAAACTCGGGTCATTCCCCCTATTGCATATACAAATTCCCTCATCTACAATAAAAGTAAATAAAGACTCACCTCTAGTGTTAGTATCCGAGCTTCCCCAGATGCTATGATGGGCATTCGGCACCGATAATCACGCCAACACCTCTCCGCCTTGCTTCAGCGGTGATTTCGCCCAGTATCGCAGGTGGTGGTCCCGCTACATCCCCGTGGGGCATGTACGCTGAGACCACCCACATTTCATTACTTCCTCGCTCAAGGCAGACGGTGGTTACGTCAGCATTGCTGAAATTAGACAGAATAAAAGCTTTAATCTCTTTTTTAGCAAGCACACATGATCTAGGCCTACTGGCCTCCCCCTACACCAACGTGTTGAATTTTCTAGTCCTTAATCCAGAAATATAACTGCCGTTACAACTCAGCCACGGCACCTGGACAAGGACTATATCCACTCCGCCTTTTTCAAGGCAGAGCAACAAATTTGCGGAAGCCGCCTTAGAGTGCTGAAGATTGATTTGACGGATTTCCATCAAAACCGCTCTTCTTCCGCAACCCATAATTGGCGGATTCGTGTTAGTCGTGTCCATTCTAAAAAGCCCCCCCTCAAGGCCGCTATCCGGAGCCGATTGTGTAGTCGCCCTTCAACGGTCCCGTGGTTATCTATGCTATGCAGGGAGGCCACGCGAGGGTTGACGCATTACCTTATGAGTAATGCGTTCAGAGCCAGACCGGACGCGAAGCGGGAAACTTTTCAACCGCACCTACACCACCAACTTAACGGCGACAGAGCCGGAACGTACCTTGAGGCCCGACACGGTTTTAGCGGGACGTGGGCAGGTGCAGCATTAGCCTACCAGCCATTTCGGTAGGGTTTCACCCCGACCTACTAAGGTGGCAGAATACCGCACCTACCAGCCCAAAGTCATCAAGTCAAAACTGAATGTCAATAATCAAAAGCCCTAAACAATCCAGTTCGTCACCGTTGGGTACCGATCTTGACTCTTAAAAAGTCCTCCCTCCCCTTAGCTCTGCACAATGACTCAGGGGTGCGGGTTTTATCGAGTTGTCCTTTCTAGATCTGCCATTATCAGTAGAAGCAGGGACACCTCGTGCAGGACGTGATAACTAATCACGCGTGACATTCGTCACTATGGCCGGTCTAAGAATGATATAACAGTCCCTGATACAGAGCCTGGAACCACTTATGATATCCAAGCCAAGTATCTTAGCCCCCAACATAAGGAGTATGCTCTAGGTTGAACTGGCCGGTCCTTGAGGACCTCACATAGACTGATTGAGTCCGTAGTGTAGTATGCTCTAGGAGTCTTCTTGGACATTGCTGGGGCTTTCAATAATGTTGCAAAATGGGCGATTATGGATGGTCTTAATTACATTAAAGTACATCCTGCCTTAATCAAATGGATCGGCTGGATGTTAAATTACAGAAAGAATACATCACAATGGGTATTGTACGAGCCACGAAATCAGTGGACAGGGGCACGCCGCAGGGAGGGGTGCTATCACCACCGCTGTGGACGCTGGTCATCAACCAACTGCTCAGGCAATTCGATGAGGGACCCGTAAAACTTACGGCTTACGCAGATGACGTTGCAATTGTCATAAGTGGAAAGTGCCTTCCAACGCTTAGTTCTTTGATGGATCGGGCGCTTCGGGATATTCATACCTGGGCATCTAATGTCGGATTGAAAGTCAATACGGAGAAGACGGATTTGGTCTTGTTTACAAAGAGGTACAAGGTCCCAAATTGGACCAGGCCTAAGTTAGGAGGGGTGACCTTACAGGAGAAACCTTGCACAAAATATCTAGGAATCATCCTAGACAGTAAGCTGTCATGGAAGCTCATCGTGGAGGAGAGGGTCAAGAAGGCCTCAACGGCACTCTATTCATGTAAAAGTATGCTGGGGTGTACGTGGGGCCTATCGCCCTCTCTTTCTCGTTGGGTTTTTACAGCGATTGTAAGCCCTATTCTATACTATGGAGTTCTTGTTTGGTGGAAAGCCACACAAAAAACAACATACCTCAAAAAATAGAGGGGGTATGCAGACTATCGATGCTTAGTATTACGGGAGCCCTGAAAACAACCCCGACGACTGCTCTGTATGCCATTCTGCACATTCTACCTGTAGACCTGGTAGCAAAGAACAAAGCATTAACGACCGCAACCAGGCTCGGTGCTTCGGGGCAGCTTGAGCGCGAACCATATGGGCATAGTAGTATAGCGTCATCAATCACAAGACGAACAGACTACCTGATTCCATATCTGCGCTTCGAGGGAGATCTCAAGGCCACAATAGAGGTGGACGGTTGGCCCAAGGGTGCACAAATGGCGGACGAGGCGATACATGTGTACACCCATGGTTCCAAAGTAGTGGAAGGAGTAGGGTCTGCGGTATACTGCGCTGATCCGGAAATAAGCAGATCCTACAGGCTGCCGGATTACTGTAGTGTTTTCCAAGCGGAAATATTAGCAGTAGAAACCCTGGAAGAGAATAGCTTAAGCTGCAGCCCTGTTAACTTTTATATTGACAGTCAAGGCAATAATCTCGCATAGCACAGCATCTAAATGCGTGTTAGAGTGTAAGCAGTCTCTGGAGAGAATCGAAACAGGGAGAAGCATACATCTCTATTTGGTCCCAGGGCATATGGGAATAGATGGGAATGAAAAAGCGGACGAACTAGCTAAAAAGGGAGCATCCCTTGAAGCTTGCACCGTAGACGTCCCAATTAGATTGGGCGAGATTAAGCGAAGGCGAGAGGTGCACATGATCGACCAAGCGGAAAAGGCGTGGGTTCAAGCGCAGGGCTGTAAAGTGTTGAAGATTATGTGTAGGTCTTACAATCTTAGACTAACACAGTTGCTTCTCTCATTAAAAAGAGAGGGCACATGCCTTTAAATTAGGCTTGGTCAGTGATAGCAGATGTAGGAAGTGCGGGTTGGAAGAGGAAACGATCGTGCACGTTCTGTGCTCGTGCTCTGCACTTGCCAGGCTAAGACTCCAGCTATTAGGAGTGATACAGCTGTCACATCTAGAAGCAGCAAGTGGCTTAAGTCCTAGGAAGCTTCTAGTATTTGCCAAGAGGACGGAGTTATTTTATAACATAGGTCCTGGTTTTTGATAGGGTTTTTCAGTTTGACGGTTAAAACAAACTTCTGGTAACACTACGGAGTCAATCAGTCTATGTGAGGTCCTCATGGACAGGCCAGTTCAACCTAACCTAACCTGACAAGTTAACAACACCACTGCTTATTGTATGCTCATCCATGATAAAATTTATGAATATATTCGATGACATGTTGCAAGTAGATTAGGCATTGCTTACTATAATGAGATGACATGTTAAAAGTAGATTACACATTTCTTATTACACACAAAAAGTACTTTATGTTTCTATTCTTCTACTATAAAAACTCAGCTCAGAGCTACTTTAAATCACTAAAAATTCAAAACTAAAAGATTCAAGATGATTGATATTCTTAATTTGAAACTCGTAATTTTTAGTGCATACATTAGGAGGGATAATCTCCCTCTTAATGATTTTGCGCGATGGCGTCTAATTTTAGAGGATGAACAGCAGCGACAAGAGCTGCTTGATGAGATCACAGAAGGGCTAGTGCATTACCTGCACCTGCAGCCGGAGTTCTACTACATACCCGAACTTACAATGGTTGTACAGGATGTAGCTTTAGCGGATACTGAGGCAGGAAATTTTTGCTGCCTTAGTACATCTCTGCTAAAGAGATATGGAGTATTTATGGACTCTAGGAGAGGGTGAAATTATTTTTATGGAAGGTGCCATAACACTCTCTTTAAGATACTAAAAAAAAAATTTTTAAATAAAAATTGTTTTTATTTATTTGAAAAAAGTAAGTATTTACAGGTAGAATTTATTTACAATATTTACAGCGAAGTTGATTATAAATTTTTGTGTAAGTATTCATAATTTTGTAGGCTTCCTCATCCAAACGCTCTATGTGTGAGCAATTGCAAGTGTCTTGGCCATCTGTGCTATTCGAATTCGACCAAACACAGTTTTCATAGTTTTAACCGAAATGATTCTTTATTTTACTTAATTTATCTCTATACTCAATTTTTGAATGAATTTCGAAAAGTCTTTTCCTCTGCTCTTCAGGTAAAATATGTCCAATTGTTTCAGAAAATTAAATATGTCTAATGCTGCTGACGACGACAACGATGACATGTTTGTGATTACTGAACCTTCATATGCCGGGGTGGGCTTAGCACCTGCTAAGCGACCATATATGTATACGATAAGCGAGAGCACAATGGCTACTTCGTCAACGACAGCTCTTTTAGTTTGATTTCGATGGTCGTACAGTGAGGAAGTGTCGCACGCGCGCTTAAAACAGAGTACCAAAGAGTGCGTGTTACACGTGTTCACCGTTCAGGCATTGAAATCAAACTAAATAAATAACTGATTTTGCTTTCGTGCTCGCTACACGTTCGTGTTTACTAACACATTCTCAATTTGGTAACCATGTAAATGTAGTGGTGCCCACCGCTGTTCATATGCAATGCTTGATAATAACGATCAACATGAATTATTGTATTGTCTTCCGGAAATTCAGAGCAATAGATATTTAAACTACGCTGTATATAATTGCTGTAATAAGAGCATTTAATTCGTATTTCACAATTATCGTAAACTAAATTGAAATGTATATAAAAACCTCTGGGCTTTCAAGAATGCCTCCTATTCTCTTTTCCTTTCCAACCAGCAATTATTTAAAATTGTCAGTAGCCTCTAGAATGGTGTATTCACTTTCTTTCACACCATGTGACTCACTCCTTTGATCGCGGTTAGTTGGTCTAAAAGATCCCCAGGGCTCTGCGTTGTTGTTGTTGTTGATGTTGTTTTTAATAATGATGGGTTCAGCTCAGGAAAACTCTGATCTAACAATTGAATTGTTACATTTATTTTTAAGCGTAATGAAGTGTTTGGAATATTGTATTCAAAACTAGTCTGTTTACTATTTTCAAAATTTAAATAGGTAAATTATTTATTAAATTAGCTAATTTCATATCGGTTTTTTATTTTTTTATTTTTATCTATACACGTGTGAGTCACAATATACAGTGATCATATTATATGTTTGTCTATAGTTTTTCACATCAATTATTTCTACATGTGTTCTTTTAAATGAAGTATCCTGGGCTAGAATCTTTTCAATATCACCATTACTAAGAATTCGTTCAGCTTCAATTTCACGATATTCAAAGCACTTGATGCCCAACATTTTTCCACGTATCATAAGTACAACGAATTGGTAGATCAAAATTATCATATTCCAATTTAAAATGTCGATAAAATGCTTGTTTTGCCTGAATGATTCCTCCAATATCAGATTCCTTTTCAGTGAGCTCTCTACGAAATGCCTCTATAGCTTCATCTATAGTAAAAATTCTCATAGGCTTCCCTTCCGTTGAAAAGACAACTTTAGACTATGCACTATGGAAAATCGTAGAGCAACTGCTGATTAAAAATGGGTTTTTCGATGTCGCTACTGGCATGCTGTTTTTATTTCAATCAATAGTTTAAGCACCAAGCTAGACTGTAATATCGAAAAATTATACATATTATATGAAATGATTTTTTTACAATGTCACAAACTTTAAATTTTGACGGACGTCCATGTTAAGCCCATTCCCTTCATCACTTTCAAATTGATTTTAATGTTATACGTTACAGGAAAAGGTATGATGTATTATATATTTCTGGAAACTTCGTTTGTTTTTAAGAATATGAAACAACGAATACGTTTTTAATATTATGTTTACCTTAAAATAATTGCAAAATAAAATATGGTGAAAAAAAGTTTTTCATCGAGACTTTTGACAGTTGCCCACGTTTACCCACGCTTTACATTTTACGTTGATTTATAGCCTAGCATCCATTAACATAACCAAATAAAAAAAAGCTGCGGAAATTTACGATTTTCGGAGTAACTATTAAAAATGTGATAAAAGTCAGAAAACGGAAAACCGCTCGCTATCTATTGGGGTTTTAAATGTTGCTGTGTACATCAATAGTTTGCGGTAAGTTTTGTAATATTTCATTGTTATTAGGAAGTTTATCTCTTTTGAACTAATATTGCGTTTGAAAGCATTAATAAACAAGTTGCACACCTGATAACAGCGCTGAATGATTCTTCTTTCAATAAAAATCACAGTTTTCTCGAGTGACCGTGAGGGTTGAATACAGATTTAAACAATAAAAAAAATTAAAGCATTATCTTTTCAAACATCATAACAAAAATAATAAATGCAGTTTTACCTAAATTTTTAAATTTCAGTGGGCGGAAATATATTATTACTATGTACAATTCCTATTTTTTATCAATAAAAATTCCAGTTTTCCCGTGTGACATTGAGCGTTGAATCCTATTTTAAAAAATAAAAAAGTAAAGCATTAAGTGTAGTTTTGCATAATATACCTACAATTCGAAACTTTGTTGACGGAGTACTTATGAATGTACACCTTAGGTAGGAACTTAACGAGTTTAAAAGGAATTATAAGGGAATTTCCAAAATACCCTTTGTTTCAACGCACTACCCTCATATTTCATATTAGTATATAAACGGAATATTAGTGAATTAACAGAAGTGTAATTGTTGCGAATACAAATAACTGCGTGTTTTGTTGTCCCTTCAAAATGTCTACCTCCAAGTGTTTTAAACGTGAAATAATACTTTCGTATATCGAAGGAGGAAAATCCTTGGAGGCATCATCAACAATTTTAAAAGAAAATTATCATGTATCTTAAGACAACTTATGTTTCATCCTCAGTGATTTTCAAAGACATATTATTCATACTTTTTATAAACGATGGGCAGAAGCTTCACGGAAAAAGGATAAATTTTTAATGAAAATCCGTAATTGGTTAGAATCAGAATAATCAGTAACTTTACCGAAATCTGAAGACTTGACAACCGACTCCGCACCATCTACGTGGGAGACCGTGCGTATCTTATCCAGATTTGTCAGAATCCAGTAAAAGAAGAAAAAATAAAATGCTATTTAATAAATATGGATTTGAACACGTCTATAATGCATATCTTCAAAGGTCGTTCAATAAGAGAAGGAACAGAAGCTAAACTTGTGGAAACATTAAGGTTTGCTGACAGTTAAAATAAGACCTTATTCTCGAGTTTCATAGAAGACGCAAGGCAGACAAAAATGTTTACGGATGAAGAAGCATTGAGCGTATTTATTTACTTGGATTTAAAGAAAGCACAATATTTGTACTACGGGACAAATGAACGATTTGACTAAAGTGACTGCTAGGCCTGAAAATGAAGATTCTTATTAATATGGACTGTCTACTTTACACGCCTGGATACGTTGTATGGAAATGATTTTACATATTTCCTATAATCTGTATTTCCAAACATGGTGAGCCACAAGCGAAGAAAAGAAACGACTAAAGCAAGAGAAGAACACCCTGGTACAAAGGCGTTTCCGTGAAGAGCTAGGATTGATCATCGACAAACCAAGGCAAGTAAGTGGTAATACTAATGACGGTAATACTTCCAGAAGAATTTTTCACAATGCATGCTGCTCTGCTGAAATTACAGGAGTTTATAAATTTGATTAAACGACTTTACATCATTCTGCAAGCTCTTTAAATGCTGAAAAATTTGGCAGTTATGCTATGGAGACTGCCAGGATCTATGTTACCAATTATGAATAACACTACATGCCATCTTTAGATCACAAAATTTTGATTCATGGAGAATGTGTCATAAAGCATTTTGCAGTACTTTCTATTGGTCAACTTTCGGAAGATGCACTAGAATCCCGTTATAAGGATTATAAAAAATTTCGTTTACATCATGCTAGAAAATGATCAAAACCCGCTACAAACGAGGACATATTTCATACTCTTCTTTATACTTCAGATCCTCACATAACCAGCATTAGAAAACTGTAGAATGAACTTGATGAAGACACCTTAGATCTTTTGAAAGTGAACGAATTAATTTCAGATCCCGAAGTTCATCAGGTATAAATAACATAATAAACTTATGTGTATGTACAATAACAATAGTAAGCATTACAATTAATTAATTAATCTGTGTTCAATTTCAATCACCATGTTTTTAAGGTTTTATTATTTAAATTGGCTTGTATTTTGATTTACCATTTGATATTTGGTTTTTGTAGGCATAAAATAATAGTATTGTAACGAATTTTCTGCAAATCCTCTTATTTGCAACCTTCTGCTAAGTTCGAATCACTAAACTGTTGAATAAATAACCCCACTCTTCAATAATGCAAAATGACCTTTATTAAAGTACTTCACAATAACACTTATATTTCGGTTACGGATATTTTGCTTAACTCAAACTGATTGATAGCTTAAATGAAACTGTTTTTGCGCCTCTACTGTCGCGCCCTCTTATACTTTCTGATTTCTCATTGAATACTTCTAGGCTTTTCCATTCCAGAACTTACTAGTTAGTTATCAACTACAAAACCACCAGCAACAACTACGTTTATAGCTTCTCATATGCGCACGAGTAATACTTGCACAAATTATTGCCCTCTCTTGTGAGCACCTGAGATAAGATATATGCATGTGTTTGTGCGTTGATTCTCTGCTGCTCGTATGGACATATGTGTAGACATAATGACTGAATTATTGATGCGCATACAAATCACTGTTTAGCATCGGCTTAGAGATGACAGTACCCCTTAGTGTTGCTAATATTCATAACACTGCCCTCCACCTAAGTCTGATCGTCCCGATCAGACAAATATCTCGATCTTAAAGCTGTCAGCCTTTCATTTTGGTTCGTGGTTTACCGATGGTTTGTATGCGGTACTCTACATCGTTGATCCGTTTTACAACTTTGTATGGGTCTTCCCAATTACACTGCAATTTCGGCGACAAACCTTTTTTTCGTTGTGGGTTGTATAACAGCACCAAATCTCCTTCCCGAAACCCTTCCGAATTAATTGCTTTATCGTATCTGGCTTTCATCTTGTCACTCACAATCTTTGATCATTGCTTTGTGACCCAAACAATTTACATCTTTTTTAAACAGCGAACACGTTTTGGGACTAAGTTTCATACCAGCGCCAGTTATTCTCTGGAAAACTTCCTCTAAGTTTTTAAGATGTTCATCAAAGTTCTTGCCCAATACAATGATGCCGTCCAGGTACACCAACCATGTTTTCCAATGTAGTCCTTACAGTACCTGGTCCATGAGTCTCTCAAAAGTAGCTGGTGCATTACAAAGTCCAAAAGGCATCACTGTAAATTGCCAAAGACCATCACCGACACTGAAGGCTGTTTTCTCTTTATCTTCCTCCTTCACCTCAACTTGCCAGTAGCCGCTTTTCAAGTCCAGTGTGGAAAACCATCTCGTACCAGATAGCGAGTCCAGAGTGTTGTCAATTCTTGGCAATGGGTAGCTATCCTTTTTCGTGACGTCGTTCAACTTGCGGTACTCCACGCAAAACCTCATTTTCCCATCCTTCTTGTTCACAAGTACCACAGGTGAGCTCCATGGACTAGCTGATGGTTCGGTGACGCCGCTGTCGCTCATTTCTTGTATGATTTGACTCACAACTTCCCGTTTTGCCAGTGGAACACTACTAGGAGCTTGGCGTATCGGCCTCGCGTTTCCAGTGACAATTTCATGTTTCACAACATTGGTGCGGCCTGGTTTGGAACCATCCTGATCAAATATGTTCGCGTACTTTAGGAGCAGTTGCTTTGCCTTACTCTGATAACATTCCTCTAGGCCCTCCGTCCATGCCGTGATGTCATTTGAAAGATCAGTCTTGCTAGTTGAAACGTGTTCCTGGAGCTTTTCACAGTAAATAACTATTTCAGCCTCTTGGAATCTTCCCAATATAGCTCCTTTTGTCAGTTTGATTGGTGACTTGAACTCATTGAGCACTCTTACCGGAATACGTCCATCTTGTTTTGTCATAGCCAGGGTTTTTCCTACAAGTACGTTCAGTGTTGATTTGTTTGCTGCTTCGACAACCCACAATTTGTTTGTCCCACAATCTCCATCAACCTTTGCCCAGATGACTGCTTCGGATTTTGGTGGTATTTGCTGACTCTCTTCCACCAACACTCGTTTACTGCTATAGCCTCTCTCGTAGCCGAAATTAAGTGGCACATCCATGTTGTTATATCGCATCGTCTTGCTTTGCATATCGATCTTGATGCCTTGGTCGATTAACAATATCTGCCACTATAAAATTGTGTAGTACCGTGACGTTCCCAATTGCTACTTCACATGCTACTTCTCCAATTACCTGGGTGTCCTCTCCTGTGGCTGTACGTAATCTTGATCCAAGCAATGGTCTTATCTTCTTGTTGACTAAATCTGATCGAATGATGGAATGGGATGCACCCGTATCTACAGTCAGTAAACGTTCCTTTCCATCCACATGTCCTCCGACAATAATATTGTTTGACCTTCTTCAAATTTGTGAGATAGATATTATGGGGCATTCATTTGAGGGAGCCAGCTGTCGCCCCTTGCTGCTGCCTCGCTTTAGTTTAAAGATTGATTGGTCTTGGAGGTCTGGTCATCTCCTTTAGCTCTGCGTTTACGACCACACACATTGTTGGAACTGTTAGGGTTGGTGTTGCAATAACGCGCAATGTGCCCTGGCTTTCCACACATAAAGCATTTGACTGCATCATTATTCTTCTGCTGCGTACCCTTCAATGCTTCCAAAATTGTGTCTACCCACTCTGGTCTTTCTACTTCCACACGATGAGCCTTATATGGTTTACTCAATAGAGAGGCAGTTTCCTGAGTCAATGCATGTGATACCGTTTCAGCAAATGTCAGCTTTGGGTTTGCGTATGTAGCTGGCTTCGTTTCCACATCCCGTATGCCATTTATAAAACTCTGGATTTTTACCCTCTCGGTGTATTCCACGGGTACGTCCGCATTTGCGAGATGAGCCAATCTTTCAGCATCCGAGGCAAACTCCTGCAAAGTCTCATTCGCTCTTTGGTGACGGTTTTGCAACTCAATTTGGAATATATGTTTTCTATGCTCGCTTCCATAACGTCTCTCGACAGCGGCCATCAATGCTTCATAGTTGCTCCGCTCTCCTTCGGGAATCGTCTGTAGGATTTCGGCTGCTGGCCCCTTAAATGCTACGAATAGAGCTGCAACTTTATCGCCAGCATTCCAGTTGTTCACTGCTGCGGTCTTCTCAAACTGTAGCTTAAAGACCTGGAAAGGAATAGAACCCTCAAAGGATGGTGTTTTTACCTTTGGATTGCTTGCTGAAACAGCTGGGCGATTTAATTGCAACTCTTGTATACGACCTCTCAAAGCATCCACTTCAGCTTCGATTTTTCCTCAAACTGCGTTATTTTCTCGTCCATACGCGCTTCGAGTGTTGATGATATACGCGCCTCTTGCGCATCGAGTTGTACTGTTATGCGTGCCTCTTGTTCTTTCAGTTGTGTTTCCTTCTTTGATGTTATTCGTGTCTCTTGGGATTCCATCTGTGATGACATATACGTTTTCTGTTATTCCAGTTGAGTTTCCATCTTGGATGTTATGCGTGGCTCTTGCGATTCCAGTTGGGATGCCATATTTGTGGATATTTGTGATGGAATTTCTGTTATGCGTGTTCCCTGGGTTTCCATTTTTGCCGATATCTGTGATAACAAAGCCAATATCGCATTATTCTCGCCGCTTGCGACTGGACTCGGACTTCCGTTCTTCTCTTCAATTTTTGTTGTTGTCTCGTCCCCATCAGGATAAAAGACATACTCGTCCACATCAATTCCTTGCGACTTCATTACCTCTCGTAGTCGTGCTTGAAGTTCGATGTTATTGCCGGTTGTATTCAATCCACGGCTCTCCAACTCCTTCTTCAGTTGCTGGATCCTCAACTCACTCAACTTTGCCATGTCCAAGTTGTATTCGCAATCTTCGCAATTTATTCAACAATTCCTCTTCTGGCACCAATTCTAACGAATTTACTGCAAATCCTCTTTGTTGCAACCTTCTGCTAAGTTCGAATCACTAAACTGTTGAATAAATAACTCCACTCTTCAATAATGCAAAATGGTCTTTTTTAAAGTACTTCACAATAACACTTATATTTCGCTTACGAATAGTTTGCATAACTCAAACTGATTGATAGCTTAAATGAAACTGTTTTTGCGCCTGTAGTGTCATGGCCTTTTATACTTTTTGATTTCTCGTTGCATACTTCTAGGCTTTTCCATTCCAGAACTTACTAGTTAGTTATCAGCTACAAAATCACCAGCCACAACTACGTTTATAGCTTCTCATATGCGCGCGAGTAATACTTGCACAAATTATTGCCCTCTCTTGTGAGCACCTGAGATAAAATATATGCATGTGTTTGTGCGTTGCTTCTCCGCTGTTCGTATGGACATATGTGTAGACATAATGATTGAATTATTGATGTGCATACAAACCTCTGTTTAGCATCGGCTTAGAGATGACAGTACCCCTTATTGTTGCTAATATTCGTAACAGTATCCATTGTTAAAAAATAAATATTGGATATTTTTAATAATTTCGAATTTCTTTTATCTTTTAAGGTATGGTTTTAAATTAAGGCTAAATAAATTACATATACCTTATTCAATATATGTGCAACATTTTAGAACATAATATTCAGAAATAAAAAAGTTTTTGATTTTTAATTAGAAACTGGCCTTTATTTTCCATAGTGCGATGGTGTGATTTTTGTGGATGGTGAAAATAATGGCGTCGTTGACAACACTTCAATTTCTTCTTCGTCATTCGTTAAAAGAGGCTCTTTTTTTTTAGTAGTAATAATGAAATATTGATTGATAAAATATCATTTCTATTCGGCAATGTTAAATTAAATTGAATACTTTTCGAGTTTTGGTTTATCGCAAGCGCATTACTATCTAGGTTTTCCCAAAATGGTGCTCCGTAGGTAGTTTTGAAAACAACTAATAATAATAATAATGATATATAAAATTTAAAATTCATTGTGATATATCCCTTTGTTCACGTCAATTTAAAATGAGGTTGATATTAGAAAACAATGTATTTATATACATACATTTCTTCTTCTTCTTATTCTCACCCTTTTAAAATAAAAACACTGCAGTTAAGATTTATAATTCTATTTTCTTTCATTATAAATTTAAATTGCTATCCGATATATATTTGAACAAAATATGTGCTGCTTTTAAAGCACAACGAATTTGTCGTTGGTTGATTTTCACATTACAATCAGTATGAAAATGATATTGACAACGCACAACATCTGGGTGTAAACTGTATAATCTAGAGAGATTCATTCCATCACATCCTGTACTCTCCTCTTCAATGTTAAATACCGGCTTTTGGAGGAACTCTGCTATCCACACACTTTTTTGTCGCCCCTTAACATAAACTTTTATGTGCTTCAATGTTGACATCAAATAGTTTTTTACAGATTTAAAACTATCACTTCCATAGGACCATAATAAATTATGGTGGTGTAACATTAACCAATTAATTTGCGTTGATTATCCTTACTCAGATCCGAAAAATCAAATGGAGCTATTATGTGGAAACAGTAGAATTCTTCATTCTTGAGGACCACAGATGTTTCCTTTACGATAAATCTATTATCGCATGCCTTAAAGCCTTGAACATCTACTGTCGCAAACATTATGAAAATTAATAAAGAATGGTGGGCTTTTTATACGTTAAGCACAGACAGGTGAAGCATAGTTGGGTATAAAAAAGAATTTTTATCATTCCCCCACACTTATATACTTTAGAAATATGAGAGGTCATTTAAAAATTTGGGCCCTTTAAAAATTTGGAGCCCTCTTTTAAAATCTGAGCTCGATACTCTCCTGCACTGATGAACTTCTAAGCTCTTTTTTTCTTGCAGTCAGAACACAAAACAAACAAGTAAGGACGAGACCATACCTTTCATGAATGGGGCTGAACAATAATCTTATGCCGTTCGTAATCTCCGAATAATCGGATGTATAAGATATGAAATATATAATGAACTTTGTGTGAGGATGCAAAGTTTCAGGTTTTTTGTGGTCTGCGTGTATAAACTATGACTACGAATCACGTATTTCAACAATATATGACGTAAACGTAACTATTTGATGAAATTTGATGAATTTTGAAGCTTCTACCTGAAAAAGAGGGGCAAAAAATACAGTTTATATGGGGTATATAATATATATACCACCAATCTCTATGTTTTTTTCAGACAACAATAAATGCTATATACGTAAGCATTTGGTGAAATTTGAAGCTTCTAGCTGCTAAAATGGGGCAGAAACTGCGCAAAGTTTCCTATCTGAACAATCGGTTGTATGAGATATATACTATATATACCACCGGTCTCTATGATTTTTTCAGACAACAGTATATGCTATACACGTAAATATTTGGCGAAATTGGAACATATCTAAACAATTTTTAAGATAAATATAAAATAAAAAATAGGTAGGTATTTTGTGTGAGGATGCAAAGCTTCACGTTTTTTGTGGTCTGCATGTAAAAACTATGACTACGAATCACGTATTTCAAAAATATATGATCTAAACGTAACTATTTGATGAAATTTGATGAATTTTCAAGCTTCTAGCCGTAAAAAAGGGCCAAAAATGACAGTTTATATGAAGTATATAATATATATACCACTGATCTCTATAATTTTTTCAGACAACAATATATGCTATATGCGTAAGCATTTGGTGAAATTTGAAGCTTCTAGCTGTTAAAATGGGGCCGAAATCGCAAAAAAAAAAATATATATACTATATATATACTATATATACTATATATATACTATATATACCATCATATATATATTATATATATAACCGATCTCTATGATTTTTTGACACAACAATATATACTATATACGTAAGCATTCGGTGAAATTTGAAGCTTATAGCTGTTAAAATGGGGTAGAAATTGCGAAAAGTTTCTTATCTGAACAATCGGTTGAATGAGATATATACCATATATACAACCGATCTCTATGATTTTTTCAGACAACAATATATGCCATATACGTAAGCATTCGGTGAAATTTGAAGCTTCTAGCTGTTAAAATGGGGCTAAAATTGCGAAAATATATATATATATATATACTATATATATATACTATATATACCACCATATATATATTATATATACCACCGATCTTTATGATTTTTTCAGACAACAATATATGCTATATACGTAAGCATTCGTTGAAATTTGAAGCCTCTAGCTTTTAAAATAGGGCAGTAATTCCGAAAAGTTTCTTATCTGAACAATCGGTTGTGGGGGATATATACTATATATACGACCGATCTCATCAGTTTTTTCAGGCAACAATATGTGCAATATACGAAATTATATGGTGAAGTTTGAAGCTTCCATCTGTTAAATTGAGTAAGATATGACAAAAATCCTCTTTTTCTGAAAAATCGGTTGTATGGAGGATATATACTATAGTGGTCCGATCCAGCCGGTTCCGACAAATGTCTAATCGGACACCCAAATACACCCGCTCACCAAATTTTATCAAGATATCTCAAAAATTGAGGGACTAGTTTGCATACAAACAGACAGACCGATATACGGACAGGCGGACATGGCTAAATCAACTCAGCTCTTCAACCTGATTATTTCGGTATACTTAATGTTTGGGTCTATCTATTTTCCTTTAAGGAGTTACAATTTTGGGTTTCGTGACGAAATTAATATACCATTTCATTTTCATGAAAGGTATAAAAATAGGTAGGTACTTTGTGTGAGGATGCAAAGCTTCACGTTTTTTGTGGTCTGCATGTAAAAAATATGACTACGAATCACGCTTCTAGCCGTAAAAAAGGGCCAAAAATGACAGTTTATATGAAGTATATAATATATATACCACCGATCTCTATGATTTTTTCAGACAACAATATATGCTATATGCGTAAGCATTTGGTGAAATTTGAAGCTTCTAGCTGTTAAAACGGGGCAGAAATTGCGTAAAGTTTCTTATCTCAACAATCGGTTGTATGAGATATATACTATGTATACCACCGATCTCAATGATTTTTTCAGACATCAATAATATGCTATACACGTAAGCATTTGGTGAAATTTGAAGCTTCTAGCTGTTAAAATGGGGCCGAAATCGCAAAAAAATATATATATACTATATATACCATCATATATATATTATATATATCACCGATCTCTATGACTTTTTGACACAACAATATATACTATATACGTAAGCAATCGGTGAAATTTGAAGCTTATAGCTGTTAAAATGGGGTAGAAATTGCGAAAAGTTTCTTATCTGAACAATAGGTTGAGTGAGATATATACTATATATACAACCGATCTCTATGATTTTTTCAGACAACAATATATGCTATATGCGTAAGCATTTGGTGAAATTTGAAGCTTCTAGCTGTTAAAACGGGGCAGAAATTGCGCAAAGTTTCTTATCTGAATAATCTGTTGTATGAGATATATACTATGTATACCACCGATCTCAATGATTTTTTCAGACATCAATATATGCTATACACGTAAGCATTTGGTGAAATTTGAAGCTTCTAGCTGTTAAAATGGGGCCGAAATCGCAAAAAAAAATATATATATACTATATATATACTATATATACCATCATATATATATTATATATATCACCGATCTCTATGATTTTTTCAGACAACAATATATGCTATATGCGTAAGCATTTGGTGAAATTTGAAGCTTCTAGCTGTTAAAACGGGGCAGAAATTGCGCAAAGTTTCTTATCTGAATAATCTGTTGTATGAGATATATACTATGTATACCACCGATCTCAATGATTTTTTCAGACATCAATATATGCTATACACGTAAGCATTTGGTGAAATTTGAAGCTTCTAGCTGTTAAAACGGGGCAGAAGTTGCGCAAAGTTTCTTATCTGAATAATCTGTTGTATGAGATATATACAAAGTATACCACCGATCTCAATGATTTTTTCAGACATCAATATGTGCTATACACGTAAGCATTTGGTAAAATTTGAAGCTTCTAGCTGTTAAAATGGGGCCGTAATCGCAAAAAAAATATATATACTATATATACCATCATATATATATTATATATATCACCGATCTCTATGATTTTTTGACACAACAATATATACTATATACGTAAGCAATCGGTGAAATTTGAAGCTTATAGCTGTTAAAATGGGGTAGAAATTGCGAAAAGTTTCTTATCTGAACAATCGGTTGAATGAGATATATACCATATATACAACCGATCTCTATGATTTTTTCAGACAACAATATATGCCATATACGTAAGCATTCGGTGAAATTTGAAGCTTCTAGCTGTTAAAATGGAGCTAAAATTGCGAAAATATATATATATATATATACTATATATACGACCATATATATACTATATATACCACCGATCTTTATGATTTTTTCAGACAACAATATATGCTATATGCGTAAGCATTTGGTGAAATTTGAAGCTTCTAGCTGTTAAAACGGGGCAGAAATTGCGCAAAGTTTCTTATCTGAACAATCGGCTGTATGAGATATATCTATGTATACCACCGATCTCAATGATTTTTTCAGACATCAATATATACTATACACGTAAGCATTTGGTGAAATTTGAAGCTTATAGCTGTTAAAATGGGGTAGAAATTGCGAAAAGTTTCTTATCTGAACAATCGGTTGTGGGGGATATATACTATATATACGACCGATCTCATCAGTTTTTTCAGGCAACAATATGTGCAATAAACGAAATTATATGGCGAAGTTTGAAGCTTCAATCTGTTAAATTGAGTAAGATATGACAAAAATCCTCTTTTTCTGAAAAATCGGTTGTATGGAGGATATATGCTATAGTGGTCCGATCCGGCCGGTTACGACAAATGTCTAATCGGACACCCAAATACACCCGCTCAACAAATTTTATCAAGATATCTCAAAAATTGAGGGACGAGTTTGAATACAAACAGACAGACGGACAGACGGACATGGCTAAATCAACTCAGCTCTTCAAACTGATTGTTTCGGTATACTTAATGTTGGGTCTATCTATTTTCCTTTAAAGACTTACAATTTTGGGTTTCGTGACGAAATTAATATACCATTTCATTTTCATGAAAGTTATAAAAATAGGTAGGTACTTTGTGTGAGGATGCAAAGTTTCAGGTTTTTTGTGGTCTGCGTGTAAAAACTATGACTACGAATCACGTATTTCAACAATATATGACGTAAAGGTAACTATTTGATGAAATTTGATGAATTTTGAAGCTTCTAGCCGTAAAAAAGGGGCAAAAAAATACAGTTTATATGGGGTATATAATATATATACAACCGATCTCTATGATTTTTTCAGACAACAATAGATGCTATATACGTAAGCATTTGGTGAAATTTGAAGCTTCTAGCTGCTAAAATGGGGCAGAAACTGCGCAAAGTTTCTTATCTGAACAATCGGTTGTATGAGATATATACTATATATACCACCGATCTCAATGATTTTTTCAGACAACAGTATATGCTATACACGTAAACATTTGGTGAAATTTGAACATATCTAAACAATTTTTAACATAAATATAAAATAAAAAATAGGTAGGTACTTTGTGTGAGGATGCAAAGCTTCACGTTTTTTGTGGTCTGCATGTAAAAACTATGACTACGAATCACGTATTTCAAAAATATATGACCTAAACGTAACTATTTTCAACTTTGCCCTCATCGCCGGTGAAATACGATATGGTAGAGATGATATTGGGGCATGTGAACCGGTGTCAATGAAATGTTCAACATGCGATATTGATTTCGCAGTTGGTTCAAAGCAGACATGCTTAACCAACGAACCGATATCATTTCGTTACGATAATTAACGTTAATAAACGAAACAAAGTCACTTCGTTTCGTTTATTAGCGTTAAGAACGTCAAATTAACGAAACGTTTTCTGCCATATCAAAACGAAATCAAATCGTTTATGTTGATTATTAATTTCAAACTATGCTGGCAAAGCTGATTGATGGCGGAGTCATTAAAGGTGAAAGCATTAGCCAAGCTAATTGCAACTTTTCTCATGAAGTTTGACAGCACGAACATTTCTCAGAGTATTTATGACATTACCACCAACGAATTACACAAACAAACTACATGGAGTTTGTGTGTATGTCCACTCGCTGTTACCACCTTACGGCTTCACCATAGCTATAGAACTGCCAGCACAATTCAAACATAAAATATCACGTTTTTGTTAACGTCGTTAACGTTAACGAAAGCTTTTCGTTTCGGTTTAAAACGAGATACAATTTAATATATATTTTTGCCGGCTCGAGGTCAATTAAAAAATAAACACAAGTTTTCTTTAAAAATCCGATATATTTCGGTTACTCCGCGGTAACCGTCCTCAGGGATATAAACTGCAAAATCTATACAAACAAATAACATTATATAAACAAAATATTGATGAAACAGTAACAACAAATGACATAGATTAATTTACACGTCCTCTTGCTTAGGCGTGGAGTTTGTTACTACTTTATTTGTAATTAAATGTCTGTAAATATCCGCGACGTTGTCCGTGTCAGTCTTGTAGTTCAGTCGTATATTTGGCGGAGTGTTTATAATGTGTAACATTTCAAGTGAGAAACGCTTGGAATAATTTGCTTCTTGCTGTAAGATGGATGCTTTAGCGAAATTGGGAGAGTGTCCGCTCGATGCACAGTGTGCCATTAGCGCAGTTTTATGTGTAAAAGAATTTTGGCATTGTTTGGTGTCTGATTTGTGCTGTGCCAATCGCGTTTTTAATTTTGATTTGGTTGTACCAACGTATACCTTGTTGCACAGCTCGTTCTGGTTTCCATTACATGGGATTTTATAAATGACATTACTTTTGTCCATTTCCGGTATTTTTGACTTAGTTCTGTTAAATATGTTTTTAAGGGTACTTGTAGGCTTGTGAGATATTTTTATTTTCTCTTTGTCGTAGCAATCTGACATCATTAAGCGTTCAGATAAATGGGGTACGTAAGTTACCGATTTGAATAGTTTGGGTTTGTCTTGAATTTGATGCTGAATATTGTATTTTGATCTTTTAATTAGGGAGTTTATAATGTTGTCTGGGAAGTCATTTTGTTTTAATAAATATTTTATTTCGTCCGTAATCTCCTTATGGTAAGTTTTGTCAGATATATTTAACATGCGTCGTATACAGCCCATTGCTGTATTCATAATCATCGTTTTAGGATGTTTAGAGTTAAAATTGATGATTCGTCCAGACGCTGTTTGTTTCTCATACCACCGTAATTTTAGCTGGTTACCTTTTTTTATTATAATGGATAAGGTAATTTGCCCCCGTCTTCTAAATCTACAGTAAACTTGATATTCTTGTGAAAGGAATTAAGCGTATTCAGCGTATTTTGAATCTCGTTTTCTTGTATGATTGCAAAAAGGTCATCAACATATTTTGTAAGTACTCTCGGTTTCTGTTTTAGTTTTGTCATTGTTTTTTCCAAAAGTCCTTCCATAATTATGTCAGCAATGACTGGCGATGCAGGTGATCCCATGGGCATTCCTTTTAATTGTGTGTAGATTGTGTCGTTAAATTTGAAGTACCTATTTTCTTCGATGCAAAATTTAGGTATATCCATAAACGTTTTCTTTGGTATCCTGGTGTGTTCTTTTATAATCGTCCATTTATCTTGTATAATGTCAAGTGCTAATTGTGTAGGTATGCTAGGAAACAAAGAAACCACGTCGAAGGAGATAAGTTTTTCATCATCACAAATCAAGGTATTATTAATCCTCTCTTTAAATTCAAGTGCGTTCCTTATGTTATATGGAGAGTTGGCTGTTATGTTCCTTAAAATATTAATTATGAACTTACATAGACCGTAAGATGGGGAATTAATCGCTGAGCAAATTGGTCTGAGTGGTACTCCTTCTTTGTGTATTTTTGGAAGTCCATATAGTCTAGGGGGAAGGGCGGTGGTTGTGGTGAGTTTGTGTTTTTCAGACTTCGAAATATATCCCATTTTAAATAGTTTATCGACTATAGTATTATTTTTGTTTTGTAATTTGGAGGTTGGGTCAAGTCTCAAAATTCTATATGTAGTCAAGTCATTTAAAATATCACTCATTCTGTTATTATAGTCATCTATCTCCATTGCGACGGTTTTGTTTCCCTTGTCCGAAGTTAAAATTCTAATATTTTCATTTTTTCTTAGAAAATCCCGCGTCCGAAATAATGTGTCTAATATTGCACGGTCTATTGCACTTTCTTTATTAGTTGTAGTGTGATGTTTCACAAGTAATGAGAACTTTGTGCGCGCTTGCTCTTGTTCCTCTTTCACGCTAAGAGTTTGTATGAGATCCTCTCCGTCGGCGATGTATTGGAAGAGGGGGAATCGTTGTTTTTGTATGGGTAACGCGAACTTCGGCCCTTTAGCTAACAATGCTTCTATATCTTGTGGAAACTCAGTTTTCGTAATATTAACAAACCAGTCGTTGTTGTTATTCGTGGTTAATGCACTGTTGCGTTGGCATCGCAGTTTCTCATGTTTCATTTCTTGTCGTTTCTTCAGTGTCACTCTTAACTTATTGGTAATATTCTTCTCACTTTCCATGAAAACTTCGAATTCTTTCGCGTCCAGCTGTTTCCTTAGCTTTGTTGTGACTTCCTCAATTTCCATGTTTTGTATCTTCAATTTGTTGTGCTTATGTTTAATTAGTAAATTTAATAGTTTTGTGTGAAAACAGTATGTGTGTTTGTCCAAGAGTCTGTATATATTTGAATGTGTGTCTGAGTCAAATACAAATAAATTGTTGCATTTTGTGGAATTTTTGATTACATTCGGTATGACCTTAGTTTTTCTACACTTTAACAAAAACTTAATGCTAGATTTTAGTTTTACTAATTTCTTGGATGTTGACTGATATTTGTTTATTACCGATCTTGAGATACAATTTATCTTGATAATTTCTTTATCGATAAATTTCGAAGTGTTTCAACGGAAACGGTGGACATTTTTTATAGACGATTAGCTTAACGTTAAAGTGCATTCCTGGTTCAAAGGCCGCTTTACGCTTTATAATAAGATGTTGTAAGGCGTTCTTTTGACTCTCATCTAACTGAGTACCCTCATCGGATCTTAGATGTAGATCAAGTGAATTTATATTGATGGAGCAGCTTACTCTCTTTTCAGACTGCTTGCATCTTTTAACTTTTTTCCTAGGCGATTTATAATTTGCCGGTAAACGGTCCGCGAAAATCTTTTTTATACTCATTGGCGAATATACGTACGAATCTTCGGGCGCGCTTGATGATTCTCTATTCGATTTTTCGAACCAATCCAAAAAATTTGATAATTTGTAATGGGTGCTCGTTTTACTTTCAACGTTGGCTTAGGTAAGTGAAACATAATTTTCAATGTTTGCTTCCTGTGACTTAAATTCAAAAATTGTACCAGGGTCATCCTTAAAGTACCATGTTCTTTGAGCCAAGTCCATTACTATTTCGGCTTGTTCAAGAAACTCAATACCGCGTAATGTGCGATTATTGCTTGCATTAGACAAACAAATGAAGCGTATTCTCTTTAAGCGTTTTCCTATCAAAATATCTGCTTTTGTGTTAGTTTTTAATACAGTTGCTGACTGGTCCTTGACTTTGCATGAACCTTTCTTTTCCGATTCAATGTTCTTAAAGCATGTTTCAGCCGTATCATTTTTCTTTCGGCAGTATGAACTGCGACCAGAAATCTTATCAACCGGATGAACTATCCTTGGAATTTCGTTGCTTTCTTTCAACATCATTTCAACTTCCCAAGCATTTTCTAGCAAATCATGAATGTTTTCCCCGAATCACGAGAGAGTTTTCCCCTAATTTATTTTTAACATGTAATTGCGAAAAATCATATCGATCATGGTTTTTTCTGAGAGTCTTTCGGTAAATTGCGAGAAAAGCTGTCTTTTTCTGCATATATGCTCAAGAGTTTTTTGTTTGTCGCTATTTATTTCAGCGAATATTCGTCAATCCGGTTTGGGTGGAGAAAACGCACTCCGCAGAAGATCAATGGCACCATTGAAGGATGCTACTTCGCTTTTCACTCCTTGCCACCAGGAGGAAGCATAGCCTTCTAGCAATAAGGGTAAACTTAATAACCACCGGCCACCGTGGTGTGATGGTAGCGTGCTCCGCCTATCACACCATATGCTCTGGGTTCGCACCCCGGGCAAAGCAACATCAAAATTTTAGAAATAAGGTTTTTCAATTAGAAGAAAATTTTTCTAAGCGGGGTCGCCCCTCGGCAGTGTTTGGCAAGCGCTCCGGGTGTATTTCTGCCATGAAAAGCTCTTAGTGAAAACTCATCTTGCAGATGCCGTTCGGAGTCGGCATAAAACATGTAGGCCCCGTCCGGCCAATTTGTAGGGAAAATCAAGAGGAGAACGACGCAAATGGGAAGAGAAGCTCGGCCTTAGATCTCTTCGGACGTTATCGCGCCTTACATTTATTTATTTTTAAACTTAATAACACCATTTCATCCGAAACGTTTTCTGCTTGTTTTTAGACCAGAATTGTTGCTATAAAATCTTCACTTTTGGTAACATGTCTACCGCCATTAAAACGAGCGCTGCATTTGGTAACGTTGTGCTGGTTTCCTGAGCTACATGAAGGTTACCTAGCAACAACCTAAATTGACTTTGCGACAAAGTAACATTGGCTTGACCTGAATTAGGATTGGTGCTTGGACTAGTGTCTAGTCTTTGCGACTGTACACCAACTGTACTAGTGCTTGCGTTTGATGGAACATCATTTGCCGTCGTGTTTGCACTATGCCGTGCACCTTCCATTGAAATGAACTTTGAATTGGCATTAGAGGTCGTAGTGTTATTTTGTTTTTGAGCGTCCAGCTCGAGCGTTAGACTTATCTGCTGCCGGCTTTAATATGGGAATTTTCCTTATCATGCGCGCATATATTCAGGGAGTTAAGCAACAAAATTCTAGATTCGTCACAAAAACTTTAAAAACTCAGATGAATTTGCTAGCAGAGAGGTTTATCGAATGGTAAGTAGCACCTTTTAGAAGAACATCAACAATATATGGCAGCAAGCTAAGTTTGATTGCATGTAAAAAGATCAGCGAATCAATTACTGCCAACAACAACAGCAACGCAGAAAAAATTTAATAACGGAATATAATTTTAGTCTTCCTAAATGGTTGATTTCGCAACAACCGTTTTATAAGGTAGCCAACAACAACACACGCATAAAATACTGTGATTCTATGACAATAGTTTCAGCACAGCGCAAAATTTTCCAGCATTCAAACGTTTAGATTTTATTTCGTTTTACTGTAATCTGCCCATGTCTGGTATCAACCATGCACGCATAAAATATTCCACCAACAACAACAACAATTGATGATGAATTCGAGTTTCGGTGCCAATAATTGCAGTACAACAACAACACACTATTTCTAAACGCAGAGTATTTAATATTATTTGCCGGATGTATTTCGCAATAGCGCCAAATTCGGGCGTTTTAAAGTTCTTTTTTTTTCATATATATAAATCACTAGCCGTAAGAGCCAAACAATTTTGTCTACAGGCGTCTCAACGATTTCTTTTTTATATTTTATTTGAAATTTATTTTCTTTTTATTTGATTTTACGTTGGGCGCCAGTTGTAGGATGCTGGTTAGGCTTCACTAATTAAGGCTTGATGTACACAAGTTGTTGCGTTTGTATGACCAGCCAACAAGAGCCAAGAATTTCCTACAGGCGGCCAAATCACACAAAGCGCAGGGGGCAAAATAAATAGACGAGTTGATTTAAAATAAAATTAAAGTAAAAAAAAAACTTCTTTAAAAATAAGCTTTTATTATTGGTTAAGAAAATTAACTAGAAAGTAAAAAATAAATTGACTGTAAAAAGATATAACACTTTATAAGTTCATTGTAACCTTTAACGATAATTAGGCTTCTTCGTCTGCGACAAAAAAATTCCATATTGTACATAGTTATATATTTTTAACATTAAAACTTCACACTTAAATTATTAAATCTTACAGTTTATATCACAGTCCTAATTGTTATAATAAAAGCCTGTTACATTGTGAGAGCAAGAAAAGGAGGTCCTAAATGTTCTTAATTATACCATTAAATTTAATTTTTAGTAAATTTTATTAACCAATAATAAAATCTTATTTTTAAAAAGTTTTTTTTTTCTTTAATTTAATTTTTGCTTTTTAGTTAATTTTATTAACCAATAATAAAATCTTATTTTTAAAAAAGCTTTTTTTTCTTAAATTTTATTTTTTACTTTTTAGTTCGTTTTATTAACAAGTAATAAAAGCTTGTTCATAGAAAAGCTTTTTTCTTAAATTTAATTTAAATATCAATTTTTTAAATTTTTAGTAGGGTAAAATATTGTTTAAATTAGTTATGTAGTATTTACTTAGTTATTTGTAACGTTCCACATCCTATCCATTTCTTTTAATGCATAAACATTACAATGTTTCTTCGAAGTCAACTTTTAACAGTCAAGTTCTTTGATTCGAAGACCTGCTAAAGACCTAACTCGGCTTAAAGCCACATAAGTTTGACCAGCAGCAAATAATTTGCAGCCTAGATAAATAGTAGTTCCCTGCATTTTGTGCACAGTTGAAGCCCACGACAAGACAATCGGGAGCATTCTTCTTTCAGCTGTACCGTGATTAAATTTAGAAGGAAATTGAACTGATTTAGGCTGTATTATGTGAACGCCATCGTTACCAAAGTCTACGCGAACCGATTGTATATCGTTATGGTATAGTTGAGCACGTCTGTAATATGGCCATATAATTTCAGTGATGTGACCTATTGCTCCATTTGCAAGTCCCTTAGCATCGTCAACGTTAGATCTCAACATAACTTTAGCACCAACAAATATTTCTAGTTCTTTTGGGAGACCTCCTGTTTTGTTAATGTCTGAGTGTATTATATTATTAACATCAATCTGATCCTTGTTTTTTGTTCCATCAATTAATTGATCTTGCTAATAATTAGTTATCAGCTGAGTGAAAGATATTGTGCTCTTGAAACGATACGTTGAGCCAACTGTCAACAACTAATCGATAAAAACGTTGAGTGAATAGAGCGGACAATTTTTATGCTCACTAATTTGTCGTAAAGTTGCAACTGTGCGTTCCAAGAAGTTATCACTAATCAACTTCGCCAGCAGTTGTGCTTTTGGAATGCGCCCCATGCTATGTTCAACTCATTCAAATGAATTTGTATATATATGTTCATACACATGTTCACGTGTTCTTGCAACAACAAAACGTTAAATACATACATACATACATATGAATATAGAGATTTTCGAGAAAACATATCGTATGTGTTTGCCAAAAGTGGATTCACTTCGGATATCAGCATCTTCGGTTGTCAGATATTTCGCGTTCAACGCTAACGCAGTGTCAGGATGAAAAAGACTCTCAACCAAATTACTGATACGAATCGCTACGTTTAAATAACCCTGACTGAGTATGAGTACACGATTTTTATATCATGATGCGTATATATTGGGGCATATTCATAATCGAAATAAAATGTGACTAAGTTAGTTTTTTTTTTTTTTTAAGTTAGTTGAAGCATTTTTGACAGAGAGCACATATAAAATTGTGTCAAACAGTGCTAACATAAAATCATATTTTATTGTGACTTTGCCTATGTCGCGTTCAGTTTACAACTACTCAGTACGTTCGTTGTATACACAAACAAAGCGAAGTTACCTCGTTTTTGACCCGCTGTAGGTTATTCACCCTCTCTCTAAACAAAGGATTTTATTCCTTTGTGAACACAAATTTTTACCGATAACTTTATTATCGATTAATTTATCGAATTCTCGCAAAGTAATATTGCATTGTCATCGGAGCTATACGTGTGTGCAAAATTTCAGCTCAATCGGACTCCGGGAAGTGTATCGAATTTAACTTGCAAGATTTGATTACAGACAACAGGCAAGTGAAAGTAAATAAAAGCTTATAATAAAATAGTCTGCTCTGCTTGAGCGATAGTAACCGAATTTTTAATGTATCATTGAGAATGAAGAGAATCAAATAACCGTTAACTCTACATTGTAATAAAACTAAGCATATTAAGCCGTTCATAAATAACAATAAATAATAGTCGAGTCACACTAATGGTAGATATATTAGTCAGCTCGTTACAGCTTTTATAATTAGCTTCAACTTATTTGTAATCCCGTCAGGGTCATATAGAGACCCTTCCGGGATCTTTTCAGGATGGTCGTTCGGGATCACTTTGGGTATCGTCCGGGATAATTTCTGGATGGTTTTCGGGATCCGTTCGAGACTCCGTCGGGGTCAATTCAGGACTATTTAGGGATCATTTTGGGACTCCTCCGGGATCATTTCTGTATAGTTTTCGGGATCACTTTGGGACTTTTCCGGGATAATTTCTGGATGGTTTTCGGGATCCGTCCGGGATCCCGTCGGGGTCAATTCGAGACTTTTTCGGGACTATTTTGGGGTCATTTTGGGACTCTTCCGGGTTCATTTCTGTATAGTTTTCGGGATCCGTCCGGAATCCCGTCGGGGTTATTTTGGGACTTTTTCGGGACTATTCCGGGATCATTTCTAGATGGTATTCGGGATCCCGTCAGGGTCATCTCGGGACTATTTCGGGATCATTTGTTAACTCTTCCGGCATCATTTCTGGAAGGGATTTGGGGATCCCGTCGGGTCATATCGGGAATTTTTCGGAACTATTTCGGTATAATATTGGGACCCTTCCGGGATCATTTCTGGGAAGTTTTCGGGATCCGTCTGGAATCCTGTCGGGGCAATTTCGGGACTATTTCTGGACAATGTCAGAGTCATTTCGGGACTTTTACGGGATCATTTCTGGATGGTTTTCGGGATCCGTCCGGGATCCCGTCGGAGTTATTTCGGGACTACTTTGGGACTACTTTGGGACGCTTCATTTCTGCATAGTTTTCGGGATTTGCCCGGGATCCCGTCGCCCTCATTTCGTGACTATTTGGTATCATTTTGGTACCCTTCCGGGATCATTTTAGGTCTCTTCGAAACCGGTAGTTCAGCACACATGCCTTTTTAAATTATGAGCTTTTATGGCCATGAATTTCCTGCAAATTATTCGTGATTAAAATTCGGTGTTTTATTTTTAATATCTAACCCAGCTTTTTCGTTCTATTTTTTAAATGAATCCTGTAACGAACTGTTATAACTATAATTACACTTTTTATAATATTTTAACCAACTAAATACCCGAAAAATCAAACTATTTTCATCTAAAGAATTCTCTTTGGTTTTAGCTAATTGTAGTTTCACTCCTTTGTTCTTTCACCCCTGTCATAGCAATTAATTTAACTTAAAAACGAAATGTATTTTTTTTTTTAATTCGAAAAAACTGTATTGTATTCATGTAAGCGTGCCTTTCAGGTTATCAAAAAAAAAAAAATACATTGACAGAAACAATTTTTAAACAGATAACTTGATAAGCAGGCTAACGTGAATAGCACATATATTTTATTTTCTCCTTGCGGACGGGGCCGCGGGTAAAGGCTTGTATCTATCTAATCTAATATTTAATCTAATATATATTATAAATGGGAAAGTTTGGATGTTTGTATGGACGTTTGTCTTTGTGCCTTAATCGCGCAAGAACGGCTGGACGGATTTGGATGAAATTTGGCACACATATAGCCAATAGTCTATAAGGATCTACTAGCTATATTTTATTGAAAAGGGGGATGGTCCCCGCTCCCTAGCAACAGTTATAATGTAATTATTGTATTTTTCCGTTTTTGTGATTGAATCACGCCAGAACGTCTTCAAGGATTTTGATGAAATTTGGGACACAGGTAGACAATAATAGACTGGCGAAATCTTTTCGAAAATGGAAAGGGGTGGAGGTTTCACGACCCTTCAAACAATTGCTTTTCAATAATTTTTACACATTAGAACTTTACGTTTACTACCTTCACCAATATTACAAACTCAATAGGTCAAATAGGTCGAGGGCTTACAAAGTGGGCAGTGACACCTTCCGTCTCGTCACCCGCCCCCCTCCCCCTTCCCCTCTCCCCCTCTGGTGCAAAATCTATAAATTGTTATAACTCACTATAAATGTTCTCCTAAATCAACAATTTTTGGTATCTGGCTCATACAGATCAAGATCTAAATAGTTTTGAAAAAACGATCGGTGGTGCTCTCCGTCTCCTCCCACCATCCTCCCTCCACCAATTGTTTTTTAGCACACTTTTATTAGCTTTACCGGAATGATTGTTTGTAACTCTTCATTCGCTTCAACGCGCCTGCTGCTTTATTAATATGCTTTTAATATTAATTAGTTTCACCTTATTTGTAGTCCGGTCAGCGTCATATCGAGACCCTTCCGGTATCATTTCTGGATGGTTTTCGGTATCCGTCCGGATACTTTTGGGACACTTCCGGGATCATTTCTGGATGGGTTTCGAGATCCGTCCGGCATCCCGTCGGGGTAATTTCGGGACTTTTTCGGGACTATTTCGGGATCATTTGCGTACCCTTCAGAGATCAATTCTGGATGGTTTTCGGGATCCGTCGGGGTCATATCGGGACTTTTTCGCGACTATTTCGGTATCTTTTTGGGTCCCTTCCTGGATCATTTCTGGGTAGATTTGGGGATGCGTCCGGCATCCCGTAGGGGTAATTTCGAGACTTTTTCTGGACTATGTCAGGGTCTTTTCGGGACATTTACGGGATCACCTCTGGATAGATTTCGGGACCCGTCCGGCCTCCCGTCGGGATTACTTCGGAAATTTTTCGGGAGTATTCCGGGGTCATTTGGGGATCCTTCCGGGATCATTTCTGGATGGTCTTCGAGATCCCGTCGGGGTTATTTTTGGACTATTTCCAGATCATTTTGGGACTCTTCCGGTATAATTTCTGGCTGATTTTTGCGATCCGTCCGGGTACCCGTCGGGGTAATTTCGGGACTTTTTCGGGACTATTTCGGGATAATTTTGGAACACTTACGGGATCATATCTGGATAATTTTTGCGATCCGTCCTCGATCCCGTCGCGGTTTCGGTACTTTTATGTGAGCATTCAGGGGTCATTTGAGGATCCTTCCGGGATCATTTCTGGATGGTGTTCGGGATCCCGTCAGGGTTATTTCGGGACTACTTCGGGATCATTTGGGGATTCTTCCGGGATAATTTTTGGAGGATGGAGCCGTGTGTAGAAGTCCACGAAAGTGGGGAAAGCTTCTGACCGCCATTCACTTGGGAATGACCAGAGTGATTCTTTCGCATGCGGTTCAAGCAGCTCACTACTGCCGGTCGCTTGCGGCCAAGTATCCTCTGGGTAGGCGCTAAACATCCGTTTAGCGGTGAGCTAATGTGAGAAGGCGACAACCTGGCTAGGCCACTCTGACATAATCGGTTTAAGGGCTAGCCGCGGGAGATCTCATCGGCAGCGTCTGTACACCTCTAGGTGCGGCTGCAAGCGGGCGTCTGTCTTGGAGCAAGCGGCTCGCTATATAAACGCGCAAGTAATATTTTCACCCCCGCTGAGCGGGTTGTACGCTGGGCTTGGGACCCGCCACGTAAAACCATACTCCAATTAAATATAACAACAAGCCTCGGATAAATACACTCTCTATTGATGTCCTCGTCAAAGCAAAATCTGACATCACCGCCATGCAAGAAATGCGTTGGACAAAGCAAGGAAGAAAGAAGATCAAAAATTGTGACATCTATTGGAGTGGCCATATGAATAAGCGCAGTTTCGGCGTCGGATTCGTGGTGGGAAAGACTTTGTCGTCAGGTGTTGGCGTTCACGCCTGTGGACGAGCATCTCGCCGATATCCGAATAAAAGCAACATTTTTTAACATACCATTCATCTGCGCCCATGCGCCGACAGAGGAGAAAGACGATGAGGTGAAAGACACTTTTTATGGATAATTAGAACGCACGTACGAGCGCTGCCCCCGTCATGATATAAAAGTCGTGCTTGGCGACTTTAACGCCAGGGTGGGCAAAGAAGGTGTTTTTGGCCCTACAGTCGGAAAGTTCAGCCTACACAATGAAACTTCTCCTAACGGACTGGGGCTAATTGACTTTGCCGGTGCTCGAAACATGGTCATATCCAGCACGAGGTTCATGCATAAAAAGATACATCAAGCTACATGGCTGTCTCCTGATCGAAATACTCGCAATCAGATCACTCACGTTGTGATAGACGGACGGCATTCATCCAGTGTTTGAGATGTGTGCACGATCCGAGGACCTAACATCGACGCGGACCATTATCTCGTTGCAGCCAAAATACGCACCCGCCTCAACGCGGCTAAAACGAAGCAACGGGACCCTTTCGCCATCATTTCTGGATAGTTTTCGGGATCCGTCCGGGATCCCGTCAGGGTCATTTCGGGACTATTAGGGGATCATTTGAGGACCTTTCCGGCATCATTTCTGGAGAGTTTTCGGGATCATTTCGGGACTATTTTGGGATCATTTGGGGTATTTTCCGACATCATTTCTGTATGGTTTTCGGGATCCATCCGTGATCCCGTCGGGGTCATTTCGTGACTTTTTCGGGATCATTTGGTGTCCCTTCCGGCATAATTTCTGGATGGTTTTCGGGATCCGTCAGGAATACTTTCGGGGCTATTCCTGGACTTTTTCGGGACTAATACGGGATCGTTTAGCGACCCTTCCGGCATCATTTCTGGATGGATTTCGGTATATGTACGGGAACCCATCAGGGTAATTTCGGGCCTTTTTCGGGACTATTTCGGGAACATTTTGGGACCCTTTAGGGGTCATTTCGTGACTTTTTCTGTATTATTACGGGATCATATGGGGACCCTCTCGGCATCATTTCTGGATGGGGTCAGGGTTATTTTCGGGAATATTTCTGGATCATTTTGGGACCCCTCCGGGATAATTTCTGGATGATTTTCGGGCTATTTTGGGATAATTTGCGGCCCCTTTAGAGATCAATTCTGGATGGCTCTCGGGATCCGTCCGAGATCCCGTCAGTGTCATTTCGGGACTTTTTCGGGACTATTTCGGAATCATTTTGGGACCCCTCCTTGATAATTTCTGCATGATTTTCGGTATCTTTCCGGTATCCCGTCGGAGTTATTTCGGGACTTTTTCGAGACTATTTTGGGTTCATGGATGGTTTTCGTGATCCCGTCAGGGTCAAATCGGCACATTTTCGGGACTATTTCAAGATCATTTGGAGACCCTTCCGGCATTATTTCGGGATGTTTTTCGGGATCCATACGGAATCCCGTCAGGGATATATCGGGTTCCGTCCAAATCATTTCGGGACTTTTTTGCGAGTATTTCGGGATCATTTGAGGATAGATATTTCAGGGATAATTTCTGGATCATTTTGGGACCCCGGGATAATTTATGGGTAATTTTCGGGATCTGTACGGGATCCCGTCGGAGTTATTTCGGGACCTTTTCGGGATTTTTTTCTGGATTTGTTCGGGATCATTTTGGGACCCTTCCGGGATAATTTCTGTGTGATTTTCGGGATCTGTCCGGGATTCCGTAGGAGTTTTTTTTTCCGGACTATTCGATATTTCGGAATCATTTGCGGACCCTTCAGAGATCAATTCTGGATGGTTTTCGGGATCCCGTCAGGATAATTTCAGGAATTTTTCGCAACTATTTCGGATCATTTCGGGACCGCTCCTGGTTAATTTCTGGATGATTTTCGGGATCTGTCCGGGAATTTTATTATCATCTTGGGACCACCTTTCCGGGATCATTTTAAGTCTCTTCGCAACCGGTAGTTCAGCACACATGCCTTTTTAAATTATGAGCTTTTATGGCCGTAGATTTGCTGCTAATTATTCGTAATTAAAATTCGGTATGTTTTATCTTCAATCTAACACAGCTTTTTCCTTCTATTTTTGAGTTTTTTTAAATGAATCGTGTAACGAGCTGTTGTAAATATAATAACACTTTTTGTAATAACAACCATTTGAAATGATATATTCAATCACATAACAACATAATGTTTTTACCTGAAGGCGCTGAAAAGCGCTCAATATATGGTGAAATTATTTTGAAATACAGACTAAAAACCCATTTGTTTGGTCAGATTCATCCCACTTAGCCAGCGGATTATACATTTTTATATTAACATACATACATCAATAATAGTTTAATCATTCACTAAACGATTTGTTACCTACTTAGCTACGCTCTTTCGCTCTCAAAATTTATGTACTTTCGTCTTAACTAGCTTACTCATTATTCCCACCTACAAACTTACTTGCATTATATTTATGTATATCAACATGTATGTATGTAGCAGGCAGATCGACAAATAAAGTAGGCTTTGAAAAGGCATCGAACAATATTACGATGCATTTTTTTTTTTTTTTACTTAGAGCAATACATGAATATTTTGTATAGATAGGTATATAGAGCTTTGGCTCTTAGCATTAAAAAAATTCAAATTAGGAGAATAAATGACATTGGAGTGTAAACATCGCTCCAGCGTTTTCTTTGGCCTCAACACCATTCCTTAGCAGAATAAACGAAGCAGCTTAATACGTTCAGTAGTGTCCGAAATTACCGCGGTGCAAATTATTACATAAAAATGAAAATAGTGTTTTTGTTTAATAATTATTGAAGTTTGTGTGAATTTGTGAAAAGAAGAAATATAGCGCAAAGCGAATTTCCGAGCAAAAAACGGTAAGTTTTGAACTGTTGAAGTCAATTACACGAATACATGTGTGTTTCCTTATTTGAAAAAACATATGGTGTACCACTATTAATGTAGACATTTTGTTTTTAATTTAATTTATTTTTTTTTTTAATTGAAAGAAAAACGCCACCACCCACACGAGGAAATATAGGTTGCCGAACGTGGCATGCAAATTCTGCGGCATTACAAAGGCGATCACAGACACCAGATGAAAGAGCACAAGCCAATGCATCGCAGCGTGAACGTAATGCACGAAATAGATCTGTTGTACCTGAAATTATACGTGCTGCTTTTAATTACAACAGTCAGATTGATTACAGTATGTACGGATATATTGGAATAATGGAGATAATATGTCCACATTGTGATGCGGCTAAATTTCCAGGTGAAACGCCCGGCATATGTTGTGCTAATGGCAAAGTGAGATTGCCAGCATTAGAAGCTCCACTCGAACCATTGTCTTCATTAATTTTTGGGACTTCCGAAAATTCGAACACTTTTTAAGTCATATTCAACAATACAATACGGCATTTCAAATGACTTCTTTTGGTGCTACTAACATTATTAGAGATAATTTTATCCCGACGTTTAAGGTAAATACTTAAACAGGATTGTCCCAATCAATCTGAATCATAAAAGTATTCTATAGTTTTAAAAATTATTAATCAACATATACCTAAAATTGCATACATGTTGCAGATTCAGGGCCAAATTTATAATCAAGCTGGTTCGTTATTGCCATACCCCGACGCTAATTATACATTTTTGCACATTTATTTTATTGGTGATGAAAATCGTGAATTGCATCAACGTTGCACAATTGCTTTGAATACAAGACGAGAAATTATTTGTGAGCTACAAAGGTTTTTCCATCAGCATAACGCATTAGTTCAATTGTTCAAAATTTCTCTCGATCGTATGCCATCTGACAATCACAAAATCGTAATAAGGGCTGATAGAACAGCTTTTGGAGAGCATGAAAGGCGATTAAATGCACCGACAATTGATGACGTTGCAATAGTAATTCTTGGTGATCAGTTTTAATCCCGTGATATTATACTTATCGCAGAAATGAGCAATTGTAACATGTTTCGGAACTTCATCGTAGTTACGACGCATTACAATACCGAATATTGCATTGGAAAGGTGACGATGGATACCATATCAATATACCAATGATTGATCCACGAACAAGTAAATAATCAGCCCGATTCTAAACGAAAATTCCGTGCTTCCCTTCTCCCATTCCTCGTATTCTAAATAAAAATTCCTTGTGAGTTTTTTCACTTCTCCCTTTCCTCCTATTCTGAACAATGTTCGAAAAAGCGGAAACCGGTTATGGGAGAAAAGTAGGTATTATGAATGTGAGGGAGATTTCTCTGCCATTTCATGAGTTTTTTCACTAGTTAAATGAAAGGGAATGCATCAAAATAGTTAAAGGAAATTGGTTCTTTTAAGAAAAAAACACTTATTTCTACAAATTTGTGCTAAAATATGAATTTAAATTCTACCACAATATTCCCACTGTTAATGCAACAACCGCAATATTCATTATTTTAAGTCGAAAAGTATATCATAAGCAACGGAAGAGCTCTTCGTATATTTGATGCAGCCATTCAGAAATTGCGCAAGGATTTTTTAAGAAAGCTTAAATAGATTTTGGTATATGGCGAAAGGCGAACTCAACTCGACTTGGCCGCCAGAAAATTGCTTTGCAGAATGAATGCATGCAACTCCTGTGGATTTGTGTTATCCCGCCGTCTTCTTCTTCTTATGCTCCTTTGTCGATGTTGCTGTGGCACCAATTTATTACTAATTTTAGTCAATTCCATATGAAATGCAATATTGTGTATTGTTCATATTTTCTTTCTAAATTTTAAACAAACTCGCAGCAATAATTATACTTCTCAATTTCTTAAACAAAAATAGAAATGCGCAACAAAATTTCAATTGACAAAATAGCTGACTTCGAAAATTCGAAATTCCTATTCCCCAATTATTCTTCTCCCTAGGAGAAAAGAATTGGAGGAATTTTTCCGCGGAAATAAAAAATCCGCGAGAACAAAATTCCGCGAGAATATTTAGAATTGGTCTGAATATTTTCAGTGTGTTGACATTTCATAATTTGTATAAATTTCTTAAGTCATATTTTGCACTTATTTTCAGGTCTACATGTACAGAAAAAAGTTAGTGCCATGAATTTTTATTCGTATCGATTGATGGTTCGTCCACAAGAACAAAATTTTATGAGATTTTTATATTCAGATGTGGTAAACTATCTCATCAGTACGTCGTTGATATGTATGCCAAAATAGAAACAGAACGTCTTAATTTTATTCGTTTCAACCAAGCAAAATTAAGATCTGAACAATATATTCATTTGCAAGATGCGATAGCGAATGATGCTAATATTAATGACATCGGACGTTTAACTATATCTTCGTATATTGGTAGCCCACGGAATATGAACGAATATGACAAGACGCAATGTGTTATGTACGAAAATACGGTTGACCGGATCTGTTCATTACATTTACATGTAATCCGCAGTGGGATGACATCAAAAACCTAGACGGATCCCGAAAATCATCCAGAAATTATACCGGAAGAGTCCCCAAATGATCCCGAAATTACCCTGACGTCATCACAGATTGATTACAGAAATGATGCCGGAATGGTCCCAAAATAATCACGCAATAGTACCGAAAAAGTCCCGAAAAGACCCTGACGGGATCCCGAAAATCATCCAGAAATTACCCTGACGGGATCACAGATTGATCCCTAAAACCTTGCAGAACTTATGCCGGCAAACGCTCCAAATGATCCCGAAATAATCCAGAAAAAGTCACGAAATTACCCCGACGGAATTCCGTAAACCGTCCAGAAAGGATCCCCGAAGCGTCCCCAAACGATTCCGAAATATTCCCGAAAAAGTCCCGAAATGACCCTGACGGGTAAATGGACGGATCCCGAAAATCATCCAAAAACTATCCCGGAAGAATCCCCAAATGATCCCGAAATAGTCCCGAAATAACGCTGACGGGATCTCGAAAACCATCCAGAAATGACCCCTGAATACTCCTTAAAAGTACCGAAACCGCGACGGGATCGAGGACGGATCCCAGAAACTATACAGAAATGATCCCGTAAGTGTTCCAAAATTATTCCGCAATAGTCCCGAAAAAGTCCCGAAATTACCCCGACGGGTCCCAAAAATCATCCAGAAATTATACAGGAAGAGTCCGAAAATGATCTGGAAATAGTCCCGAAATAACCCTGACGGAATATCGAAAACCATCCAGAAATGATCCCGGAGGGATCTCCAAATGACCCCGGAATACTCCCGAAAAAGTCCCGAAATAATCCCGACGGGACGACGGACGGATCCCGAAATGCATCCAGAAATGATCCCGTAAAAGTCCCGAAAAGACCCTGACATAGTCCAGAAAAAGTCTCGATGCCGGATGGATCCCCAAATCTACGCAGAAAGGATCCAGGAAGGGCCCCAAAAAGATACTGAAATAGTTTCGATATGACCCTGACGGTTCCCGAAAACAATCCAGAATTGATCTCTGAAGGGTACGCAAATGATCCCGAAATAGTCCATAAATATTCCCGAAATTACCCCGATGGGATGCCGGACGGATCCCGAAACCCATCCAGAAATGATGACGGAAGGGTCCCCAAATGATACCGAACTAGTCCCGAAATGATCCCGGAATAGTCCCGAAAAAGTCCCAAAATAACCCCGACGGGATCCCGGACGGATCCCGAAAAATATACAGAAATGATCCCGGAAATATCCCAAAATGATCCTGAAACAGTCCCGAAAAAGTCCCGAAATGACCCCGACGGGATCCCGGACGGATACCGAAAACCATCCAGAAATAATCCCGGAAGCGTCTCGATATGACGCTGGCGGGATCACAAATAAGGTGAAACTAATCTAATATCTATATATTAATACGCTAATAAAATTTCCATACAATCAATTGAAGGCTGTTTCGCATACTTAGCATACGAAAAATCATATAAAAGTTATATGAATCGATTCGTATTGATCAGCCGCAGTGCATAGGCCTATTTTTGTTAACAAATATTACTCTATTTGTTTATAATTAATAGAAAATTTTTTTTGTAAATTCGAGCAATGCATACAAATATCGAAATTCATTTTCGTGCACAAGCGCGCCATCTTTGGGAACAATTATCTAAGTGCTCTAATGCGAATTTCAAAGACCTAAACCTTTATGTATCCCCCATAAATTCGAAAGCACAAATGTTTCACCTACATACAAATATGGTGAGGTTCATGCATAAAAAGTTACATCAAGCTACATGGCTGTCTCCTGATCGAAATACTCGCAATCAGATCGATCACGTTGTGATAGACGGACGACATGCCTCCAGTGTTTTAGATGTGCGCACGATCCGAGGACCTAACATCGACTCGGACCATTATCTCGTTGCAGCCAAAATACGCACCCGCCTCAACGCGGCTAAAACCAAGGAACAAAAAACACAAGGAAAGCTAGACGTCGAAAAGCTTCAATCACAACAGACTGCCAATGATTTCGCAACTCGACTCTCACACCTGCTCTCTGAGAGCACAACTCATCCTGAAGGAACACAGGAGCAGTGGGAGCATATCTCCAAAGCACTTCGTACTGCCGCCGAGGAAAAAATTGGTTACCGGCGGCCACGAAAAAACAACTGGTAAGATGAAGAATGCCGCGCTGCAACCGAAAGAAAAGACGCTGCCTACAGGGCTACGTTAAAAGCGAGCGCGACAAGAGGAGTGTGTGAACGCTATCGTGAGTTGAAAAGGGAAGCGAGACGCCTTTTCAGGAAGAAGAAAGCAGAAGCAGAAAGGCGTGAGTGCGACGAGCTTGAGCTGCTAGCCACCAGGAATAACGCCCGTAAATTCTACCAAAAAATACGGCGACAGACGGAAGGTTTTAAGACCGGGGCAAACTCCTGTAGGAATGAACCCGGCGACCTTGTAACTGATGTCCAGAGAGTGCTTAGATTATGGAGGGAATACTTCTCTGCTCTCCTAAATGGAGGCAGCAATTCACCAAGCAGAGATGAAGAACCCGATCCCGCAATCGATGATGATGGAATATATGTCCCCCACCGGATTATGACGAAGTTAGAATAGCAATAACCAGATTGAAAAATAACAAGGCCGTGGGCGCTGATGGATTGCCTGCGGAGCTATTCAAGTTCGGCGGCGAGGAGTTTGTAAGGCGCATGCAGCAGCTTCTTAGCAAAATATGGGCGGACGAAAGCATGCCCGACGGTTGGAATCTAAGTGTTCTTTGCCCAGTCCACAAGAATGGGGATACTGCACAATGCACCAACTATCGTGGAATCAGCCTTCTTAATATCGCATATAAGGTCCTTTCAAGTGTGTTGTGCGACAGATTGAAGCCCACCGTAAACCGGCTGATTGGACCTTATCAGTGCGGCTTCAGACCTGGTAAATCTACCATCGACCAGATTTTCACAATGCGCCAAATCTTGGAAAAAACCCGTGAAAAGAGAATCGACACACATCACCTCTTCGTCGACTTTAAAGCCGCATTCGACAGCACGAAAAGGAGCTGCCTATATGCCGCTATGTCTGAATTTGGTTTCCCGCAAAACTTATACGGCTGTGCAAAATGACGTTGAGCAACACTATCAGCTCAGTCAGAATCGGGAAGGACCTCTCCGAGCCGTTCGAAACTAAACGAGGTTTCAGACATGGTGACCCCCTATCGTGCGATTTCTTTAATTTGATGCTGGAGAAAATTATACTAGCTGCAGAACTTAACCGCACTGGAACAATATACTATAAAAGCGTGCAATTACTGGCATATGCTGATGACATTGATATCATCGGCCTAAACACCCGCGCTGTTAGTTCTACTTACTCTAAGCTTGAAAAAGAAGCGGTAAAGATGGGTTTGATGGTGAATGAGGACAAAACGAAGTACCTGCTGTCATCGCATATGCGCCTTGGCAACCACGCTACTGTTGGCAGCCATAATTTCGAAATAGTAAAAGACTTCGTTTATTTGGGAACCAGCATCAACCCTAGCAACAACATCAGCACTGAAATCCAGCGAAGAATCAATCTTGCCAATAAATGCTACTTTGGACTAGGTAGGCAATTGAAAAGTAAAGTCCTCTCTCGGCGAACGAAAATCATACTCATACTCTACAAGTCACTTATCGTACCCGTCCTGCTATATGGGGCAGAAGCATGGACCATGACAACAGCAGATGAAGCGGCTTTGGAAGTGTTCGAGAGAAAAGTTCTTCGAAAGATTTATGGACCTCTACGCGTTGGCGATGGCGAGTACCGAAGAAGATTTAATGATGAGCCGTACGAGCTATGCGCAGACATCAACATAGTCCAGCGAATTAAAACGCAGCGGCTGCGCCGTTTTGACGGTTAAGCGCCAATTAAGTAAGTAAGTAATTGCAAATTTTACCCAAATGTTTTTTGCATTTCCGGATTTTATGCTCATTTTAGATATAGCACGTCTTATAGTGAACAAAAAATAAATAAATTTGCTACAAAGATATTACTATATCAACATTCAAGTTGATATTTAAAAAATCTTTTATTTTGATTTTAAATATAAAAATTTATTTTTGTTTATTTTTGAGTTTAGATATTTTCCAACTAATTAGAATTTTCTTTTTTTGAAGTTATTAAAAATTTTAAGTTAACACGAAAACTCAATTAAAATTATTTTAAAAATTAAAGTAAAGAGTACAAAGTAGTTAACACTATATTTACTCCCCCTCCAAGAAAATTTGAAACAAACAAATTATTAATTAATATTAAATGTAACCTTTTTTTTTTTTGTTGTTTAATGTATTTGTATTTAAATTAGTGTTAATAAGTATGTTTGCTGGTTTAAGTAAATCAATTGAAATATTTTTAATAGTATTATTGTATTGAATTGTAAATGTTTTATGTTTCTTAGATATAACTTTAAAAGGTCCTTCATAAGGTGATTCTAAATTAGATTTACGAAGAACTTTAACAAAAACATACTCACAATTTTCTAATTGTTTAGGAACGAAAACATTTTCTTTGTTATGATGAAAAACTTTAGAACGAACAAGTGAAAAATATTCTCTTATTTTATGAAGAGCGTCATTAGAAAAATCATGTTCTTTATTACTATTTGAAATAATTAATTCACCAGGTATTCTAAGTGTTTGGCCATAAACAAGTTCAGCAGATGAACATTTTAAATTTTATTTAATAGAAGTTCGTAAACCAAGTAGAATGAATGGTAAAATGTCAGACCAATGAACCGAGTCGTTTGATGCTATAATTGCTGCTTTTAAAGTTCGATGAAATCTCTCTATCATGCCATTTGCTTGGGGATGGTAAGGAGATGTATGAATTTTATGAGAACCTAAAAGTTTAGTTAATTCTGTAAAAAATTTTGAGGTGAATTGTGAACCTTGATCTACTGTAATATTTAATGGTATACCAAATCGTGGTATATAATTTTGAATAAAAGTTTTTACTATAGTATTTGTTGAAATATCTTTAAGCGGATAAGCTTCAGGCCAACGTGAAAATCTGTCAATAATTGTTAAAATATAACAATTTCCATTTGAAACTGGAAGAGGTCCAACAATATCCATATGAATATGTTCAAAACGGCCTGATGGTATTTGAATTTTTTAGATAGGAGATTTAGTATGTCTTGAAATTTTGGATTTTTGACAATTGATGCAAGATGAAGTCCAATCGTTAATCTCTTTACGCATGTTAGGCCAATAATATTTATTTTGAATTAATTTTCTAGTTGTTCTTATACTTGGATGAGATAATGAGTGAATTTTGTCAAATATAATTCTTCTCATAGAATGTGGAACATAAGGCCGAAAAGGTTGTAGAGAAACATCACACCATATATTTAAATTAATAACTGGAATATGAATTTCCTTTAAATTATTTTTAGAATTTTGATCAGAAATGGTTTTTTGTAAAAATGTATCAGTTTGTTGTTCTTTATATAAAGTTTCTAAATTTATATCTTGAGTTGAAATTGCATTTATTTCTGGAATACGGGAAAGTGTGTCGGCAACTATGTTGTCTTTTCCACGTATATATTGAATATCATTTGTAAATTGAGCAATATATTCAAGATGACGTAGTTGACGAGGAGATCTATCTGCTTTAGAATTTAGAACATGAATTAAAGGTTTATGATCAGTATAAATAGTAAAAGTTCTACCTTCAAGAAAATGTTTAAAATGTTTAATTGAATTATAAATAGCCAAAAGTTCACGATCAAATGTTGAATATTTAGTTTCTGTTGTAGTTAATTTTCTTGAAAAATAAGCTAAGGGTTCTAGTATATTATTGCTAGTTTGTTGAAGAACTGCTCCAATAGCAACATTTGATGCATCTACTGCTAATGATAAAATACCATTTTTGTCGAAATGTGTAAGTAAAGTATTTTTAGCAAAAAGTTTTTTAAGATTTTCGAAAGCTGTTGTGGTTTCATTTGTCCAATTTAATGGTTTGAGTTTGTTTTTAATTGCATGTGTTAAACATTTCATGCAGAGGACTAAGTTCTGTTGCTAACATTTTAATATATCTGTGATAGTAATTTATCATACCTAAAAATTTTTGTAATTTATTTATAGAAATTGGTTTTTCAAAATTTGTTATGATTTCAATTCTATCGAAAGATGGTTTAACACCTTCGCCTGAAATTTCGTAACTTAAAAAATTTAATTTATTTACACCGAGAGTACATTTTGAAGGTTTGATATTTAAATTATATTCTTCAAGTCTTTTGAAAACTGATTTTAAATGATTTATATGTTGATCTTCATTATCACTGGCAATAAGAATGTTATCAATGTATGTAAATACAAAATCGAAATCAGAAAATACTTCATTAATAAAGCGTTGGAAAGTTTGAGCACTGTTTCGTAAACCGAAAGGCATTCTTATGAATTCAAACATTCCAAAAGGGGTAGTTATTGCAGTTTTATGAATGTCTTCTTCTGCCATTGGAATTTGGTGGTAAGCACGCACAAGATCAATTTTGGAAAAAAATTGTTTGTTTTTTAAATCAATTGTTAAATCGTGAATATGTGGTAAAGGATACCGATCTGGTGTAGTAATAAAATTAAGTCTTCGATAGTCTCCGCAAGGTCTCCAATCATTTGGTTCTTTCTTAGGAACGAGATGAAGCGGAGATGCAATAGGAGAATTTGAGGGTCTGCATATACCAGTTTTAACTAAAAATTCAAATTCAGCTTTAACAATTTTAAGTTTGATTGGATCAAGACGTCTGGGTTTCGAAAATGGTAAAATACCTTTTGTTTCTATCCTGTGAACCGTATGGTGTTTAACTTTTTTAGTATAATCTGGTTCACAGGTAATAGACGGAAATTCATTAAGTAATTTTGAAAATTTATTTTCGATAATAGGAATTTTGAGTGAGAAAATATCAGAAAATCCAGAAAATCCAGTAACTTTAATTTTTGTAGTAGAATCCATTATTTCTTTATTTTTTTCCGAATTTTTCTAAAAAGTTTGCTCCTAAAATTGGTGTATCAATGTTTGCAATAATGAATGGAAATTCAAAATCTCTTCTTAAACCTAAATCAATTTTAAGTAGTTTTGTACCGAAAGTTTCAACTGAAGAACCGTTTGCTGCAGTCAAAGTAAGATCCGAATTTCTTTTATAAATTTTAAATTTAGAAAAAGGAATAACTGATACGACTGCGCCGGTATCGATAAGAAAATTAAGTTTATTGAATTTATCAAATATGAATAGGCGACGAGTAGGTTTAATAATAGTTCCATTATCAGTCACCATCATAATGGATCATTTCAGTTTAAATTTTGTTCGGAATTTGAATTGATTTTGATTAAAATTGCATGGGGTATACATTTAAGAGCGTTATTTTTAAATTTTTTGTGATACCAACAAATATTTGTTTGTGAATTAAAATTACGATTGTTTGAAAAATTTCTGGATATTGAAAAATTTAGAGATTTAGATCTATTTCTATCTTTAGATCTTGAATGAATTTGTAATTGATTAATATCATTAGAAATTTTATTTAAATTTTGAAAAATAGCCGTGGTTAATTCAGTTAAATTTTTAACGCATTGTTCTAAAATATTATTATTTATACTCGAAGCTATAGGAGATTTGGAAGAATGACGTTTGTTGATTAAATCAAAAAGTTTGTCAGCTAAAATAATTACTTCATCTTTATTTTGATTGTTACTAGAAGTTAAATGGATTTGTATTTCTTGTGGCAATTTACGAATCCATAATTTGAAAAGTAATTCTTGACTTACAATGGAGTCAGTACCTATAAGTGATTTCATAAATCTGAATAATTCAGATGGTGAACGATCACCAAGTTCATTTTTTGAAAATAATTGTTCTAATCGTTTTTCTTCGCTAAGAGAAAATCTTTCACATAAATTTTTTTTGATTGTATCATATTTATTGAAGAGAGGGTTAATAACGTCAAAAATTTTAGAAATAGTATCTCGTTGAAGGGTAACTAGAACATTTTGAAATTTTAAATTATCATCAGTGATATTATTAATTTCAAATTGTCTTTCAACAAGTAAAAACCAGGCATCAGGAGAATCTTGCCAAAATTGTGGTAATTTAATAGATTTAGTAGAAGGAAAATTTGTAAAGTTATCTTGTCTTGAAGTATCTTGTGTTATATTAGAGATGTTGTTTTGTGTTGTATTAATGTTAGAATTTTGAGTTGTATTGTGAGTCATTGTGTTATTTGTATAATTGTTGTTTTGATTTTCCGAATTTGTAAACTTACGGGTTCGTATTGGTGAACGTAGAACCATATGAAAAAAAAAAAAAAAAAATTAAATGAAAAATTTGAAAATTAGGAAATATTTAAGATTTTTATTTTTTTTTTTTGGAAAGGGAGTTAACAATTTAAATAAAATATTTAATTTTATATAAAAAATAAGTAAATTTAAATAATTTATATTAAAATTGTTAAAATATAAAAATAATCTTAAAATAAATTTGAAAGTTAAAAGGTTTAAAATTTTAATTTAAATTATAATTGAAAAATTTTTAATTTAATATTAAAATAAAAATTATACTTACATAAAATTAAATTTAATAAAAAAATATTAAAATTAATAAGTAGTTGATTGATGATTGTTTAAAAATTACTTGAAATTAATATATGTATTGTTTGATATCGCAATGCTTTTAAAATATGCAATGGCTTTATTGTTTTCTTTGTAAATCTCTTAATTTTCATCGTGATGTCTTCATTTTTAATCTGTTCTTGTGTGTATTGCGTGCAAAATTGTTGTTGTGGCTTGGATAACCCAATCGTTGTTTTTAAGAGTATTAGGTTGTAAATGTTTTTATTTTGTTTACACACACGTTTTTAGAGTTCTTTATTAATTAAAAAATCGTAAACAAATTTTATTTTGTATTTTGTTTATGTTGCATAAAATTCATAGAATGCTTACTAGTAAATTTCTGTTATACGTACGTTTATGTTTTTAATTTGATTTTCAACACTTATTCTTTGTTTTAATGTTTCGTACATATAATTTACAGCGACTGTTATATGAAATTTGCACAGAATGTTGTTGTATTGCTTCCTGTTCACAAATGTATAGGGAACACAAACATAGTTAAATTATATGCACAAGAATTTCAATAGTGCTATTTATTAAATTTTTTTATTAGTTAATTCTTCAGCGCGTACTGCATTATGCTATTTTAATTATAACAAATATGGAGGGATAGTTATGTACATTAATGATCCCAGTTTTCTTTAATTACATCACGTTACTATATATTGCGAAATCACATAAAAGCAAAATAAATTCGTCTATGATCCAAGTTGATTTTAGTTTTAAAGTTCGGTTTAAAGTTCGTTTTAAAGTTGTAGGACCATTGGCAGGATCGCCAATATATCAACATTCAAGTTGATATTTAAAAAATCTTTTATTTTGATTTTAAATATAAAAATTTATTTTTGTTTATTTTTGAGTTTAGATATTTTCCAACTAATTAGAATTTTCTTTTTTTGAAGTTATTCAAAATTTTAAGTTAACACGAAAACTCAATTAAAATTATTTTAAAAATTAAAGTAAAGAGTACAAAGTAGTTAACACTATAATTACATTAAAATTTGTATATTGTCTTTTATGCTAATTTATTTTTATATTTTAATTTTATTTTTTATGAAGGTATCCTCTATCTATTCGAAATTTTCGTTTTCGTTTACATATTACATAAGTATTTATAATTAATTTAATTAATTATAATTTAATTTAATTATAAATACATATGTAATAGTAAAGCGCCAATTGCATACCTAACCGGTTGTGTGAAAGAGGTTAAATTCCTTTAGCACATTTCTTCGTTCTTAACTAAAAATTCGTGTTTTTTGAATTCTGACGCTATTGAAGTAAATGGGCGATATATGTATATGTAGTTTATGTTGGTGATATAGGCCTACTGGGGAACAGAGCACCCAAACCTAACTTCGGTAGCGCGCCAACGGCGTATCTCCCGGGTGGTGTGGAAAAAACAAATTTTCAATTCAATTTCAAGTAATTTCACCACAATTCTATGTAAATTTCATTTGATTTTACATATTTGTTATATTTTTTTTAAGGAGCTTCATACCAAAACTTATAATTACATTTGAAAAGTTTGTAGGAAATTTAAGAAAATACAATCAAATATTATAACGTCTTAGGTCAAACTCAAAATTGTAATGAGAACTTTAAGTAAGATAGATCAGTTTGCTATATTTCCACTCACTGCTCAACTATTAACGCATTATTGCACTACCCCAACACTGGATGCATAGAGTGAGTTGAAAAAAATACAAGTTGGTCGAATTTCGACCACGGGCGATACTAGTATTTATTATTAGGCTAACTTTGTTGGATTATATATCCATTAATCGGATGCTTAGATCCCATAACCCTAATTTGTTTATGTCGCTTAAAGTTATGAAATCAATTTTATTTTAGTAAATATGTTTGCGTGAATAATTTCAATGTTTTTGTTTGTTTCTCTTTTCTTTATAATTTATTCTGCTTTGTTATATCTTAGTATTGTATTGTTCACAGACGATAATTTTATGGTAGATATGGTCATATATATTCATGAAACGGAGTATTTACAAATTTAATACAAATTAATTACGTACATAGATCTCAATGGGAATCCCAACATTAAATATCCGAACATTATAATATTCATATTTCCACAATGATCACATTAAAACCCGGAAAAGTCTAAGTGCATTTATTGCGTTTTTATATGGAACTGTTTGTTCACTTCACTTAATTTTTTCGCAATTTAAGTACTTTATTTTTTTTCTTTAATTAAACATATTTTTAGTAAACTCTGTCTTCTTTCTCATTACATAATTTTTTTATATTTTTATTCTGTTTTTTATAAAGGTATCCTCTATTCTACTCGAAATTTTTGTTTTGTGTCACACTTACATATTAGATATGTATTTATGCAAAATTAAACGGGTGGCCTGAAATAGGCTAAATTCATTTAGCAACTTTCTTCGTTTTTAACTAAAAGTTCATGTTTTTTGAATTATGATACTATTGAAGTAAATGGGCGATATATGTATATGGGTGATATAGGCCTACTGGGGAACCGAGCTCCCAAAACTAACTTCGGTAGCGCGCCAACGGGGACCTTCCGGGTGGTGTGGAAAAACCTATTTTTCAATTCAACTTCAAGTAATTTCAGAATAATTCTATGTCAATTTCATTTGATTTAACATATTTTTTATATTTTTGTTTAAGGAGCTCCATACCAAAACTTTATAATTACATGTGAAAAGTTTGTAGCAAATTTAAGAAAATACAATCCAAAAGTAGAAAGTCTTAGATCAAATTCAAAATTTTAAAGAAAAAGTTAAGTAAGTTAGACCAGTTTGCTATATTTCCAACACTTGATGCATAGACTGAGTTGAAAAAAAAACACGTTGGTCGAATTTCGACCACAGGCGATACTAGTACCTTATAAATGGGAAAGTTTGGATGTTTGTCCAGACGTTTTTCTTTGTGACTCAATGACGCAAGGACGGCTGGACCGACTGGGATGAAATACGCACGCATATAGCCAATAGTCTAGAAGGATTTACTAGCTATATTTTTTTGAAAAGGGGGGAGGTTCCCGCCCCTAGAAACAGTTATAATTTAATTATTGTATTTTTTCGTCTTTGAGACTGAATCACGCCAGAACTGCTACACGGAGTTTGATGAAATTTGGGACACGGACAATAGTCGACTAGCGAAATTGGAAAGGGGGGTGGGGTTCCCACGACCCCTTCGAACAATTACTTTTTAATAATTTTTACACATTGTAACTTTACGTATAAGGGCCTTCACCAATATTACAGACTCAATGGGTCAAATAAGTCGAGGGCTTACAAAGTGAGCAGTGCCACCCTCCGCCCCCTCTCCCGCTTCTCGCCGTCTGGTGTAAAATCTATAAATTGTATAACTCAATATACATTTTCTCCTAAATCTATAGTTTTTGGTATCTGGCACATACAGATCGAGATCTAAACAATTTCGGAAAAACGATCAGTGGTCCTCTCCTTCTGCTGCCGCCATCCGCCTTCCATCAATTGTTTTTATTAGCACGCTTTTATTAGCTTTACCTGTATGTTTCTATGTAACTCTTCATTCGCTCCAACGCACACACGTTACACATTGTAACTTTACGTATAAGGGCCTTCACCAATATTACAGACTCAATGGGTCAAATAAGTCGAGGGCTTACAAAGTGAGCAGTGCCACCCTCCGCCCCTCTCCCGCTTCTCTCCCGTCTGGTGTAAAATCTATAAATTGTTATAACTCAATATACATTTTCTCCTAAATGAATAGTTTTTGGTATCTGGCACATACAGATCGAGATCTAAATAATTTTGGAAAAACGATCAGTGGTCCTCTCCTTCTGCTGCCGCCATCCGCCTTCCATCAATTGTTGTTATTAGCACGCTTTTATTAGCTTTACCTGTATGTTTCTATGTAACTCTTCATTCGCTCCAATGCGCCTGCTGCCTTATTAACATGGTTTTATAATTAGCTTCACCTTATTTGTAGTCCCGTTAGGGTCATATCGAGACCCTTCGGGGGTCATTTCTGGATGGTTTTCGGGATCCAACCGGCATCCCGCCGGGGTCATTTCGGGACTTATTCGGGATCATTTTGGGACCCTTCCGGGATAATTTCTGTATAGTTTGCGGGATCCGTCCGGGATACCGTCGGGTTATTTTGGGACATTTTCGGGACTATTCCGGGATAATTGCGGAACTATTTCGCGATCATTTGGGGAACCTTCCGGCATCATTTCTGCATGGTTTTCGGGATCCGTCCAGCATCCCATCGGGGTATTTTCGGGATAATTTGTTTTCCTTTGAGAGATAAATTCTTTATGGTTTCCGGGATCACTATGGTACTTTTTCGGGGTCATTTTGGGTCCTTCCGTAATCATTCCTGGTTGGTTTTAGGGATCCATCCGGTATCCTGTCGGGGCCATTTCGGGGCTATTTCGGGTCTGATAACTGAGATCTTTAAGGCTTCAGGTACAGAGGACTGCCTCAAACTAAGGTTAACAAGTTTAGTTATCACTGGTGTTATCACAGATACATTTTGTTTTAGGTCTATAGGTTTAATACCATCGTCAAGTCTTAGTATAATGTTGTAAATTTCACCTTCGCTTATCACGTCTATATAAATTGAATTTGGTGTCTTAGAGTGAATTGCACTTATAGTTCTAATATACAGGTATGTATTGCACATTTCACCCCATCCTCAAATGTCTTTGCTAGAGAATCACAGATAAGTTTCAAGTTTGAAGTTTTTTGTTATGACGTCATCTAAATTATTAACATTTTTGCCAATTATTTCATGAATTATTTGCCAAGTTTTCCTAATATTGTGTTTGTTTTCAAAAAACTTCTGTTGGTAATAAAGATTTCTTGTCTTATGGATTTCTTTGTTTACGAAATTTCTATATCTTTTATACTCAGTTTCTAAGAGATTATCACGAGGTTTATCTTTCCATCTTCGATACAACTTATCTCTTTTACCACACAGAATCTTCAAATCTTGCGTCATCCAGTTATTTGCGGCTCTTTTCTTTTTGTTATTGGCCTTGGAAACTGAAATTTCATAGATGCTTTTAAATCGAGAAAGTATATTTTCATATAGGTCATCTACATTAGTCAATAAAAGAGCATCATTCCAGTCTATGCTATTTATATGCTCTTATTTTTCTGCATTTTAACGCCTTTGAGGGGGGTGCATTGCAATTCAAAACACTACTGTTAGGTCTTTTTTCAGAGAGACCAAGTACCAGCGCGTAATGATCTGTGATATTACACTCTACAGTAGCAGCACCTACGTCTGTAGCTCTGCTTTTAATAAAAATATGATCTATGCTAGTACTTGTCCCCCTTTTTATGTCGACTCTTGTACTGTCACTTATTACGCTTTCCATACCGAACGAGGAGAGCATATCTAAGTATAATGAGACATTCTCGTTGTTGTTAGCACAGAGCGTATTTATGTTGATGTCTCCTATTAATATTTCACATTCTTCTTTGTGCGTATTTCGTAAAACACCTTCAAGCTCACTAACAAACATGCGTACATTAGTATGAGGTAAATAGCATGCAGAGTGCATTTTAACCGATTTTCGTTATCTTCGGCTATTTTAATTCGAATAATCTCAAAAGAGATTGTTTCAATAATATTACATTCATAAATAAAGTTCTCTCTGATTCCACCCCCTCTCCTTTCCTCCCGGTTATAGTACCTACTCAGTGTTAAATCCATTTATGTGAAATAAGTCTTGCTCATACGCTTTTATGTTGGTTTCAACTAAAACGATTACATCTACGCTATCTATTAGTTCATTGATCTCTGCTAAGAACGGACAGAAATTTTTCCTTAATGATCTGATATTTAAGCACATGCAACTAATAGAATGGTTATTAAAGCTTATTGCATCAACTTCATTAAAATTAGAGTGTATATTGTATCTGATACTATTCATAGCTAAAGTTTTGAAAATAATGAAAAACAAGTAAGGAAGGCTAAGTTCGGGTGTAACCGAACATTACATACTCAGTTGAGAGCTGTGGAGACAAAGTAAGGGAAAATCATCATGTTGTAAAAAGAACCTAGGGTAACCCTGGAATGTGTTTGTATGACATGTGTATCAAATGGAATGTATTTAAGAGTATTTTAAGAGGAAGTGGGACATAGTTCTATAGATGGACGCCATTTACGGATATCGCCATAAAGGTGGACCAGGCCTGACTCTAGAATTTGTTTGTACGATATGGGTATCAAATGAAATGTGTTAATGATAATTTTAAAAGGGAGTGGGCCTAAGTTCTATAGGTGGACGCCTTTTCGAGATATCGCCATAAAGGTGGACCAGGGGTGACTCTAGAATTTATTTTGTACGATATGGGTATCAAATGAAAGGTATTAATGAGTATTTTAAAAAGGCGTGCGCCTAAGTTCTATAGATGACCGCCTTTTCGAGATATCGCCATAAAGATGGACCAGGGGTGACTCTAGAATTTGTTTGTACGATATGAGTATCAAATGAAAGGTGTTAATGAGTATTTTAAGAGGGCGTGGGCCTTAGTTATATATGTGGACGCCTTTTCGAGATATCGCCATAAAGGTGGACCAGGGGTGACTCTAGAATTTGTTTGTACTATATGGGTATCAAATGAAAGGTGTTAATGAGTATTTTAAAAGGGAGTGGGCCTTAGTTCTATAGGTGGACGCCTTTTCGAGATATCGCCATAAAGGTGGACCAGGGGTGACTCTAGAATTTGTTTGTACTATATGGGTATCAAATGAAAGGTGTTAGTGAGTATTTTAAAAGGGCGTAGGCCTTAGTTCTATAGGTGGACGCCTTTTCAGGATATCGCCATAAAGGTGGACCAGGGGTGACTCTAGAATTTGTTTGTACGATATGGGTATCAAATGAAAGGTGTTCATGAGTATTTTAAAAGGGAGTGGGCCTTAGTTCTATAGGTGGATGCCTTTTCGAGATATCGCCATAAAGGTGGGACAGGGGCGACTCTAGAATTTTTTTGTACGATATGGGTATCAAATGAAAGGTGTTAATGGGTATTTTAAAAAGGAGTGGGCCTTAGGTCTATATGTGGACGCCTTTTCGAGATATCGCCATAAACGTGGACCAGGGGTGACTCTAGAATGTGTTTGTACGATATGGGTATCAAATTATAGGTATTAATGAGGGTTTTAAAACGGAGTGGCTCTTAGTTGTATATGTGAAGGCGTTTTCGAGATATCGACCAAAATGTGGACCAGGGTGATCCAGAACATCATCAGTCGGGTACCGCTAATTTATTTATATATGTAATACCACGAACAGTATTCCTTCCATGATTCCAAGGGCTTTTGATTTCGCCCTGCAAAACTTTTTCATTTTCTTCTACTTAATATGGTGGGTGTCACACCCATTTTACCAAGTTTTTTTCTAAAGTTATATTTTGCGTCAACAGACCAATACAATTGCCATGTTTCATCCCGTTTTTCGTATTTGGTATATAATTATGGCATTTTTTTCATTTTTCGTAATTTTTGATATCGAAAAAGTGGGCGTGGTCATAGTCGGATTTCGGCCATTTTTTACACCAATACAAAGTGAGTTCAGATAAGTACGTGAACTGAGTTTAGTAAAGATATATCGATTCTTGCTCAAGTTATCGTGTTAACGGCAAGCGGAAGGACAGACGGTGTATAAAAACTGGGCGTGGCTTCAACCCATTTCGCCCTTTTTCACAGAAAACAGTTATCGTCCTAGAATCTAAGCCTCTACCAAATTTCACAAGGATTGGTAAATTTTTGTTCGACTTATGGCATTAAAAGTATCCTAGACAAATTAAATGAAAAAGGGCGGAGCCACGCCCATTTTGAAATTTTCTTTTATTTTTGTATTTTGTTGCAACATATCATTACTGGAATTGTTTGTTGACATAATTTACTTATATACTATAAAGATATTAACTTTTCTTTTAAAATTTGAATTTAAAAACAATTTTTTTTTAAGTGGGCGTGGTCGTTCTCCGATTTTGCTAATTTTTATTAAGCGGACATATAGTAATAAGAGTAACGTTCCTGCCAAATTGCATCATGATATCTTAAACGACTGCCAAATTACAGCTTGCAAAACTTCTAAACTACCTTCTTTTAAAAGTGGGCGGTGCCACGCCCATTGTCCAAAATTTTACTAGTTTTCTATTCTGCGTCATAAGTTCAACTCACCTACCAAGTTTCGTCGCTTAATCCGTATTTGGTAATGAATTATCGCACTTTTTCGATTTTTCGAAATTTTCGATATCGAAAAAGTGGGCGTGGTTATTGTCCGATATCGTTCGTTTTAAATAGCGATCTGAGATGAGTGCCCAGGAACCTACATACGAAATTTCATCAAGATACCTCAAAATTTACTCAAGTTATCGTGTTAACGGACAGACGGACGGACGAACGAACATGGCTCAATCGAATTTTTTTTTCTATAGTGATGATTTTGATATATGGAAGTCTATATCTATCTCGATTCCTTTATACCTGTACAACCAACCGTTATCCAATCAAAGTTAATATACTCTGTGAGCTCTGCTCAACTGAGTACAAAAAAAATTTAGATAAAATAAAAGTAAAATACGATATAAAAAAGTTAAAAATTTATATAATTAATTTAATTTTTTATAAATAATAAAGTAAATCAATAAATAAATATGGGTTATTTGATGTTGTCTATATCTAATTCATTGTTTATATAAATAAATTTATTATTTTCTTCCTTTTTTGCCACGATTTTACCCTGCTTTTCCCATACAAATTTCCAGCCCGCCGCCCTTGCCTTATTTTTGGATGCCCATATCAGCTTTCTTTTTGTCGCTGTGAGCTGATTGCTAACAAATACTCTCTTATCCCCACTCGGCCCCCTTGTTGAGAATCGATATCTTTAAGTTGTATCTTTTTACCTCTTAGTTTCATCATCAATTCTCTTTTCTTACGCAACGAAAAGAACTTAATGAGTATATTATTGTTTTTTGATCTCGGGACTATTTCGGGATAATTTGGCGTACTTACCGGTATCATTTCTGGATGGTTTTCGGGATCCCGTAGGGGTCATTTCAGGACTTTTTCGGAATCATTTGGAGTACCTTCCGGCATCATTTCTAGATGGTTTTGGGGCACCGTCCGGGATCCCGTCGGGGTAATTTCGGGACTTTTTCGCGACTAATACGGGATCCTTTTGGGACCCTTTCGACATCATTTCTGGATGGTTTTCGGGATCCGTCCGGGATTCCGTCAGCGTCATTTCGGGACTATTAGGCGATCATTTGGGAACCTTTTCGGCATCAGTTCTGGATGGTTTTGGGGATCCGTCCGGGATCCCGTGAGGTTTATTTCGTGTTTCTTTCTGGACTATATCAAGGTCATTTGGGGACCCTTATGAGATCATTTCAGGATCCGTTCGGGACTTTTTCGGGATCAATCACTGTATGGTTTTCGGACCCCGTCAGGGTAATTTCGGATCCCGTAATAGTCCCAAAATGACATTGACGGGATCCCGAAAACCATCCAGAAATTATCCGGGAGGGATCCTCAAATGACCCCAGAATACTCCTCAAAATGTCCTGAAATAACCCCGACGGAATCGCGGACGGATCCCGAAAACTATCCATTAATTATAAAAGCATGTTAATAAGGCAGCAGGCCGTCCTGGCGTGATTCAGTCACAAAGACGAATAGATACAATAGTTGAATTATAACTGTTCCTGGGGGCGGGGACCTTCCTCTCTTCAAAAAAATATAGCTAGTAGATCCTTCTAGACTATTGGCTATATGTGTGCCAAATTTCATCCAAATCCGTGTAGCGTGATTGAGTCACAAAGACAAACGTCTGGACAAACATCCCAACTTTCCCATTTATAATATATTGTGACGAATATTAGCAACACTAAGGGATACTATCATCTCTAAGCCAATACTAAGCAGTGACTTGTATGCACATCAACAAATCAATCATTACTTCTATACATATGTCCATACAAGCAGCGAGACCAACGCACAAACACACGCATATATCTGAGATACTCCCAAAAGTAGGCAATCATCTGTGGAAGTATCACTCACATATACACGCGCACGGGCTGTGCAAGAAGCTATAATAATCGTGCATCTGTAGTTATAGCTGAGAAATTTATAGCCGGTAAACGAGTAGTAAATTCTAGAAATAGAAACGCCTAAAAATATGCGAACGAGACATTACAGAGTATAAAAGAAGGCAAAGCTGAGAATCAGTAATCAGTTTGATTTAAGCACGCTTTCTGTTGATAAGTAGTAGTGTTATTGTGAAAGTAGTCTAATAAAGATCATTTTGCATTCTTGAATATTGGAGTTATTTATTCAACAGTTTAGTGATTTGAACGTTAGCAGAAGGTTGCAAATAAGCGGAATTGCTCTAAATTCGTTACAATATATATTAGATTGGATTAGATTATATATATTTATAGATGCGGTTTGTAACATGAACATAAAAAAACTGCTGTTAGTATTTACCCTTAAGCTGCAGACATTGGTGCGTTATCGGTAACCGTATCGGTAACCTTATAGCAGCTGATTCGACCAACCTTATGGGAATCAATGTAATCAATTATTGGTGCCATATCGTAACGCTAAGGTCGTAACCGTATCGTAGCCAACCAATTGGTTTTTGGTTTTCCGCCATATCCATAACCTAAAAATATTTGAGTTGATGAATTTAATAACTTTTTGTAGATTTTATTCATTGTTTTGGATACGTTATGACTAAGAGACTTATTTTTTGTGGAATATTTTTGTAATTTTTTGCGTTTTCTTCATATTTATGAAATTTTCACGATTCTTAGGTTAAGGCACCATTAATCGATCACAATGTGTCGTATAGGGTTACGTTAGGGATACGACTATAGCGATACGAAAAACGGCACCAATGACTCCGCTTTTATATAGCTTATCATATCATTATTCTATGCATCTATTGTACAAAGAGCTCCTTTCATAGGTAACGGTAGAACATACAAGAGATGTAACTAATTATGTGCAAACATACATATGTTGACAAAGTCAGCTGTTTTAGCGGTAGTGCACAATAGGTTTTTTTTATGCTAACATACATATGTACATATATTTGTATGTTTTATGTACAACAATGATTAAAGATCAATGGTAAGCAGGTTTGTATGCATTGATAACAATAGGGTTTAGTGGGAGTGCAGATTTAGAGTAAGCAACTGTTTACATATGTTTGTATGAAGTTATGTATATCCATATGAACATTAGAAATTGCAAGTGATTATAAGAAAATAAAGTTATCAGTGATCGTACATGACAAAACGTAGTAATATGGAATTAGCAACTTATACTTTTAAATATGTACAATGTGTTTATAACTAAACATACTCCCCCCGTTGAAAGGCTTAGGCTTTCAATACATTGTCGTCAGTTGGAAGTAGCCATAATTTTGTCACCGACCGTTTGTAGATCCCACTTGCAGTCTTCAGAGTGGCAACCCGAACCACCTGGTCCTTTTTACTAAAAGTTTCGATGACCCTGGCCAGTGGCCATTTAAGCGGCGGTTGGTTCTCGTCCTTCATCAAAACTGAGTCTCCAGGCTTTAGATTTATTGCTGATGAATTCCACTTTTGGCATTGCTGAAGAATAATAAGATATTCGGTATGCCATTTTTTCCAAAACTGTTGTTGTATGTAGAATACACGCTGCCATCTACTAAGTCGATTTATGCTTACTGCGGTAAGTTCAGATTCTATCACATGTGAAAGATGCGCCAATAAGAAAGTGCCCAGGGGTAAGCACCTCAATGTCATCAGGGTTCTATGAAATTGTACATAAAGGACGTGAATTTATAATTGCACAAATCTGACACACAAGCGTGTGAAGCTCATCAAAATTTAATAGGGAAAGGCCAACTATGCGATAAAAATGATATTTCGCAATTTTTACTCCGGGCTCCCATAAGCCGCCAAAGTGCGGAGAACTTGCGGGTATGAACCTCCATTCAATTCCATCACTAGTATACTGTTCATGTATTGCTTTCACATTCTCTTGATCAATAATCAGTTTTTTAATTCAGATAGCTCAATTTTGGCTCCAACAAAATTAGTGGCGTTGTCCGACCATATGATTTGCAGCCTACCGCGAGTACCAATGAATCTCTTTAAAGCCGCGATGAATGGCGAGGTTGCCAAATCTTTGACCAGCTCCATATGTATAGCCTTAGTTGCGAAGCAAATAAATATGCAAATATAACACTTGATTGGAGCTCGGTTTCGTACGTCGATTTTGTAGAAAAACGGAACGCAAAATTCGACTCCGGTCGTTAGGAATGCACGATTGCATTCAACCCTTGCTGCTGGCAGGCTTCCCATTAAGTGTTGCATAGATGTGGGCGTGACATGAAAGACCCGAACACACTTATTAATAACTCGACTTACGGTTTCACGGCCGCCAATGGGCCAGTACTGAAGACGAATAGATGCTAGTAGCGATTTTGGTCCAGCATGTAAAAGTTTGTTATGAAAACTGCTGGTGATTGAGTCAGGCAAAGGGTGCCGTTTCGGCAATATAATTGGGTGCTTTGCTGAAAAGTCCATACTTGAATGCTGAAGTCTTCCGCCAACACGAAGCAGTCCACGCTCGTCAAGGAAGGGGTTGAGTGAACGAATTTCAGACGAAGGTCTGATCGTTTCTCCAATTTCGATGGCTTTGTATTCTTCCCGACGATGCACTCTCTGAAGCATTCGAGTTAGTAGGAAAGCACCTTCTTGTAATGCCTTTGCACTGAGTAGTCCAGTCTTTCTTGTTTTAGCTAATTGAGAAAAACGATAAATGTATGCATATGGGTCATTATTTTACAAATCGAACCACTTTTGAGATTTCATAGTTTTGATTCGGCTCAAACTTTTATGTTAAGTTGCTCGCACGAAATAAGCAAATACCTGTATCAGGATTTCCTGGGAAAAAACTTTTTTTTTTTCAGAGATCTGCATGTGCTAAGATTCGATGTGTAAGCAAACTTGCCCACATTCAAAATGCTATATATTTGCTTCCACTCGTCGTATCTTATTAATTTTTGTTTTATTTTGAAGGTAAACATATTTACTTTATAACTGCGTGAAAAAATATTTAATTTTATAAAATCAGAATAATGAATAAAAAATGAATTTTTTTAATATTTATTACATACTGTTTTCCCCCACGAATATTTTCGAAAAAAATATATATAACTAGCAGACCCGGCAGACGTTATTCTGCCCTAAATTTGGCCTATTTGCATACATTTTTATAAGCTTTTTCCATCTAAATCTGCCCTCCCCCCCTCTTCACTTTCCCTAATCCTCCTCCCCCACCTTTTTCGCTTCATCTATCTCCACCTTCGTCTCATTCTATCATTTTCTCAGTCTCCTTCTCTCTTCTCTTAAGTTCTTCTGCTCATTCTTCTTCCTCCCTTATTGCCTGTCCCAGAGGGCGGTATGTATTTTGTTCCAGTCCCAGTCCCAGTCCCACTCCGAGTCTCAGTCCCAGTCCTAGTCCTAATCTCAGTCCCAGTCCGTCTCTGGTCTACTTCCCGCAAAGAAGGATCGTAAATACTATTATAAGCAAATTTATATACCAAACTTCAGGCACATCGAATAGGACGTATGTAAATGGGTATGTGGGTATGCGACTAAATCGAATATCACAATGAAAATTACTTTAGAGCTCTCGGCAAAACAGCTTTCATTTGATATCCATATTACCCACACATTCTAGGGGTATCCGGGTCCACGTTTTGGCCTATATTACGAGACCCTAGTCACCCAGCGGTATAATATATTACTCTGTACTAAAGCACTCATCAGTAGCGTTCATTTGATATCCATATTGTATAAACACTGTCTAGGCATTCAGGGCCGATGTTTTCGCCTATATCTCGAGATCCTAGTCATCCAGGGGTATGAAAATTGCTCTCTACTAAAGCACTCATCGGGTGCCTTTCATGAGGGGTGTTGCGCCTTGCACTCACCGGCGTCACCCCAAATCGTCGACTCTTAGGTGTTTTTAGACCCTCCCTCCCTCATGTAGGGGCGGAGCCTCCTCGTGGTGGCACCTGGTAACGCTTCGGCGGCTAATTCGAGCGGCGACCTTTTTTCCCACCCCCTTAACACTATCTTCCTTTCTTTTTTCTCTTCCCTTTTCTCTCCCTTCCTCCTTAATGGGCTGGATCAAGGTGTTATACGACCCGTGCAGAGGATCAGCCTGGCTGGGAGCACATAAATAGCCCAGTCGCTAAGGGAGCGCATCAAATACCGGGCGACCTTCGATGCTATTAAGCCTTACCCGGACATCGCGGATCTCTGTCCGGGTGGACCTTTCCCCTTCTCCGCTAGTCGTGGGATGTAATTTAGTATGGAGGATAATATATATATAAAAATAATGAGGGCGGCTCTCCTAATAAGAAGCCGACAGGAGCTTGCTCCGCAAAGGCTACGGCTCAGCCGGGGCTCAAGTTAGCTGAAAGAACTCCAGAGGTTCGCTGCAGCGGCGACCGATAGACAGAAAAGGGGCGAGAGATTATCCGGTCCGAGTAGTCCGAGGGCCAGTACCTCTCATGGAGGGGGTACTGACCGGGAGGCCATCAGTGCTACTACCGCCCCTACCTTGGCCCCCACCAGCACTCCCTCCACCCAGCGACAAGCGTCTGGTGGGTCGACTGCTGGGGGGCCTCAGGGAGATGGGAGTGGGGGGTCGGCTATAGGTCCACGGGCCAAAGGCCAATCTAGGCAGGATAGGGCTGAGGGAAAATCCAGCCCGGGTATTCCGAAGGCCGGTACCTCTCGGGGAGGGGCCACCCACCGGGAGGCCTTTGGGGCGGCTGCCGCCGATCTCGTAGCCACCAGCACGGCTGCCACTCGGCGTCAAGCGTTTGGCGGTTTGGCTGCTGGGGGCTCCAGGGATGTGGGGGTGGCCGGCTCTAGGGTCAAGGGAGTAAAAAAGCGCAGTCACCAGGACAAGCGCTGGGCTGCCCGGATCTTGCGCAGGAATGCCTTCTCGCCGATAAGGGAGGCTGAAGTTTTCGCGGAGGACTGGGCGAAAGCGCAGCGTGGCCTTGTTTGGGCGAAAGAGATGAAGAGAGGCGATGAAGGATCGAAGCGCCAGCGGTCTATGGATGAATCCCACCCTACGGCAGCGAAAAGGGCGAAGACGCAGCGAGGCTGGACGCGGTCTTTCGCAGAAATAGCCAAGGATCGGCAGATCATTGGTGTTATGGACGAGAGCACCGAAGATGGCAGGATCCCCAAACAGCAGTGGAAGTGGATTGGGGCAGCGCTCGCTACTGTGGCCGTTAAGGTCAAAAAAGACAACCCTGGTCCGCCGCCTTCTTATACCGATGCGGGGTGGTTCCAGGGCAATATTAAATTAATTGCATGTGACGACGCCAGGTCGGCGAAGCTTTACAAAGCCGCCGTCTCGATGATAGGTGAGGTGTATCCGGGCGCGCGCCTCAAGGTAGTGGAGGCGTGTGATATCCCCTCACGAAAAAAGGCGAGAGCCTGGGTTCCAGTGACGCCAACGGATGCAGCTGATATCCTGGAGCCGCTCCAGGAGTACAACCCGGGTCTACCGACCCAAAAGTGGAAGGTGGAGAAGACTGAACAGGCCACGATGCAGATAGTCGTGCTGCTCGACAGCGCAAGCGTCGAAGCGTTGAAAAGACAGGATTTCAGGGTAAGCTACGGCTTCAAGAATATAAGCTCTAAGGTTAATAAGGCTGACGCTGAAGCCTTGGTAAACCTTGCGTCTCGTACGAAGGTGGTTGAACTCCCTCCACCCCCCCCCCCCCCCCTGAACACGAGATGGAGGTAGACGAGGGCGAAGAAGCTGGTGGCTACGCTTCATCAGGCCCAATCGGAAGCTTGGCTCTCAGAGCGTTGTACTCTGAGGGCCAGCTTCTGGAGGATGGCGATTCGGGCGCGACGCTCACGGAGGAGAGCGCAAACAAACAGTGATTCGCGTCCTCCAAATAAACCTGCATCACTGCAAAGCAGCATCAGCTGCACTCCTACTGCACCTGTCTTCAGGTGCGGTAGACATCGTACTAGTCCAGGAGCCGTGGATCGCTGGCAATAAGATCTGTGGCCTGCGGACAACAACATATAAGCTTTATAGCGCTCAGGAAAAGGGTACGCCTCGCACATGTATATTGGCTAAGTCTACTCTTAATGTTTTTCTTCTATCCAATTTTAGCGATGGGGATGTGACAGCGGTTAGCGTCGAGGTGCTAGGGAAGAGCTTTAAACTTGCTTCCTTCTACCTAGCGCACGATCACCAAGGCTCATTACCACCGGATAATTTCAGGGAGTTCGTGAGAGCGGCAAATTTACGAAACGATTTCATCCTACTCGGAGGCGACGCCAATGCCCATCACGTCCAGTGGGGCAGCAGTGATACAAATGACCGAGGAGTCTTTATTTAGCTATCTTTTAGGCACTAATCTAAGTTTATGTAATAGGGGAAATACACTTGTCTTACGAGGAACCGCGAAGAGGTCCTTGACATAACCCTGCTCACAGAGTCTTTCAGTGACCTGATGGTTTCATGGAGAGTTCTAAAGGAGCACTCCTTTTCTGACCATAGATATATAAGCTTTTCTATATCAAAGGTGTAATGCGACAAATTGATAAAAGAGTGTTTATACTTTGGAAGTCTGGTCAGTAACCATTTTATTAAAAAAATTCATTACTATTTATACAGAAGTTCTTAACCAATGCATATATACATACTTACATTAATATTTACATACTAAAGGTGCATGACTCAATAGCGAGGAATGCTTGTCAGCAAATTATTGACCTACATATTGTAACGAATTTACTTGCAAATCCTCTTATTTGCCCTTTTGCTAGGTTCGTATCGCTAAACTGTTGAATAAATAACTCCAATATTGAACAATGGAAAAATGGCCTTTATTAGAGTACTTCACAATAGCACTCAAACTGTGCAACGAATAGCTTAATAACCAAACTGATAGCTCAAATGAAACTCCACTAATCAAAATAATACTGCTATTGCTCGCTAGATATCGTCTTAGTCGTAACTGCTGATCAACTCAAATCAAAACTGAATTACTTCTTACTCGCCTGCATCGCTTTTATAGTTTACGCTGCATACTTCTAGGCTCTTCGATTTCCAGAAGTTACTAGTTGTTTCGGCTACAAAATCGCCAGCCACAACTACGTGCACAAATTATTGCTCTCTCTTGTGACAACTCAGATAAGGTATATGCATGTGTTTGTAGTTTACAGTCTCCCGCACACACATAAGCGTATAAGTAAATTCATCGGTGTGTGACATCTCATCTCTCGCTGCCTTGTATGTAAATGTTGCTCGTCGGAATGTGTACATATGTGTAGACGCAATTATTGATTCGTTTATGTAGATACATAATGATTGAATTATTGATGTGCATTCGCGTCACTGCTTAGATCGGCTTAGAGCTGGCAGCACTCCTTAGTTTTGCTAATATTCGTAACACTGCCCTCCACCTAAGTCTGATCGTCCCGATCAGACAAATCTCTCGATCTAAACGCTGCTAATCTCTCCAAATGAACCACTTTCATTTTGGTTCGTGGTTTGGTAGTGGTTTGTATGCGGTACACTACATCGTTGATCCGTTTTACAACTTTGTATGGGCCTTCCCAGTTACACTGCAATTTCGGGGACAAACCTTTTTTTCGTTGTGGGTTGTATAGCGGCACCAAATCTCCTTCCTGAAACCCTTCCCAATTAATTGCTTTATCGTACCTCGCTTTCATCTTGTCACTCATAATCTTTGCTCGTTGCCTTACCAGATCGTGTATCTCTCTCAGCTCTTCTTCTAAGACATCAGTGGATTTCTTGACATTCCTCTCCGCATCGGCATCTATCCCATACTTCAAATCAGCTGGCAGTCGAAGGTCATTGCCAAAAATTACCTTTGCGGGAGTTTGGCCCGTTGTGTCATGTACTGCCGATCGGTAGGCCATCAAGAATAATGGTATGTGTGTATCCCAGTCCTTATGGTACTTGTCGACTACTTTCCTTAAATGCTCCTCCAATGTTCTATTGAAACGTTCCACCATACCATCGGACTGAGGATGCAATGCAGTTGTCCGTGTTTTTCGAATGCCCAACTTCTTGCACAGTTCTTGGAACACAGCTGATTCAAAATTCCTGCCTTGGTCAGAATGTAACTCCATTGGTACACCATACCTTGCAACCCATTCGTTTTTAACCACTTCTGCTACTGTTTCTGCTTCTTGGTTTGGGATTGGGTATACCTCTGGCCATTTACTGAAATAATCCATAACCACCAGTACGTATTTGTTTCCGCGGTTGCTAGTAGGAAATGGACCTGCGACATCCATGGCGATCCTTTCAAATGGTGCACCTGAAATATACTGCTTCATCTGGCCACGACTTCGGGTTTTGGGCCCTTTCGCTCTGTTGCATACCTCGCAATTGGCAATCCACTCGGTGACCGACTGACGGCAACCAACCCAATAGAATCTCTGCTTAATTTTCTCGAGTGTCTTCGTGATTCCAAGATGGCCTCCACTTGGACCATTGTGCAACTCGCTGAGCACGTCAGGAATCCTTTTTCTGGGAACAACTATAAGTTTCTTCTTGCACTGACCATCCTCACTCTCCCATACTCGATGCAAGCAACCGGATATCAATTCCAAACTGTTCCACTGTGCCCAATATGACTTCGCAATGGGACTCTCTGCTGCCATATCCTCTCTGCTTGGTCTTTCGTTTCGTTCGAGCCCTTGCATAACATGTGACAGATCTGTATCTTCTAGCTGACACTTTCTTAGTTGTTCCTTGTCCCATTCATCCGTACACGTTATAGTCATTAGCCGGACATCTATAATGTCTTCTTTAGCCTCGGCCTTTTAACAGTGCTTGCATTCCAAACTACATGGCCTTCGTGACATTGCATCGGCATTTCCATGGGTACTACCTTTTCGATGCTCAATGGAAAAGTCATAGCTTTGAAGTCGCTCGATCCACCGTGCCAATTGTCCTTCCGGATTACGGAACTGCAGAAGCCATTTCAATGCTGCGTGATCTGTCCTGACATGGAATCGCTGGCCGTAGAGGTATTTGTGAAAATGTTTAATGCACTCTACCAATGCCAACAGCTCTCTCCGCGTAACACAGTAGTTCCTCTCTGGTTTTCCAATCGAACGGCTGTAATATGCAACTACCTTCTCCTGTCCATCGACCAGTTGTGATAAAACGCCTCCTATAGCATATCCACTTGCATCTGTATCTAGAATAAATGTTGCTCCTGGAATCGGATATGCTAACATTGGGGCAGTGCACAAACGCTCCTTCAATGTTTGGAAAGCCACTTCTTGCTCCTTCTTCCATTCAAAAGCTTTGTTTTTTCTTGTAAGCTCATGGAGGCTATGGGCTACGCTGGAAAAATTTGGTACAAATCGGCGGTAATATGTGCACAGCCCAAGAAAACTTCTCAATTCATGTAGATTCTGTGGTCTTGGCCAATCCTGTACAGCCTCTATTTTTTCCTTCGCAGTGCAGATGCCCTCTGTCGTTACCTTGTGACCCAAATAATTGACTTCCTTTTTAAACAGCGCACACTTTTTGGGACTTAACTTCAGACCAGCGCCAGCTATTCTCTGGAAAACTTCCTCCAAGTTCTTAAGATGTTCATCAAAGTTCTTGCCCAATACGATGATGTCGTCCAGGTACACCAAGCATGTTTTCCAATGTAGTCCTTTCAGTACCTGGTCCATGAGTCTCTCAAAAGTAGCTGGTGCATTACAAAGTCCAAAAGGCATCACTGTAAATTGCCAAAGACCATCACCGACACTGAAGGCTGTTTTCTCTTTATCTTCCTCCTTCACCTCCACTTGCCAGTAGCCGCTTTTCAAGTCCAGCGTGGAAAACCATTTCGTACCAGATAGCGAGTCCAGAGTGTCGTCAATTCTTGGCAATGGGTAGCTATCCTTTTTCGTTACGTCATTCAACTTCCGGTAGTCCACGCAAAACCTCATTTTTCCATCCTTCTTTTTTACAAGTACTACCGGTGAGCTCCATGGACTAGCTGATGGTTCGATGACGCCGCTGTCGTTCATTTCTTGAATGATTTGACTCACAACTTCCCGCTTCGCCAGTGGAACACTACGTGGAGCTTGACGGATCGGTCTCGCATCTCCAGTGTCAATTTGATGTTTCACAACGTTGGTGCGGCCTGGTTTAGAATCATCCTGGTCAAATATGTTCGCGTACTTTAGGAGCAGTTGTTTTGCCTTACTCTGATATGCTTCCTCTAGTCCCTGCATCCATGCCGTGATGTTATTTGAAAGATCAGTATTACTAGGTGAAACGTGTTCCTGGAGCTGTTCACAGTTAATAACCACTTCAGCCTCTTGGCATCTTCCCAAAATAGCTCCTTTAGTCAGTTTGAGTGGTGACTTGAACTCATTGAGTACTCTTACCGGAATACGTCCATCTTGTTTTGTCATAGCCAGGGTTTTTCCTACAAGTATGTTTAGTGCTGATTTGTTTGCTGCTTCGACAACCCACAATTTGTTTGTCCCACAATCTCCATCAACCTTTGCCCAGATGACTGCTTCGGATTTTGGTGGTATTTGCTGACTCTCTTCCACCAGCACTCGTTTACTGCTGTAGCCTCTCTCGTAGCCGAAATTAAGTGGTACATCCATGTTTTTATATCGCATCGTCTTGCTTTGCATGTCGATCTTGATGCCCTGGTCGGTTAAGAAGTCCACTCCAATTATGATTTCATCAACAATTTCTGCCACTATAAAATTGTGTACTACCATGACGTTCCCAATTGCGACTTCACATTCTACTTCTCCAATTACCTGGGTGTCCTCTCCCGTGGCTGTACGTAATCTTGCTCCAAGCAATGGTCTTATCTTTTTGTTGACTAAATCCGCTCGAATGATGGAATGAGATGCACCCGTATCTACAGTCAATAACCGTTCCTTTCCGTCCACATGTCCTCCAACAGTAAGGTTGCTCGATCTTCTTCCAATCTGCGAGATAGAGATTATGGGGCATTCAATTGCGGGAGCCAGCTGTCGCCCCTTGCGGCTGACTCGATTTAGTTTAACGATTGAGTGGTCTTGGATATTTGCTCATCACCTTCTGCTCTGCGTTTACGACCACCCACATTGTTGGAGCTATTGGGACCGCTGCTGCAATGTCGTGCAATATGACCTGGGTTGCCGCACTTGAAACATTTAATAACTCCGGCATTTTTCTGTTGTGATCCCTTCAGTGCTTCCAAAATAGTGTCTACCTAATCTGGTCTTTCCACTTCTACACGATGAGCTTTGTATGCTGGTTTACTCAATAGTGAGGCCGTTTCCTGAGTCAATGCATGTGATACCGTTTCAGAAAATGTCAGCTTTGGGTTTGCGTATGTAGCTCGCTTCGTTTCCACGTCCCGTATGCCATTTATGAAACTCTGGATTTTTACCCTTTCAGTGTATTCCACGGGTGCGTCCGCATTTGCAAGATGAGCCAATCTTTCAATATCTGAAGCAAACTCCTGCAATGTTTCATTTGCTTTTTGGTAGCGGTTTTGCAACTCAATTTGGAATATCTGTTTCCTATGCTCGCTTCCATAACGTCGTTCTACAGCAGCCATCAATGCTTCATAATTGTTCCGCTCTCCTTCGGGAATCGTCTGTAGAATTTCCGCTGCTGGCCCCTTCAATGCCACGAATAGTGCAGCAACTTTATCTTCCGAATTCCAGTTGTTCACTGCTGCGGTCTTCTCAAACTGTAGCTTAAAGACCTGGAAAGGAACAGAACCGTCAAAGGATGGTGTTTTTACCTTTGTATTGCTTGCTGAAACAGCTGGGCGGTTTAATTGCAACTCTTGTATACGACCTCTCAAAGCATCCACCTCGGCTTCGATTTTTTCCTCAAACTGCGTTATTTTCTCGTCCATACGTGCTTCGAGTTTTGATGATATACGCGCCTCTTGTGCTTCGAGTTGTACTGTTATGCGTGCCTCTTGTGCTTTCAGTTGTGTCTCCATTTTTGATGTAATCTGTGTCCACATTTCTGACATACGCGTTTCTTGTGCTTCAATCTTGGATGTTATGCGTGTCTCCTGCGATTCCAGTTGAGATGACATTTGTGACGACATTTCTGAAATGCGTGCCTCCTGTGATTCCAGTTGGGATGCCATATATGTCTTCTGTTCTTCCATCTTCGATGTTAAACGTGTCTCCTGCGATTCCAGCTGAGATGCCACTGTCGATGTTTGAGCAGTTATTGCAGCCAATATCACGTTCAAGTCCGTGCTCGTAACTGTCTGCGATGTTTCGCCTTTCTCCTCAATTTTTGTCGTTGTTTCGTCCCCATCAGGATAAAAGACAAACTCGTCCACATCAATTCCTTGCGACTCCATTACCTCTCGTAGCCGTGCTTGAAGTTCGATCTTATTGCCGGTTGTATTTAATCCACGGTTCTCCAACTCCTTTTTCAGTTGCTGGATCTTCAATTCACTGAACTTTGCCATGTCCAAGTTGTATTCCCAATCTTTGGAATTTATTCAACAATTCCTCTTCTGACACCAATTGTAACGAATTTACTTGCAAATCCTCTTATTTGCCCTTTTGCTAGGTTCGTATCGCTAAACTGTTGAATAAATAACTCCAATATTGAACAATGGAAAAATGGCCTTTATTATAGTACTTCACAATAGCACTCAAACTGTGCAACGAATAGCTTAATAACAACTGATAGCTCAAATGAAACTCCACTAATCAAAATAATACTGCTATTGCTCGCTAGATATCGTCTTAGTCGTAACTGCTGATCAACTCAAATCAAAACTGAATTACTTCTTACTCGCCTGCATCGCTTTTATAGTTTACGCTGCATACTTCTAGGCTCTTCGATTTCCAGAAGTTACTAGTTGTTTCGGCTACAAAATCGCCAGCCACAACTACGTGCACAAATTATTGCTCTCTCTTGTGACAACTCAGATAAGGTATATGCATGTGTTTGTAGTTTACAGTCTCCCGCACACACATAAGCGTATAAGTAAATTCATCGGTGTGTGACATCTCATCTCTCGCTGCCTTGTATGTAAATGTTGCTCGTCGGAATGTGTACATATGTGTAGACGCAATTATTGATTCGTTTATGTAGATACATAATGATTGAATTATTGATGTGCATTCACGTCACTGCTTAGATCGGCTTAGAGCTGGCAGCACTCCTTAGTTTTGCTAATATTCGTAACAATATTGTCAATATGATTCCCGCTTGAGCAGTTTGGTATGACGCATAAATGCATTAGTTGACTTTGTGAAAGCGAATCAACTTATGGTAGTTACCTGGGTCAGTGAACGAGCATTTGTAATGTTAAGCGTGTTTGAAATGGGGTGAATTCCACGCGATACTACACCATCGGCCTTTTAAGTGAGCGTATATAATTTTATGCTTAATTATAGACGGTCACTCCAATGTCACTGTGATAAGTGTGCCGTGTTGTTTCATTTTTCGTTGAATGACCCAGTCAAATTGCTTGTTACCAAATAATTTTTGCATTCGGTTGTAATTTATGTCATAGTGGTAACTTGATATTATAAGTTTATATGTTTTCTTTTTGCTTTTATTCGTTTGCATTTGCTTTACATACCATGCCCGCCCGTTATGCTCATGCTCGCTTTTTCATAATAGGCTGACTTTTGCTATATATTTTTTTGTATTTTCGTATATTTGCTATAATGAGTAATTTTGATTATATTTTTTCTTTGTGCAAAATTTTGTGTTTTTTTTGTGGTTGAGTGATTACGATTATGAGAAATGTTTTGTATTAAGTGGTTTTTTATTTATTTACTTATACTTATTACACAGTCGGCTTTAAATGTGTGCACCCACTTAAAAATCCGCTTGTCTTCTAGAAAGTTTTTTCTAATATTTATATACAAATATGAAGCTGAGAGAAAAAAATTTTTTTGTTTTTTTTTTCACTTGAAATGAGAAGGGCAATAAAACGGTTGCCGACGGAAGAGCGGGGTAGCTATGTATTGGTAGTAGTTCTATTAACGGATAAGTGAAAGGTAAAGTGGATGCAAAAATTTTTCGTATCTTTAAATTTTCTTTTTATATTTTCGATAATTTCATATTTTGTAGCAATTTTTTTGATCTTATTTGTCATGCGATTTCTGCGGCGGCCACCAAGACAGAATCGTCGTGACTTTTATGAAGAATTATTTTTATTTTTATACCGGGATTGTCACATGCACAACCTCTTTGGTTAATGCAATTATTTGATCTTAGAGAATTTGGGTACCAATTATTATTTTATAAATTCGCCTACTGCAGTAAATATTCAATTCTTAATCACCAATTTGTCCCTCAGGACAACTGTGTTTTTCGTTATAAATTTCAAGTCCTGGATTGCCGGCTTATTTCAGCCTGGTCGAATATTATCCTATGTCAATAACTTCCTCAACAATCTGGTTGCTTGAAAATTTTCTATGCTACCATTTTCTATCTAAAATAGAAAAGAGTGCGACTAGTCTTTTATTGCAAATTTATATAGCGCTTCACATTTATTTTTATATGTTCTCTTTGTGACTTTTCTTCATTATTATCTTTTGTTGGCTGGTTGTAAGATTTTTGTATTTAGGTTTTGCTTACTACCACTGTCCTAGAATTTCCTATTGCTTCATGACCATCTTTGTCAGGAGCATTCAAAGGAATTTATGCAAATTTTTGATTTGATGTTCGCTTTAGGCAGGGCTGCCTGTGCTGTCGATTGTGACATTTCTAGATTTACTATTTGAGATCTACTTGAATTTATTGCTCTTCCGCAGTTTTGGGTAAAAAGAATTTAGATGTTTGAGAAGGAGAAAAAAAAATTTAGATGCGCTGTTGCACGTTATTCAATTGCCTATATTTAAATTTCATATAGTTTTTAAGAATAGCTATCGCTATAATTAATAGCCCTATAGTGCATATTAAACCACCTAGCCAAATGTCTGTAGTTTTTGTGCCGTTTTGGGCTTGTGGTTCATATTTTACCAATTTGTTGTCAACTATTTCCTTTTCAGATGTTTCTTTGCCGAATTCGTAGCCAGCTATCGCTATCATTATGCCTTGGGCTATTTTTGTCCACCAAGACATTTCGATTGAAAGAGGAAATTCAAGAAAAAAAAATTATTGCGGATTCCTTAGGAAAAAAAAATGTTGCTAATTTACGCTTTAATTTTAGTCTTTATTCAAACATTCCATTTTACTCCTGACCTTCATTTGTTTTTACCTTATTATTTATTAGGTATTTTAACAATTTATTTCTAAAATTGTAATTTTTGTTTTACTTTAGTATTGTTTCATTTCTAATTTACATATTTAAAATTTTTCTTTAAAAAATTTTCTAATTTTATTTTTTCACATTAATAGGTAACTACACCTTTATTTTCTTTTGTTTAATTAATTTTACAAAGTAATTAAGATTTGATTCCTATGCTATTTCCACTTTTTTTTGTGCCATTTTGGGCTAAAAAAATGTTCTGTTTTTGAAAAGCACCAGTTAACGTATCAAAAAAATTTTCGAATTTAAAGAGTTGAATGTGGACTACCTACACATTCCGATTTACTAACTTAAATTTTGAATAATTTTTTTTGAAATTTCTTAAAATTAAATTCTACGCAAAATGTTTATGTTCATTTGTACTGAGAATTTTCTCTATATTTATTTTTTATTTCTTAAGACTCTAATTTTCTTTTTTTAATTTTAACGTATCCTCGGTATTTGTTGTTATATTTAATTGTTTAAAGGACTCAACTATCTTTTTCTTTATTTTAAATTGTTTACCTCCCCGTTTTTTTCGGATTTTTAGGGTAGGTATTTTGGGTATTTCTTCCTTTTTTATAGACTGGTTCTGTCATCAATACTCTTCTATAGTAATTGGTGTCGGACCTTGTTTAGTGGTGTTAGGGGTTTTAAGGACTTCCTCAGAAATTTTTATGAATTCTCTTATAGTCTTCACACTTTTTTAAAAATTCTGTGAAATTCTTCTTCCGTTTCTATTTCTTGCATACTAGAGAGATAACTGAGCTTCTTTATTATTTTTTTCAATTAAAAAAAAATTTGTTCAACGTTTAAAACACAACTTTTACATATTATCCAATTCCTAACTTAAAAAAAATCCTAAGCAAAAACTTTCGTTTTTGCTAATAATTTAGCGTCCATAAAGGCCGCCCAATTTGTTTCTAAAGTTATTATATACTTATATTAATTGCCCCGAGCGGTACGCCTCCGATCTCATTTTGTTGTTAACTTGTGCCAATTGAAAGGTGTCCTCCGATCCCGTTTTGTTACCACGAAATATTTGTTTTCAACTTAGTTTTATATTTCCGCCAAATCCTTGCCGAAGAAGGCTTTCTTTGTTAAGATCTTTATTGATGCCACATAGTATTACCTTTTGTTTAAATGCAAAAGTTTAACTGTATTGGAATGGTGTCAAGATTGTTAATTTCCATGTGATACTTATTCCTTATTTATATTCCACCTCTTTATATGCTCGCATGCTGCCAGTCAAAATTGTTAATTTCCATGTAGTATTTATTCCTTATTATATTCCACCTCTATACCCAGCAAACACAGTTTCTAACGTTAGAGAAATATTGTAGTTTTACATTAGAATTCTAATGTAGTTCTCTAATGCATTTCGAATCGAAAACTAGGTTAGAAAACTCGATTAGAATTCGACTGTGAAACGATTCGAATAACACTAGAAATGCGATGTTATGATTATTGTCACACTTATCGATTATTCGCACGACATGATCAGTCATAGTGTTATACAAAAAAAATAAAAATAGTGAAAAGTTCTGTGGAAATATTATAAGCTGAGAAATAAGTTTTTTTATTTATAATAATAAATACTAGTAAGTGAAAATGAATCCAAGAAAGCTAAGAAGGGAAAGCGAGCCGATTATTGAAGGGCTATTTGAATGGCATGAAGAAAACGCTTCCTCATCCGTACCTCAAACCAATGCCGAGCTCAATCCTGAGGAAATAAGTGGAAGCGAAAATTCCAACACAATAACTATTACTGAAAACTGTGAAACATACGATAGGATTTTGCATTATTTTTATTTTATTATAATTTATAAGCTTAAACCAAAATAAAAGTATCTGATATAATGAAACAATGAAAGTTTCGCTGATTTAAAATAACTGAACTAAATTGCGCATCACCTAAAAATTCTCATTAGAAACCCATTAGCAATTGACGTTAGAATTCGATTAGAATTCTAACCCTTTTCTCGATATCGAGAACGAAGTCCCCTTTTTGTCGAGAATGCTATTATTCGCGACAGTTTCGCAAATCGTCCTCTAACCTTCTACCTTAGAGAAATACATTAGAATTCGATTCGTCTTCTAATCGTTTTATAACCTAAATGTTATGAACTAAATTGCGCATCACCTAAAAATTCTCATTAGAAACCCATTAGCAATTGACGTTAGAATTCGATTAGAATTCTAACCCTTTTCTCGATATCGAGAACGAAGTCCCCTTTTTGTCGAGAATGCTATAATTCGCGACAGTTTCGCAAATCGTCCTCTAACCTTCTACCTTAGAGAAATACATTAGAATTCGATTCGTCTTCTAATCGTTTTATAACCTAAATGTTTGTTGGGTATATGCTCGCATGCTGTCAGTAAAATTGTTGCCAATGTCCGTATTTCATGCCATCTAAACGCTGCTTAATTTCTTGATTGTACTGCTGCTGCTAACATCGTTTCTTTTTTGTTTTTTAACAAAACTTTAAAAAAAAAAAAACTGGGCAGGATCTCTGTTCAGCAAGATCTAGCGAATTTTGCTTATGAGCAAATTTTCAGTTAATTGAAGATCAGGCTGGCAGGATCGCCATGTAATGAGGCGAATCCGGCTTCTTTATTAACGCGACAGTCTTTAGAAGTTTTGCTAATTCCGATCTAGGCTGACAGGATCGCCATGTGATGTGACAAATTGATAAAAGAGTGTTTAGAATTTGGAAGTCTGATCAGTAATCATTTTATTAAAGAAATTCATTACTATTTATACAGAAGTTCTTAACCTATGCATATATACATACTTACATTAATATTTACATACTAAAGGTGCATGACTCAATAGTGAGGAATGCTTGTCAGCAAATTATTGACCTACATATTGTCAATATGATTCCCGCTTGAGCAGTTTGGTATGACGTATAAATGCATTAGGTGACTTTGTGAAAGCAAATGAACTTATGGTAGTTACCTGGGTCAGTGAACGAGCGTTTGTAATGTTAAGCGTTTTTGAAATGGGGTGAAATCCACGCGATACTACACAGGCGCACACAAGTTCTAAGTACATACAAAATATTAGAAGAACTGGGGCTACTATAAGAAGATAATAGGTAAAAAGCTATCTGAAGAGGTGCGAGCCCCAGAAAGCGAGGAGGAGCTAGACGTGTTTGTAAATAATTTCAGTCAAAAATGTAGGAATGCTTTAGATAGGGCTTGCCCGACTAAAAAGGTTTTGGAAACTCACAAACCACCATGGTGGTCGTCCGATCTTGACAAGCATAGGAAGTCATGTAGGCCGGCCTTTAATAAAGCAAAGCATGATGACGTGAATACTCATGGGCTGCTTATAAAGCGAAAATAAATATATATAAAAAATCAATCCGAAATGGAAAGCGATCCTCCTGGAGGGATTTCTGCGGCAGGATTGAATCCACATCCGCGGCCTCCCGGTTAAGGAAGGTGCTATCGAAATCTCCAACTCAGCTAAGTTACGTCCAAAAGCCGGATGGGCACTGGACGGACTCCAGCGCCGAAACCATAAAATTTCTAATGGATACACACTTCCCAGCAAGTGCGGGCTTGTCTTCAAGTATTGTCAGCGGAGGGTCACCTAATAATCAGCTGGGGGGCTACTCTGTATTGCGATTCGAAAACGAATTCGATGCGATTGTCAAATCCGAGTCGATAAGCAAATGGTACTCTGTATTGCTATAGCATTGCTAACAGTGTTGCCTTTTTGCTGTTTGCGTATTTTCCTGTGTGGGTTTGGCATTACTGCTAGAAGATGTCAAAGAATGTAAGAACAAAACAAATAAAGTAAAAAAATAAACAATTGTATATTGCGATTAGGAACGCGTTCAATTTGGCTTGTGCTTTAAATTAATAGTTGCAATAAAGATTTAAAAGTGTATAAAATGGATTCAGTGGCACTATGGGATGACACAAACGAGAAGCGCATTGAAAGACGAATTATTCGTGATAGCTCCAATGAACCTTAGTGATAAGAGGTATGCAAAATCTATGAATTTGTAAGTTTGTGACCTATAGAAAGTTTATTTTTTGTGTTTAGTTTTGTTCAAAATTTCCGCCTGAATAAGGATGCATTTTTATATGTGCTAGATAGCATAAACGGCGAACTCAAGAGCACAAAAAGGTCAACCGCAGTTCCAAACATTTTGAAGTTGTCGAACACATTGAATTTTCTTGGCCAGGGGGCGTATCAACACTTGATTGGTCAAGATTGCCACCCGGGTATGGCCCAGCAAACGTTTTCCCGTAGCATGTTCGAGGTGTGTAGCGCCATTGAAAAAGTGCTATGTAAAAAAACATATAGAGTTTCCATTGTCTGAAGCGGAAAAGAATGAAGCAAATAGAAGTTTCTATTCGGCTTGCGGAATTCCAGGAGTGATTGGTGCGGTCGATGGAACTCACATTCAATTGGTACGACCGGCTCGAGACGAGCATTTATATTTTAACCGTAAGCTCAAACATAGCATTAATGCAATGGTGGTAAGAGTGATACAGTATTTATAAATACACATTTAAATGCAACTACATATTTATGTATTTATATATTTCAGATTTGTGACCACAAAATGCGCATAAGGGCAGTAGATGGAAGGTTTGGAGGTACTTCGCATGATTTCCACGTCTGGAGCCTATCTTCAGAGCGTGCTTGCTTAAAGACGAATTTTGAAAATGGAGACAGAGGAGTGAGAATTCTTGGTAAGATTAACATACTCTAGGTATTTCGCCTGAGGATTTGCTTCGCAGTTTTTCTAACCACATACTTATGTTACTTTATTATAGGAGATTCTGGATATCCCCTCGAGCCATGGCTGCTAACACCATACAGAAACGCAGCAGAGAACTCTGACGAAATTTTTTTTAATGATAAGTTTTGCAAAGGAAGATCGTTAATCGAACGAACTTTTGGAGTATTAAAAGGCAGGTTTAGATGCCTCTTAGCTGCAAGAGAGTTGCTTATACACCCGAAAAAGTGGTTCAAATTCTAAACGTATGCTGTGTTTTGCATAATATTTCCATTTTATACAAAGTGGATGATCCTTCAAACATTGTTTTCGAGCGAAATGACCCTTCAAGTGCCGATGTCGATGCACAAGAAAGTCCAAATTTGTCAAATATCGCCAAAAACATTAGGGAACAAATTAAAAATAATACTCGAGAAACCCAAACTAAAGAAATAAAATATATGAATTGTTCAATTATTTTTGTTCATGTATTTTGAAATAGTTTTTACATACACATATGTATACAAATGTATGTGAATTTAAACATGTTTGATGTAAAAAAACGAATACAAAACATAAAAATATTAAATTAAAATAAATTCGAACATGCTCACATATACACTTATGGCATTAAAAGGTACATATTTTTTAAATTTTTAATTATCATTTATGTAAATACATACATATATGTATGTATGGTTCAAATTAAAAGGTACACTATTTTTTTCATTTTTTAATGTAATATATATATGTAGATATATTTAGTTAAATTAAGCATAAAAGCATTCAATTAAATCAAAATTAAATTCACTTCAATAAATTTACGTCATTAAATTAAATAAAGCGTACTGACTTTTTCATTCAACATTGTACACATTATCACATACGTTTATACAATCTTATATTATATATTTATAGTCTTTTATATTAATTTATTTTATTTTTATTTTATATATATATTAACGTACAACAAAAAAAAATATATAAAATATATATATTATGTAAAACTCACAAGCAATATTTTTAAAGGCACATATGTTGATATAAATATATATATACATATACATACATATATATATACATATATACGTATGCGTATGGGTGTTTTCAAAAAAACTATACGCATACATGTATAAATATACACATGTATGTATGTAAAACAAAACCCTACAATACAAGTAGTCGAACGCACAAGCATGCCACAAGCACTATATGCACAGTGTTTAAGGTAGGCTTGCAAATATTCGTAGAAGTGGTATGCGTCAAGCACATTCAGGTAGTAAGCAGGTAGTAAGTACAGCAACGTGACCCCGACAGACGTAGAGCTTAGTGCTCAACCTACCTCCCGACGGAATACTTGACGGTAGTACCGGGGGGTAAATGGTACTCAGACGGTAGGAGGTTTTGTGCGGTTAAAGTCCCACACTGACTATGAGGCTTTCGATGCTTCCTCCTCGTAAAACAAAAAAAAAAAAAAAAACATGTATGTATGTACAAACGTATTATTAATCTAAAACAAATAAACAAGGAATATAAAACATAAGTGTATTAAAATAAATTCACATACACCTACGTATATATGTATCTATATAAAAAGGTATGTACATAGTAATATTAATGTAAAAAGCAAAACAAAATAAATATAAAACACAAATACATTAAATTAAAAAAAATGCAGGTCCATTTGTTTAATTATTTGGTAATTAATATTAAATTAAGCATCATTTTTGTAAAATCACATATTTTTTTATAAATAGGTACGGTCTTATTAGTATATATACATAGTGAAACAACACCTCTTTTGGTTTACTGTGCCTGTCGCTTTGAGCTAGAGATCAACTCGTTGGTACTTGCTTCAACAACTAGGTCCTCCTTTTGTAGTTCTAGTTTGGTTAGCTTCATCTTCATTTTTTTATTGTCTGCTATTTGATGGTAAAGGAACCTTTCTTTCTCCAGCTTTAGTCGGCATTCTTGTAGCTCTCGTTTTTTTTTTCATTTCGCTGTAAATGTTTATCAAGTTCGAGTTTATTTCGTTCAGCAAATTTATTGAACGCTTGTGGTACTCGATTTGATTCGACACTTGATGTTCCAACAGACTTTGCTTTCTGCGCGGAGTTTTGGCGGTGTTCGAACAAGTGGGAAGCTCTTCTTGCTCGCTTTCTTCTGAGCCTGTATGTTCATTATCTGAGCACGAGTTCCCCGACCCGGCGGAACTGTCTGCTCGTGCTACCGGACTCCCACGTTGTACCACCGGACTCCAACGTTGTACCACCGGACTCTCACGTCGTACCACCGGACTCTCACGTCGCGCCACCGGACTCTCCCTCCGTTGTATTGAAGCCGACTTTGGCTTAGCACCAAACCTCGAGGTGCTAATGGTTCCGCTCATGGACTTATCTGCACTCAATAGCTTACTTACTTCTTCTTCTAGGTGTGTTAACGCCACAACCCCCGACGGACCCCCACCAGTTCCGGAAACGCTTGTCTTGTTGCGTCGCATTTTTGATTTTAGATGCACTTTGTAATCAGCCCACACCTAAAATTTTTTGCATTTAACTATGTACATAAATAGCTACCGAGAAGTACTTACTTTTTTCCAACCAGCAACATCGCGCGATGGTGGACCAACTGCATTTAGCTGTGATGTTACCCTCTTCCACAAATTTGAGGCAGCATTTCGACCATTCGCGGACTTTAGTAATCCCTTCGACAAGTCGGGATGCGCCTTCATGAAGTCCACGAGCACTTCGAATTGTTTTTGTTGCGTGTGCTTCATTTTAGATTTTTCCCTAAAAAACGTTAACAGCACTATTTATTAAGTGTTTAAATAAACATAAAAAATAAAACAACATATAGTTTTTGGTAAAAACTTACATTTTAAACTTACATTTTTTTGCCGCGCGACTAAGTTTTGTTGTAGGAAGACAGATTCGAATTTACAGAGCAATTGACATTCGCTTTCGCGATACAGAGTGTACGCAATTCGAAAGGGAAAAATGAATGCGAAAGGGAAAAAGCAAATCCGAAAATCTCAAATGTCAGTTGCGATAGTTGAGTTACAGAGTGTAGATAAGGCAAATGCGAAAAAATTTCCATTCCCATCGCAATACAGAGTAGCCCCCCTGATAAGCGAAATCACAGATGACAAAAGGATAGATTGGGCTTTACAGAACTTCAAGCCCTATAAATTGCCGGGGCCGGACGGATATTTTTCCGGCTCAGCTACAGTATACTGCCGAACTTATAAGGCCCTGGATAAAAGGGATGTTTATAGGTTGTTTTATGCTCAATTACGTACCAGTATTGTGGAGGGAAGTCAACGTGGTCTTTATCCCCAAGGCAGGGACACCCTCCCACTCTAAACCAAATGATTATAGGCCTATAAGCTTATCTTCTTTTCTTCTTAAAGCACTCGAAAGACTCCTAGAGGACTACATCAGGAGGAGGATTGATCCGTCGCTTTTTCCGCAAGCTTAGCATGCCTATACTAAGGGCAGGTCAACTGCGGTCTTGCACTCACTGGCATCCGTTATAGAAAGGTCACTAGACCTCAAGGAATACACATTGGTGGCATTTCTAGATATAGCGGGTGCCTTCAACAAAGTTCTCCCGGAGGCCATCACCTCGGCGCTGACCGATCTGGGGGTGGACGCATGCCTGGTGGAGTTTATATACAATCCGCTTACGCGTAGGCAGATTAAAACTGACCTAGGTGGATGCGCGATCCGCAGACCGGTCGGCAGAGGCACTATGCAGGGAGGTGTGCTCTCTCCGCTACTTTGAGTGGTTACCGTCAACCAACTACTACGCCTCATGGAATCAGAAGGTCAGCAAGTGATCGCGTATGCAGATGACATCCTGGGGATTCTCCCCTAAGGTGACCTTTTGCGCCCGATTATTCTTTATGGTGCCTTGGTCTGGTGGCCTGCACTAGCTAAAACTACTTATCTTAAAACGCTTCAAAATGTGGAACGGAGTTCGGAGCTCTGCATCACCGGGACTCTCGGCTCCACTCCATCTGAAGCACTCAACACAATGCTATACCTTCCACATCTTGACCTGGTGGCGAAGGAAATAGCGGTCATCACCGCTCTACGCATAAGGGAAACAGGTCTCTGGTCAAATAGATCTAGTGGACACGCCACAATCCTGGGCACGAACGCCCCAGTCCCAATACCGGTGCGCACTGACTACTGCACGCCAAAGAACGTCTTCGTTAAAAATTATAGTATATATATACCATCTCGGCAGGACTGGAATACGATACCGGGTGCCATCAACATATTCACGGATGGTTCTAAGCTTGACGGGAAGGTGGGAGCAGGCCTCTTTTCGCCGGATCTGGGTCTAGAGGTCTCTTTTCGCCTACCAGATCACTGTAGTGTTTACCAAGCGGAAATGGCGGCAATACACAGGGCTGTGAACCATCTCGGGTCTATGCCTAAGGATGGTAAACGGGTGTTTATTTTCTCAGACAGCCAGGCCGCATTAAAGGCCCTGGACTCATTCGTCGACAACGCAAAGTCGGTCACTGAATGCCGCAGATCTCTTAACGAGATGGCTCAGCACTTCAGTATCAGCCTTATATGGGTACCTGGGTACAGGGATATTGAAGGCAAATGCAGAGCAGATGAGCTGGCCAGAAGAGGCACCACCGACCATATCCTTCCGGGAAATGATTTGGTAGGTATACCCATGGCCACTTTCATGCTTCGTGTGAACACAAGTACTATAAGAATCGCAAATATACTATGGTCAGCCATATCATCGTGTGAGACATCTAGGTAAACCTGGCCCTCGTATGACAAGGGGCGCACAGGAGCGCTTCTGATTTTAAACAAATCAGTTCTATCGTCCCTGATAAGGATTCTAACAGGGCATTGCTTAATAGGCACGTATGGTGCTAGAATGGGGGCAACGACCTTCGACTATTGTCGCAGCTGCAGATGTACAGAAGAGGAAGAGAGTGTCCAGCACCTTCTCTGTCATTGTCCAGCCCTTAGTAGGCATAGGTTGGCCATCCTTGGTAAACCTTTTCAACATGATCTCGCTGAGGTCTCTAGCTATAAAGTAAAGGCTCTAGCAAAATTTATAATTTCCACGAGGTGGTTAGACCCGCTATGGCAGGGTAGGGGTCCTCTTTGAGACCGTATAGGGTATTACAATGGGCCCATTGCTGGCCTAAGTAGTCAGCTGTTACCATACTGTCCAGCTCAGCCCTTGCAACCTAACCTAACCTACGCCAAACATTTCCCTTCGATTAGCAAAAGTTGGAAAATTGATAAGTTTTAATCGATTAGTGTAAGGTAGTAGATTAAATAAAGAGTCCCATTGAAAATTCCAGACGATTAACCCATATCATCACAAAACTTATACCGAATGTCACTGTAGCAATGATTTTATTGGGATATTTTGAAAACAACAAAAAGTTGTCATACCAAGCATTCCATTAATACCGAAAGATATGCTTTAAATTTTAAACGCCTCCTATCCTATTACACTCTAAAATTTTTGTATGAAATGAAGATAAAATGGGGGTAAATTCCTGTTGAAATAATTTTTTGGTGTAAAATGCCGATGTTTTGTACGTATTCATGTTGAAAACAAAAAAATGGATGATATTAATATAAAAAAACGTGTAATATTTTGATTTACACCCGAAAAGTAGGCAGTTTTACGCAGGAAGTGTGCAAAAGTATACATGCTGTGTAATTTCATACAACAATGTGTAAATTTCGGTCGCTTATTATCGTATTCTGCTTCAGCTAACTGTAAATTTTCATTTTCTGTGAAATTGTCGCGCTTGTCGTCTCGTGGTGGAAAAAATATTTAATTTAATTTATTTATTTTTACAGCTTATACTAAGCCTAGCTTATATATATAATAGTAATTAATATATAATCTAATTAAATTAATTTATCTGCATCTATTGACTGCACAAATGGAGTGAGAGATGGGTAGCAGACGAATGACACCAATGCAAGGATTTTGCCAGTTATATCTAACGCTGTTAACGTATTTAAAGTGCGAAAGCAATATCTAAACAGCGATGCACTTACTAGGATGAGTGATGCGTTACAGTATGAGCTGTCGCCCCAGTCCCAATACCGGTGCGCACGGACTACTGCACGCCAAAGACCATCTTCGTTAGTATATATATACCATCGCGACAGGACTGGAATACCAGACCACATAGGGTACCGGGTGCCATCAACTTATTCACGGATGGTTCTAAGCTTGACGGGAAGGTGGGAGCAGGCCTCTTTTCGCCGGGTCTCTTTTCGCCTACCAGATGACTGTAGTGTATTCGTATTCGTCAACAATCACTGAATGCCGCAGATCTCTTAGCGAGATGGCTCAGCACTTCAGTATCAGCCTTATATGGGTACCTTGGCACAGGGATATTGAAGGCAATTGCAAAGCAGACAAGCTGGCCAGAAGAGGCACCACCGACCATATCCTTCCGGGATAAGAATTGCAAATGGACTATGGTCAGCGATATCATCATGTGAGACATCCAGGCAAACATCGCCCTCATATGACAAGGGGCGCACAGGAGCGCTTCTGAATTTAAACAAATCAGTTCTATCGTCCCTGATAAGGGTTCTAACAGGGCATTGCTTAATAGGCACGCATGGTGCTAGAATGGGGGCAACGACCTTCGACTATTGTCGCAGCTGCAGATGTACAGAAGAGTGTCCAGCACCTTCTCTGTCTTGTCCAGCGCTTAGTAGGCGTAGGTTGGCCATCCTTGGTAAACCTTTTCTACATGACCTCGCTGAGGTCTCTAGCTATGAAGTAAATACTCTAGCAAAATTTATAATTTCCACGAGGTAGTTAGACCCGCTTTAGGCAGGGTATTGGTCCTCTTTGAGACCGTATAGGGTATTACAATGGACCTATTGGTGGCCTAAGTAGGGAGCTGTTACCACAGTGTCCAGCTCAGCCCTTGCAACCTACATAACCTAACCTAAAGCACTCTTCAACAGCTTTCACTTGATATCCATATTGCATAAACACTCTCTAGGCATTCACGTGCCCACGTTTTGGCCTATATCTCGAGATCCTAGTCACCCATGGGTATGAAAATTACCTCCTACTAAAGCACACATCAACAGCTTTCATTTGTTATCCATATTCTATAAACACATTCTAGGGGTAGCCGGGTCCACGTTTCGGCCTATATCTCGAGACCCTACACACTCAGAGAAAAAATCGTTCTAAAACGAACGAAACAAGTTCAAAATTAAGAACATTCGTTGACAAAAGTCTGTTAAGTACGTTTTTTCTTAACTCGTGACCGATGTGCTCGTTTTAAGAACAGTTTTTGCAAGCACACCGTTCATATTTCATGACCACTTTGGTATTGATGTGTGAACCTTCTGTGCTCATTTCAAGCACTACTTGGGCTTGAATAAAGATTTTTCGTTCTCACGCTTCGAGAACGATTTGTGGTCGATTTAACATTTTTCGGTCTCAATTCAAGAACGGTCTGTGATTGAACTTTTGGGGGGAGTGAGAAGGTAGTTTTTTCAATGAATACCCATTTATTTATTTTTTTTTATTAATAATAATTTTTTTGTCATTAATAAAAATATTAATAACAAGACAGCTATTATTAACTTCCAAAATATGAAAAAAATGCATAATATGCATTTTTTTATGTATTTCTCTTATTGAGAAATTCTTCTTTTTACTGATGCAATCTGAATATATACCAAAAACAGTTCATAACAAGTTTGAGAATTACCTGTGCATACGTGAATGGAACTGAACGAAAAATAAGAGTTAAAAAAATAGAACATAAAAAAATTGTTTTAAAAAATTCAGAGTTTGACGGAATCGAACTCGCGCCACACGATCGCAACCGCAACATCGTAGCCGCTGGGCTACTACAACTGCTTGATAGCTTGTGCCAAATGTTGTATTTAACATTGTCGTCCACGCGAATTGTACCGTTTCTTTTTTCACGAACTTAATTTAAGAACATTGTTCTTAATTTAAGAACATAGTTCTTATTAATAGAACATTTGTTCAAATTTTAAGACCAGCCGTTCTCTTTTCAAGAAAATGGTTGTCAGTTCAAGAACAAGCTTGTTGTTTTGAGAACAGGTCGTTCGTTTTTCAAGAACAAAAAAGTAAGAACATAAAAAGCTTGAATTGAGTCCGGTGGTGCTGAATTTTAGAACGGCGTTTTTCTCTGAGTGTACGTCGATCGCAACCAAATGTAATAACCACCGCGTGAGGTATACGCAGCTTTTGTGAAAGTTTGAACAGAATCGACCGACGCATTTCTTCAAACACCGGCGAGCAACTAACACACATTTTAGCCTTTTTTTATATATATATATGGATTTTTATTTTTCACACTTCACTATATTAAAACGAAATGCAGATTTTCGTTGCTTTTTAAATTCGGCTTAAAAATTGTACATGGAACAACTAAAGACTCTCCTGAATTAAAAAAAGTGTCTTAGTACCTCTAAATCGCGGGCCCCCTCAGGAACCCCGGGCCCGTTGTTTAATTAAACACCAACCAATTACACGGAAGTATATCCCACCTTACAACGTCGTAGCTGACCTGCGGAGAACCAATCGACTTCGAAAAACTTGCTGTAAGCCAAAAAGCAGCACCGAGTTAGAGGAGCTAAAGAAAAGCGACAAGCTTCAGTTTAAACTGATCGACATACCAAATACAAGCAACGCACTATGGTGTGGCATCTCTACCGGTCGTGCACGTTCCTTCGTAACAGGTGATTTTAGAAGACAAATGTTTAATTCCTTGCACAATTTATCCCATCCAGGTGTACGGTCCACCGTGAAAATGGTATTGGAACGCTTTATATGGAAAAATCTATCGATACCTTTAAAATACCTGACACACGGTTTAAGCATGTCAACATAGATTTAATTGGCCCGCTGCCCCTGTCCGGTGGCTTTAAATACTGCTTGACCTGTGTTGAACGATTTACCCGATGGCCCGTCGCGATATCGCTTCAAGACATCACCGCAGAAACAGTCGCACACGCCTTCTTATCTGGGTGGATCGCAAACTATGGAGTACCGAGAGCCATAACAACTGATCAGGGTAGGCAATTTAAGTCAAAGCTCTTCAAAGAACTATCACTTCTCACAGGGTCAAAGCATCTACTCACTACTGCATACCACCCGCAGGCCAATGGACTCGTCGAACGTATGCATCGTACATTGAAAAGCGCAATCAAATCTCATACATCAGCTAACTGGATCAACAGTCTCCCTTTCGTTTGACTGGGACTCCGCACAACCTTCAAAAACGACCTGTGTGCATCGCCGCAGAAATGCTATACGGGACAACATTGTCACTACTCGGAGAATTTTTCGATCAAACAAGTGAGGAGTACACCCAAAGCGATTTCGTAAGGGTATTGCGCAAAATCATGGCCATGCTCAAAGCCGTTCCCAATTTAAATCATTCATCTCATACCGCGTTTGTTCACAAAGACCTACATAGATGTAGTCATGTATTTGTGAGGGACGATAGCGTGGGGCCACCACTAAAGGCACCATTCGACGGCCCTTTCAAGGTAGTCAAACGCCAAGCAAAGTTCTTCGATATCGAAGTGGGAAACAAGGTACTCAAAATAAGCATAGGTCGTTTGAAGCCCGCATGTATCTTAGACGACGAACATAAACAAACAGAATAAGCACAGTTCCAAGTTTAGCAACACAAAACGATAACCAGCGAGCGGGACCACGCAGCATCTGAACCAGCAGTAAAAAAAAAAACGGACGAACAATTCGCTTTCCGAAGAGGTATTCCTAGACTATGCGGGCGGCGTCATTCGAGGGGGAGTGTATGTACTTATCTGCACAATCAATAACTATACTTAGTAAAAGGTATAAATACTCCGATATTTCATATTAACATTACAATCACCCTGTATACTATTTTAATCTCTATTCGGTATATACACATGTAATTACATAGGTACGTAAGTAATGAAGTATGTACATAAGTGCACCGATATTAACATGCGTAAATACTTGTTTTTAAACTAACATAATTCCGTTAGGTAAAATTACTGTTCAATTTAGTTTTGTATAGGAATAAGTACTTTAGAAGAAAATAAGAATAAAATAGAAAATCAGTTCGTTTTCAACCATCGCGTGAACAATCATTTTCAGACGGTTAAGGAAGACCCAAAAACGTATTCGGTCTAATATATAAACCAACTTATATAATATCAATTATACAAAAATAACAAACTCAGTCTTGAAGACAGCAATTGATGTACTAATTAATGATCATCCAAAGAACAAAACTTTGCTTTTACTATTCCTTCTGCCACTGGAATCATGCAGTGGTATGTCAGCGTCCCTTTCACTGCTACTGCCTTTTTAAATCTAGCTTCAAAGTTCTTTTCTTCTTTGTAGTATTCCTCGTTTTCCACATATTTAAATGAAATATTAGGGATATCCGCTATTGTCCAATCAAATAATTCTTTTGGCGTTTGAATTGGATTATTCGCTCTCTGTAGACTTGCTCTGGCAGCCAATATTTTCAAGGTCCCACCTAAAACATCGCATGCATTTTTGCCATGTGAACTTGGAAAAAAAAGTGCCACTCCGCACTCAAACCGAAATCTTTTTTGATGGTGGGTAAGATTAACAAAATTTTTTTTTGTTTTTATACTGTGCAAAGTTATATTTAACATATTCCACTAGGTATTTTTGAAATAAATGCACGGCAATTGTGTTGTAATGTAAACAGTCCGAAATGACCACAAAGCTTTTCATACGAATTTCGCCGCTTTCATGCCTATAATAAATGGCAAATGGAGGAATTGTTGCCTGATTGTTATTCCAATGAATTCCTTGAGCAGCATTTTGCACGACAAATGCACAGTTTTCGGAAAAATCACAGAGAACGATGCATTCATTTTCTGGTAAAGATTCTTTTTTGCTGCTTATAAACTTGTTTTGGCTTTTAACTATGTATGAATGCAACACAAATTTTTTTAAACCGGACTCTAATTTTTGCAAGTATTCATCAACTGGGGATATCATTACTTGCAAAGTGGTTCTCTCGACGTTCACCTATTGTCTGTAAGTTATTTCCTCAATGAATCTATCCTCCAAAATTGTTCTTATTTCATCGATCAAATTTGTTGCCACAGGGCACTGCGCACATTTTCCGAAATAACAATTTGTTGATGCATTAAGATATAACATACGTTTTAAACAGTCTTGATAGCTTTTATTTGGGTGCACAGATTTGGGATTTGCTTCTGACAGAATTTTTTCTTCCTTAGAAGTTTTCTTAGCAACAGTTATCATATGAACTGTAGCAGAGAAATGATGTTGAATTTTCCGACGAGGCCAATCATTGCAAATAGTTAAAATTTTAAGTTGTTTTGCTCGATCACGTGTGGTAGCGAATGCGTCTTTAAAGAAGAGTTTGTAATATTTCGTTTCCATCATTTTCATCGAAGCAGACGTTGTCAGCACTGGCTAAGCCAAACATTTTACCTGAAATTGTTTCAGAAACATTCTGAATTGGTGAAACTCCGATTATTTCTAAGCCTTTGTTGATTAAACTAGTTGCCTCGAACATTGCTTCTCTGTATTTCTCGAATGATACAGATGTAGAACATTCCGGAGCGTAATACACGTCGCTATCAGTTTCAGCGAGAACTTCGCTGGAATTAATATCATCTGATTCTTTCATCTGGAAAAACGAATAAATGTATGATAAGTACCTAATATTTGACGAATTAAATAATATTGAAATTAAAATATGGAAAACCATATGTGTATATGAGGGTAGCTGCCAAAGTTTTACATATCGTCACCTAAACGTGCAAAAGTGGCAAGTCCAATTTTTTACGAAAATTAGTTTTTAATGCAGGTCGCTAGAAAAATAAAAAATTTGTATTCAATACAAGTTCAGACGAGTGCTCAGTTGTTGAGATTCCAGTTTGAGCCAAACAACGCAAGCGAAGAGTTCAAACACAAAGCAGTACTTGGTTTGCCGCGAAAAATAAGAAACTCAGGCAAAGTGGAAACAAATACGTCGGAAAGAAGAAAATAGGCGACGTTTGGCAGTACAACATCCAAAAAAAGCAAGAAAAATTAAAAAAATCGTTATATTTACACCATCCATTTGTTTAACTACATATGGACCCACGTAAATGCTTGCGTGTTTATCGCGCGGTTCTTTTTCTACTAGGACCGTATCGTTTACTGCAATGTCTGAAGGACGTATATTCCTATAGTAATACAATTTATTACGTTCCTTATGTTTGTCTATGAGCTCTTTTGCTAATACATGGGATTTTTGCATACGGTACCTTACTTCCTTTGCGTAACCCTTACATTATATATTGGATCAATGGTTTCTTTCCATAGCTCATTTGGTAAAACTGGCTTTCTACCAAATGTTAGCTCAAAGGCCGTAAATTTATTATCGAAAACGGTATTGGATGTTATGTTGTGCAAGAAAGTAAAGTACTTTACATATGTATCCCAATCAGAGAATATATCGTTAAGGTACGCCCGTAGGTATTCGTTAAATACTCCATGGTTACGTTCGATGGTTCCAACGGTTTCGTGGTGATACGCTGTTTAAAAGTCATGTTTGATATTTAAAAGTGACTTAAGTTCTGCAAGGACTTCATTTTTATATTCGGTTCCTAAATCTGACCTGATGGATTTCATAGGACCATATATTAAAATAAAACTTTCCAAAATTGCCGTTATAGTTTCGACTGTGTCTGTAAGTAGTATTTCTAACGTTTTTAAAATTTTATTTCCACATTATTTTAAATTCGCAATAGTATAATATTTGGAAAAATAGATCATCTTTTGGCCATTCAACTTTGTTAATATGGTGATTGTTAGCTACCGTTTGTAACTTCGAAAGTAACTCTCCTAAGTTTGTTATTTCGTTAACAATCTCTCGATTAAGTAATTCAATCTTTTTACGTCGCATATGTGCGCTTATATGAACTTTAGAAATTTTACTTTTATCATCATAAAAAATTGTGGTTCTTAACGCGGAACCTTGTTAGAAAATTTGTAAGCAAATTTGTCGTAAACCTTTACATCATCTGGACTGTCTGTGTTATTATCGTTGTACTGTACGTCTGTGTCGCTTTTTTGTTTCGCCTTCGCTCTAGTTTGTACTGCAAAAACGTTTTTTGTTGATTCTTTTATTTCCTCGAAAGAGAAACGCGAAAGTGCATCGGCACCAACATTTGACTTCCCTTTAATGTATTCTATTGTAAAATTGTATTCCTAATTCTAGTCATATTCTCGCAAGTTTTGATGCTGGATCTTTCATATCAAAAAGATATACAAGTGGCCTATGATCGGATTTAACAAGAAAATGTGTTTCGTAAATATATGGTCGGAAATGCTTAATGGCAAAGTAAATCGCTAACAGCTCTGACTCTATGATGGGTTTCTTTTGTTCTGCAGTATTGAATGATCTCGACGCATAACAAATAGGTATCGTTACCTTCATGGATTTGACTTGGGATAGCACCGCATCCCATTTTTGATGCACCAACCGTAACTATATATTGTGGTTTGAAATCTGGATATTGTAGTAGATTTGGTGACACTAAAGCCGATTTCAAAGAATTAAACGCATTTTCACAAAAATTTTTCCAATTAAACTCAACTTTTTTCTATTTAAACGATTTAGAGGTGCCGCTGGAGAGGCAAAATTATGTATAAACCTGCTGTAATAATTCGCAAATGCGACTAATCTTCGTACAGCATCTTTATCAATTGGTTTTGTATAATTTTAATTGCTTCTATTTTGGATGGATCTGGCGACAAACCTTTAGCTGAACACTTTTGTCCTAATAACGTTACTTCTGGTCGAAGGAAATGACATTTGTTCGGGTTTAGTTTGAGATTAAATTTTCTGCAAGTGCTGCAAACTTGTGATAAATTCTTAATATGGTGCGTTTCACTGAAACCTATGACGATAATGTTGTCAACGTATAGAAATGCTACGTTAGGTGGAATACCAGAAAAAGTCATCATTCTTGAAAATGAATTTGGCGCTATATTCAAGCCAAAAGGTAACACTTTCCATCAGAATACTCCACGGTCAGTACTAAAAGACGTTATATCTCGCGAGGTGGGATGTAACGGCATTTGATGGAAACCGAAAAATAAATCTAGCGTTGAAAAATACTTTGCCCTGCCAAGGTTATCAAGAATATAATCCACTCTAGGGAGAGGGAATTTATCAGCGATGAAAAATCTACACACATCCTACAAGCCTTTTGCCCGTTTGTATCTTCTTTTGGAACTATAATAAGTGGACTATTATAATTTGAATAACTTTCTTCGATTAAGGCGTTTTCTAACTATATGTTAACCTGCTTGTTTATCTCTTCACGTTGCGAGTGCGGTAAGCAGTAATTTTTTACGTACACAGGCGTAGTGTCATTCAGTCTTAGGTTTTGTTCGTAAAAGTTGTTTAATGACATTTTGTCGACATTAAGAGCGAAAATGTTCGAATATTCTAAACATAAGTCTAGTAAATTGCTTGTAGCATAATTAGGAATTTGTTTTTTAAAATTGTCCTTAGATCGTCAATACGCTTATCTTCTTTTACTACTTTGTTTATTTTATAAACGTTATAATTAGAAATTGAATTGGTTCAGTCCGGATGGTACAATTTTTATGTATTTTATGCTGTTTGTTCTATTTATTACTTTGAGAATAGGATTGCTTGTATCTATGATACATCTTGCTGTAAAAACTCCGTTAGTGATTTCTTGTGAGTCCACGAAAAGTGATTCTGTTGATTTGTTTAAGTCAAAAATTCGAAAAACTTCGCATCGAGGTGGAATAACGCAAATATCGCCTTCCGTTCCGTGCAGGATTGGAAGTGATACTTTTTCGTAGCCTATCCAAAAGGAAATAGAATTTGAGTTATTGTTGATATTACATTTGTTTTTTTTTTTTTAAGAAATCTTTTCCTAGTATTCCGTCTGTCGGATTATTAAAATCGTTATTTACCACGTGTAGTGTGTTTGATGAGAAAATTAAAAAAATTTAGCTCGGAAGTAATTCCAGTGATATTAATGGTATCAAAGTGATTAATTGATGAAATATTGTTAATGCAAGAAATTTTTATTAACGAGATGTCGGCTTGTGTGTCGACAAGAAATGTGTAAAATTTGTTGGAAACAGTGATGTTTAACTGTATATAGTCGGAATAATTTAATTTAAGCAATAAATACTTTTAGAAGGAAAAAATGTGTATGAAGAAACCGTTAGTTGTCTGTCTCGTCCTCCCTCAGTGTCCGCTCCTGAGGGGCGTTCACGTTTAAAGTCCGTACATTTGCAGTTCTATTTCTAATGTTTGATGTCCGCGTGTTGTTTGTATTGCCAGTATTGTTGTTGCCGTTGTTGTTGTTATTGTTCCTATTCTCCTGTAATCGGTTTCCGTTTCCTGAATGGGAATATTGTCGATGATTGCCTCGATTAAAATTATTGTTATTATTATTGTTAAAATTTGGTCTGTATTGTCCATAATTGTTGTAATTACGGGATTGGTTGGAGAAGTTACGACCTAGACCATTATTTTGAAAATTTCTGAAGTTGTTGTTGTTATGACCCCTGAATGCTAATACTTGACGCTCTTTTACTTCGTTTGGCTGTTCTACTATTAGATTGGCAACGACGTCTTTGGAATCTGTAAATGTAGTTGAACGAGAATTGATTTCACTAAACTTGACCTACCGTTCAATCGACAAACATTTACTGTTTGCTCGAATGCCATTTCGTGAGTTTTCGCTTATGTGATGCCATCTATAATGAGCGAGCGTTCCAGTGAGTCGGCTAATTCCTCAACACGTCTAGAAAAGTCTGTGTAGTTGTTATTATTTACTTGTAAAGCTGCGTTTTTTCCAGCCACAACCTTCGAGTTGTCTGGTTTTATACGATTTCGTAGTGCTGCTTCTATATCTCTAACAGAACGAATTTGAGTAGGAATCGCCTCGGGGGCTTTACCCTCGAGTTTAGATTTTATAAAAGAAATAAAAGTATTTGTTAAAGTTTCGTCACTGAAACCTTCAATCAAATAAATTTTGTCTAGAAATGATTCTAAAGCAAGTGGATATCCACTATAATTTTCGCGCATGGTTGAAGCGCAAAGGCCAACGAAACTTTTCTTTTGTTCTAAAGTAGCCATTTCAAAAATACGTTTAAAATCGAAATAAATATTAGGTGAATTACTTTCTGCTGATTGATCTTCTAAAGGCAATAATAAGCTTGGTTTTGTATTAAAACTTTCTCGATTTTGAGAATTGAAATCGAAAAATTCTTCGTCTGACTCGTCTTCAGGAATAGTCGCTAATTCTTCTACAGGAATATTTGTTTGGCAATTTAATCGATCAAAGCATTTAATTAATTGTTCTTTACAACGTGATAACTTTCCTTTTGATTGTTTAAAGTTAGAGTCTGAACTATTATCAGTAATATATAACACTATATTATTATATGATTTAATGAGTGAAAGCTTATATTCTTTTAATTTATTTGCATTCGTCGACAATGGTCGCTTTTTGTAGAATTCAGTTCGTTACTTTAAGGATATCACTTTGTCTTATTTTAAGTTCAGTTTCGAAATCTGACATAGCCTTTTAAACTCAAACAGAAGTTATTTAAAGAATTTAAAAAAAAAATATTGTAGTAGCGCACGTATATAGTTAAAGTAGCGTAGTAAAGTAGACGTAATTTATTTTAGTACAAGCCAGTAATCGTAAAAGTTTACAAAAAATTAAGACCCAAAGTCAAAACCGAAAAAATTTTCAAATCCGAGGATTATTAAACCCCATCCTTCTATTATATAAAAAATTTGTTTTCTTCCGGAAATATTTTATTTCAGTGGTATGATCTTTCTGTAGTATGTACTGTTTTTTTTTTAAGTAAGAGTAAGAGTAAAGGTAAAAGTCAGAATAAGTGTAAGAGTAAGACTAAGAATAATAGGCTAAGGGTAAGTGGAAGGGTAAAAGAAACAGTAAAGGTAAGAGCAAGGAAAAGAATAAGAGTAATAGTAAGAGTAACAGTAAAAATAAGAGTACCAGTTAAAGTAAGAGTGAAAGACAAATAAATGAGAAATAGGAAAAGAGAGGGAAAAGGCTGAGTTAGCGTGGCAGTAAGGGCAAAGAGTAAAGGTGAGAATAAGAGTATGAGTAAAACTAGGAGTAAGAGTAAAGTTAACAGTGAGAATAAGAGTAAGAGAGAGAGTAGGAGTAAGAGTAAGATTAAGAGTGAGAACAAGAGTAAAAGTAATAATCTGAGTAAGAGTAAGTGTAAAGGTTGGGGAAGGTGAGGAGGTCGAAAAAGTGTGGGGGTTGGCGAGCGTAACGAGCAGGGGGCAAAGCCCCCTAGTCTTATTAAATAAGAATAATGAATTTCATTCATAAAATGTTGTATTAAATGCGAAGAATATAATGGAGAAATTTTCCAAATTCGATTAATTAATGGTCTAATGACTTCCAGGGCAGATACCGATTGCAAAAAAAAACTTAGAAACTCTGAATATTCAAAATTTATTCTATTGACATAACCATGTAAAATAAGTGAAGGGTAGTATGAGGAATTAAATTGAATATACGAAGCTGTATTATAACTTCAGAAAAATGATACTGCACATGTTCCTGTGTTCGAAAAGAAGAAATCTCAAAGAATATGCAAAATTGGAATGAGAATTAATAATATAAGTTAAAACGCACTAAATTGATAAGGGATCCCGATTTGGCAACTATACTTATATGCAAAAGCCGAAAATATATTTAAAATATTTTATATATTGGAATTACCATATTCCGCAAAGTACCGTTTGCAAAAATCACCTGTAAAAAACGTATGGAGTTTACATGCAAAAGAGGTTGTTCACATGCAAGTTAAAACAAATGAATGCGTTTAAATGTGTATTGTATGTATATAATGTAAAATTTACAGTACATAACTTTTGAAAATTTATGACAACATGGAAAGCGATTTGGAAATTTCATATTATTGGAAAATCAAAATGTGTCTATACTTTCAAACACAGGTAAAAAATAATTCGTTTTTTTTTAATTTACATCACGTTTATTTGCTTTGCTTTCAAACACAGGAAAGCAATGATTCGTTGAGAAAAACTTTTTTTAAAATTTACATCACGTTTATTTGCTTGTTACTATGTATCTACATTACTTATCCCATACATACCCATATATATGCATACATATATACGACGGAAAACTGCCTTTCTAGGAAAAATGTTGGGATGTAATAGATGTGCCATGTGATAGATGTTGTAATGACCGGAAAATGTTGTGAACCAAAAAAAAAATGTTGTTGTTTATTTTATTTTGTTAAATTTGTAGTAAAAAAATCCTTTTTCCGTATTTTGCTTTATCCTGTTAGTATTGTGCAATTTAGTTTGAATTTTGCTTGTTTAGTTTTTGGAGCCTGCGTATACTCAATACCTGCTATCAATTTCCTCTGCCTGTTACCAATTTTCGCTGCCTGTCACCAAAATCCGCCATTTTGGATTAAGTCACGGTCGCCATGTGATATACCAGAAAATATAAGTGGCATAATTACCCAAATTGCTTTTATTTTCGCAGCAAGCTGCATCGCAGTAATTATACAGTCGATCGTAAAGAAATAATTCAGCCGGCACACAGTAAAAAAAGTACTCTTTTTAATTTATTTCGTATTTTATTATCTTTAACAATTTCTTAGTGGCTGTCGGTTTGTAGATCCAAAAATGTAATGGACGAGATACTCACGTACCGGGTTGCATTTCGCCCGTGCGAGCGACATCAGCTGATGTATTTTTGATGTGGTGAAATTGAACTTAAGGTGCCATTACACAGACTTGCACTCCTTGATAGAATGACCTCCTCTGAGGCAATTGAGACAAAGTTGTAGTTTTTTCACTTCCCATTAATGGGAAAGACCTAAACATTTTTGGCATCTTGAAATTCTATGTTCGCTAGAGCGACATAAAGTGCAGCCAGCTAGTGGAAGTCAATAGAACCTTTTTATTGTTATTGCCATAGGACAGTTTCCTTCCTACCTGCTTATCGGGCAATGCAATAGCGTTTTCGACATTTTCGAGGCGTTGGCAACGTTGTTCCAAAAATGTTTCCATTGAGGTCCACGTTGGTATTTCGTTTGCAGGTGCTTCTTCCTTCCACTTGGATCGAGATTTGATGTCCAACTTCTGTGCATCGAGTTGAATCAAAAGACAATCTGCTATATGTTCCTTTGTTCTCATGGTTTGTAAGGCACGTAAATGAGCATTCATCGTATAGCTAATTTCACGAACCAACCTTATCACGCTCTACCTTTTTGAACTGCACAATATCCCTGATATGAGCCTGGAAATTTAAGCAGTTATTGTCAAACCTAGATTTTAACAAAACAGTAGCATTATCATAATTTTGCGCTGATATTTCCAACGATCGAATTGTGTCTAACGCTGCATCACGTATACTTTATCGAAGATGCTGTAATTTTTCTATTCTTGTCAAATCTGTGTCTTGATGCGCAACGGTGTTGAGCATCGAAAATAAAATCTGGCCAATCTACATAGTTACTGATAAATTTGAGAATTTGCAGGATGAGTAGCTTTTGCTTAGGTTGAGTAACGATGAACGACGGCTGATCTCCAGCAGATACCAGCAAAGTAGAGCTGTGAGCTTCTGTAGTTCGGGATGTGTGCATCTGTCGAGTCAACTTCGTTTTTACCTCAATATAATGGTTTTTAGATGTAGTAAAAATGTCATCACTATCGCTATCTTCCATTTGCGCATGAGAAACTCAAAGGTGAATGAGTTGTTGATCTGGTTAATTTGATGGATTAGTGACTCCAGCTTCTTCTTGGCGTCAACTGAGTCGGTTTTGTTTTTTTTTTTTGACGATTCCACACGGTGTTCGAAAATAATTAATTTTTGAATTTGAACCGATTCCGCGATAACGTCACCAATGTTTTTAGGATAATAAGCTTTTTTATTACCCATGTTATTATTTCAATAAAGAAAACTGTACGATATAGGTATGAAATTTATTTTGATTTGCACCATGAACATAAGACGAATGGCAAAAACTGCTCTTAGTATTTACCCTTATATAGTTTATCATATCATTATTCTATGCATCTATTGTACAAAGAGCATCTTTCATTGGTGCAGAAATATTGCCTTATTTAACGGTAGCACAAACAAGAGATGTAACTAATTATGTACAAACATATGTTGACAGATTCAGCTGTTTTAGCGGTAGTGCACAATAGGTTTTTTTATGCTAACATACATATGTATGAGGGTGGAGCCGTGTGTATAAGTCCACGAAAGTGGGGAAAGCTTCTGCCCGCCATTCATCTGGGGATGGCCAGAGCGATTATTTTGCATGCGGTTCAAGCAGCTCACTACTGCCGGTCGCTTGCGTCCAAGTATCCTCTGGGTAGCCGTTTAGCGGTGAGCTAATGTGAGAAGGCGACAACCTGGTTAGGCCACTCTGACATAATCGGTTTAAGGGCTAGCCGGGGAGATCTCATCGGCAGCGTCTGTACATCTCTAGGTGCGGCTGCAAGCGGGCATCTGTCTTGGAACAAGCGGCTCGCTATATAAACGTGCAAGTAATATTTTCACACCCTGAAATGTTAAGAAGGAAAAGATGTTTAGTGTTCAATGTTCCAACATTAAATCTTGTTTTATTAAATAAATTCTTGTCTTTTATAGTAATTTACTTAACCTATACATTCATAAATATCTTAATACTAATAACTAAAAATAAGTACATAGGAAATGGGTTATGCATACATGTACGTTTGTATACATGTTTTGTATGCATAACTCCATACATGTAGTTTTGTACATTTAGCAGCGTCAGCAGATCAATTTGAGTGTTTTAATATTTTCCCCACCATGGGTTGTATGTTTGTATGTATAGTTTATGAGCTGTGAATGGATATGGGTCTCATATTCGGCATTCCATTGATGTTGGCTAGCCGTCTGGGTTAGTTCAATAATTTATGTTGGAAAATATTGTAATATGATTATTACTAAAATATATTTGGAGTTTGTTATGCGTAATGTCGCGAATATGTTACAGTGAGTGTGACGTATAATGATACAATACAGTGGGTGTGACGTATAATGCTATACCATCCACCTTAGAAAAAGAGTGTTATACATTTGTTGTGTGAACAAATTGTATAAGACTCTTTGTCGTATTGTTAATATTTTGATATTTTGCTTTTTGTTTTTGATTTGCTGACCTTGATATGTTTATTACTTCTATATTTATTGTTTACATTATTATTATCTTAAAAAGAGAAAGTTTTTTTTTTGTTTAATGATTATTATTCTTATTTTATTTATTTTATTTATTGTATATATTTTTATAGTCGGATTTTAAATGTGTGTATCCAATTAAAATCCGCTTGTCGGTATATATTCCCTAATGTTTATATATTTATAATAATTAATGTAAATGTGGAATTGAGAAAGAAAAAAAAATTCGTTTTTTCGATTTTTTTTTTTTTTTTTTTGATATTAAATGTGTAATGAGTAACCTGAAATGCTTATTCCATATGCGTTTAAGCCTATTCTTATGGATTATTAATTCCATATCTTTATTGTTCCTATCATTATGTAGTAAATTATGCAAACTATTTTCCTATTCTATCTATTGGGGTTAAAGTGTATTATTTTCCTAATATGTAAAAATATGACCTTAGACCTAGGCAATAAATGATTGTATTTATTTTATTTTATTAAACTAATTCTGTTTATTATTCAAGGAAAAAGATCTTTTTTCACTTGGCATTTTTTTTTTTTTCTTTTTTCATTCATAATAAGGTAAATATGTAATAAACTGTATACAATAGAGGGGTTGCTGATGGAAGAGCGGGGTAGCTATGTATTGATAGTAGTTCTGTTAATGGATGAGTGGAAGGTACAGTGGGTGCAAAGAAGAATGTTTCGTATCTTTTAAATGTTATTTTTATATTTTCGATAATTTCCCTATTTTCCAGCAACATCTTTGATCTTATGAGTCATGCGATTTCTGCGGCGGCCACCAAGACAGAATCGTCATGACTTTTATGAAGAATTATTTTTATTTTTATACCGGGATTGTCACAGGCACAACCTCTTTGGTTAGTGCAATTATTTGATCTTAGAGAACTTGGGTACCAATTATTATTTTATAAATTCGCCTACTGCAGTAAATATTCAATTATTTTCACCAATTTGTCCCTCAGGACAACTGTGTTTTCCTTATAAATTTCAAGTCCTGGATTGCCGGCATTTCTTTTATGCCTGGTCGAATATTGTCCTAAGTCAATAACTTCCTCAACAATCTAGTTGCTTAAAAATTTTTCTACACTACCATTTTTCTATCCTAAGATGAAAACGAGCGCGACTAGTTTTTTTTTTGCAAATTTATATAGCGCTTTAATATTTATCTATATATATATAGGTTCTCGTTGTGACTTTTTCTTCATGCTTGTTGTTATGAGCTGGTTGTAAAATATTAGTATATATTTTTTTTGTCTTTAGGTCTTGCTTACTTCCACTGTCCTAGAATTTCCTATTGCTTCCTGGCCATCTTTGTCAGGGGCAATCGAAGGAATTATGCGAATTTTGGATTTGCTGTTCGCATTAGGCAGAGCTACCTTTACTGTCGATTGTGACATTTTGAGACTTACTATTTGAGATTTTACTTCAATTATTTATTGCTCTTCTCAGCTTTGAGTTTGGAAATTTGGGTAGAAGGGGAAGAAAAAAAAATTTTATACGCGTTGTTGCACGTTATTAGTTTGCCTATATTTGATTTTCATGTAGTTTTTAAGAATAGCGGCTATCGCTATTATTAATAGCCCTATCGTGCATATTAAAGCACCTAGCCAAATGTCTGTAGTTTTTGTGTCCACTTGGGCTTGTGGCTCATATTTTACCAATTTATTGTCAACTATTTCCTCTTCAGAGGTTTCTTTGCCGAATTCATCGCCAGCTATGGCTATCATAATGCCTTGGGCTATTTTTGTCCACCAAGACATTTTGGCTATTTTCCTGCTTCTATGAGTAATGAGCTAAATTTTAATTTTTAATAAAATTTTTCGATTTTATTCTTGTATCCTATACATTCCATTTTACTTTTATTATTTTTCCTTATTTAGTTGACGTAAAAGTTTAAGAAAGATTTCGTTGGAAAAATTTGTTTAATTTTAGCATTTTAATGTAAAAAATTTTTTTCATTTTACACGATATTTTAAAAATAATTTTTTATGCTATTTTTCTGTATTTTCCTTACCAACTTCGTATCCTGCGATACCTATTAGTATAGTTTTCTACCATGCCATTTTTTAAAAAAAAATTTTACTAAGAAAATTTGTATTTATTTATTTATTCATTTATTTGCCAACCAGTATATAATTTAGTATTAGATTTTAATTCTAAAAAAATTATTTTTCATTTGGGAAGACCGTTCTTATCATCCTAGCTATTTCCTCCTCTGTTGTTGTAGGGTTTTTTACATCTTCTACTGTAGGTTCCCTTTTCATGCCTATTTTCTTCCAAAATGGTTTTAACCATAGGAGCTGTTTTTCATAATCTACCTCTGTTTTATTTCTAATATCTTTATCTTCCCATGTAATGGGGTGTTTCTTGTGATTAGATGACATTCCAATTTACTCAAAAAATTTTTATTTTTTCTTTCTCAATTCTCTAATCTTGTCTTTTAATTTTAATCTATCCTCGGTTTTTGTTGTTAAAAATTTTGCTCAACGTTAAAAAAAAATTTTTTTTTAACTAATTTTCTTTCATATTATTTATTTAGTTTCCTACTTAGAGAGACAAAAAAAAAAATCCTAAGCAAAAACTTTCGTTTTTGCTCATTGTTTAGCGTCCATAAAGACCGCCCAATTTGTTTTCTAAATTTTATACCTATTTATAATATAAGCTGCCAGTTTTTGTTCATATAACCGATGCTCCGTTGACTGTTAATGTATCGTCTCTCGATGTAGCTATGTTTCTCCTGTCCTGGTTTATTCCACTTTTTATGCGTTCGCTGCCATGCGTGCCTTTTGGATCCGAAGTGTATATTCCACTCGATTATGCATTCGCTGCCATGCGCCCGTTGTTATAAACTTTTTGTAAAATGGGATCATTTGCATCCTTTCAAATAAACTTCTTGTGAAATGGGATCACTTGCATCCTTGCAAACAAACTTCTTGTGAAATGGGGTCACTTGCATTCTTGCCACAATTAAATAGTTGTTTTCGAAAAAATTCATTTGAATCCTTTTTGGGATTTTGATAATTACTTTTAATTACTTTAGCCTTTCAGATCTTTAGCAGGATCTGGCAGGCTCTTCCTTCAAGATGATCGCCTTTAGCAATTTTCCGCTTATTCAGCAAATTTTATGCTTAAAGGTTGAACTGGCAGGATCTTTTCCAGTCAGATCGTTTTAGCAGTTGTGCTGATGTTTGATCTGAGCTGGCAGTATCGCCATGAAATGTTAAGAAGGAAAAGATGTTTAGTGTTCAATGTTCCAACATTAAATCTTGTTTTATTAAATAAATTCTTGTCTTTTATAGTAATTTACTTAACCTATACATTCATAAATATCTTAATACTAATAACTAAAAATAAGTACATAGGAAATGGGTTATGCATACATGTACGTTTGTATACAGTCTTTGTATACATGTAGTTTTGTATGCATAACTCCATACATGTAGTTTTGTACATTTAGCAGCGTCAGCAGATCAATTTGAGTGTTTTAATATTTTCCCCACCATGGGTTGTATGTTTGTATGTATAGTTTATGAGCTGTGAATGGATATGGGTCTCATATTCGGCATTCCATTGATGTTGGCTAGCCGTCTGGGTTAGTTCAATAATTTATGTTGGAAAATATTGTAATATGATTATTACTAAAATATATTTGGAGTTTGTTATGCGTAATGTCGCGAATATGTTACAGTGAGTGTGACGTATAATGATACAATACAGTGGGTGTGACGTATAATGCTACAACCCGCTGAGCGGGTTGTGCGCTGGGCTTGGGACCTGCCACGTAAAACTATACTCCAATGAAACATACCAACAAGCCTCGGATAAATATGCCAATTAAGTAAGTAAGTAAGTAAGATCAAAGCCCGCAAACATCCATTTACTTTGACACAAAGTGTGCTTAGGTTCGCGAAACTACCAGATAAATTGTATATCATCTGCATACGCATGCCTGCACATGTGTTTACACACTGAAAAAATGTCGTTTATAAAAATACTAAATAATAAGGGCCCAAGGATGGAGCCCTGCGGAACACCTTGGATTAAGTTTTTCATACCCGACACTTCCTGTGTTAACATATTTAACTCTTCCAGTTAAATAACTTTCCATTAGCATCAAGGCGCTTTTAGTAAATCCGAAGTATAGCTGTAGTTTATAACAGAGCAACTCGTGGTCGACAAATTCGTAAGCTTTTGAAAAGTCTAGTAAGCAGAGCAGGGTGAGCTGGTTATTATCGAAGGGTATTAGGACATCATCGATTACTTTTAGTAATGCAGTTGCACAGCTGTGATTAGCTCTAAAACCTGGTACGGCGAAAGTAGATTATGCCTCAAAATATGTGAGTTGATTTGATCTGCTAGCAGCCTTTCAAAAACTTTAGATAATACCGGCAAAAAACTTATGGGTCGATAATCAGTGACTGAGCTCGCAGACCGTTTTTTAGGAACAGGCTTAACTATGGCACACTTCCACGACTCAGGAAAGCAAGATGTCGTAATGCAGTGGTTAAGAATGTGTGTAAGGGTACTCAACACAAATGGTAAAATAATTTTTATAAATTCAATTGGTACACCATCACTTCCAGTTGCGTTGGATTTTATTTTAAGAATAATTCTTACTACCTCACATTCAGTCACCGCAGAGAATTCGAATGGACTTCCAGAGAAACACACAGAATTATTTGGAACAAAATTACCAAAATCAACACCAACCACTGTACTATGCACAAAAGCATCATTAAGGGTATCTGCATTCAAAGTAAAATCTTGCCTTTTATTTCCATATATTCGAAGACTCTTTAAATTACGCCAAAGAGATTTAGGACGTAGTGAGGAATTTAGCCTTGAGGTGAAGAACTTACATTTTTGGTTTCTTATAATCCTAGTAGCAGTGTTTCTAGCGATTCTGTAGGTCTGCCATGCTACATCAGTTTTAATCCTCCTCCAAGATTTGTATGCCTTATTGCGCGCTTTAATTGCAGAAACAACTTGGCCGTTATACCAGGGACAGGACCTATTTGTAGGGTTGCTATAGCGAGTGGGGACATGCTTGTTATAGGCATCTAGAATCTTATTATTAAGAAACTCAAGTTTTTCATTGGCAGTAACGAGGCGCCAACATTCACTGAAATCAGCATGGGACAAATCGGAGTACAAAGCATTGTTGTCAAGAAAACGATAATCCCTAAAAGCAAAAGAGCTATTTGCGTCACAGCGGTCAAAGTTAAAGTCAAAGGAACAAAAGATAAGTTCATGGTCTGATAGAAATGGTATCTGGTCAAATTTTAGAACAATAGCCAAGTCAGAAACAATAAAATAATCAAGTAGACTAGGACAACAATTAATACCAAACCTTGTAGGAATATCCCGATTTACAACACTAAGACCAGTACTACAGAAGTTATTCAATAGACTGGAACTATACGAGTCACGAACAAGGAGATTAACATTAAAGTCGCCACAAACAATTATACTATCATAAGCTACAATGTGCGAGGACAAGGAACTATTAGTTTTATGGGGCCTGTAAACGCATGACACAAGGACCTTTGTAGAAGCATCACGTAACTCAACAAACAAATACTCTGTACCGGGCCCACCGACTTGTAAATAGGCTCTATGTTTATATATTAGGCGGCCACCGTGGTGTGATGGTAGCGTGCTCAGCCTATCACACCGTATGCCCTGGGTTCAACTCCCGGGCAAAGCAACATCAAAATTTTAGAAATAAGATTTTTCAATTAGAAGAAAATTTTTCTAAGCGGGGTCGCCCCTCGGCAGTGTCTGGCAAGCGCTCCGATTGTATTTCTGCCATGAAAAGCTCTCAGTGAAAACTCATCTGCCTTGCAGATGCCGTTCGGAGTCGGCATAAAACATGTAGGTCCCGTCCGGCCAATTTGTAGGGAAAAATCAAGAGGAGCACGACGCAAATTGGAAGAGAAGCTCGGCCTTAGATCTCTTCGGAGGTTATCGCGCCTTAAATTTATTTTTTTATTTTTATTTATATATTTTTTACAATAAATTGCAACGCCTCCACCCTTTTTACCCACTCTGTCATTACGAACCAGATCATAGTTGCTTATATTGAAGTGCCTGTCATCAAGATCTTCATCAAACCAAGTCTCTGAAACACCTTACAAAATCTATCTTCTCAGCATTCAAGCTTCTGGCGTTAAAATGTACAATATTAAAACCATTCCCACGCTGACATAAAACATTTATCATAGCAAGACTATTATCGCCCGCACCACTCAAATTGCTGCTAAGGGTCACTATAATGTATGCAAACAAAAGCAACCATAAGACAAACACACAAAGTTACAGCAGCGAAAGTAGTCAAAGACGAGAAACATAAGTAAAAGAGTTTGAAGAGGTTTAGGCGGACCATTTTAACATAAGGTGTTAATGTTATATGTATGTATGAGGTTATATACGTATAATAATATAAATAGAAATATAATATTAAATAGCAATAAGCTAGCGCAACTTGTAGTCAGCGGTACTGCTTCATATCGTCAGAGGTGAAGATCTTCACTGCAACGGAGTATTTGGTAGCTCGTTTGTACACTTCTCCCCGAAGAGTCAATGCAGATGCAATTTTGCCGGCTCGCCTAAGCTTAATTGCTTCATGACGGAGTTTTCTTGTACCTTGAGATACGCTCTCATAAATTCTGAAACTGCCCTCAAAACCAATATCATTAAGAGAAACATCTGCCTTTGTTTTTTTGCGATGTTCGCTGAAAGCACGCAAAGTACGAATCCGATCATAGGGATTGTGAAATTCAATGATTATGGCGCTGACAGCTTTGTTCAGTGGGCGTGCTGTTCGAAAAATATCTCTTACTTGCGGGGATAAGAAGTCGATCGACATACACACTTGGTTGTACATACTTTTTGTTAATGTTCGTTTGAATGGTGCTGGATTTCGATATGATACCGCTGTTGATTATAGTGTTCATAAATTGGTGGTTATTTGCATTATGAACAATGTTGAGTAATGAAATTGCTGTTGTCATTGTTGGTGATGAGTGTCATCCCTGTAATAACACGCTCCAACGCGTGTGCGAAACACATCCGTCGTATAACGCCTTGCAATATCCAATTTTATTTTGTAGGGGGGAAGAAGATGGATACTCTATCAATTTGAAAATAGTAGATCCAACAAATCCACGTTAGAGTTTTTCTTTTTAGTCAACTGAGTTAACTATCAATGTTAATAATTGTCTGAGTTAAGTTTTAACATTGCATGCTTTTTTTCAGAACGTGAGCTAACTAAAAATGTCAGCATTACTATGCACAAAGACTCATGATTCGTCAACAAAATAATGACTAATTAAATAGATGATGCCATTTCAGCGGAAATTAAGGACCAGACCACTGACCCAGGTTTATTTGACCTTGTGACGAAACATATGATTCATGTGTCGCGTGGCATTATAAAAGTTAATTCGCAGTGCATGCTTGACGGGAATTGTACGAAACGATATCCCACAGCATTGGTTTCTGAAACAATTTCTGGAAATGATGGTTATCCATTATATCGTCGACGGTCAAGAAATGATAATGGTAAATCAATAGTTCTGTGTGTCAATGGCCAAAACATAGAGGTCGATAATAGGTGGGTTGTCCACTATTCTCCAATATTGTCGAAAGCCTTCAAAGCTCACATTAATGTAGAGTATTGAAATTCTATCAAATCGATTAAATACATATGCAAGTATGTTAATAAAGACAATGACATGGCACTTTTTGTCGTTGCGGAGAACATAAACGATGAAATCACCCAATTTCAAATGGGCAGATATATAAGTAGCAACGAGGCAGTATGGCGAATACTATCTTTGCCAGTACATGAACGAAATCCAGTTGTTCATTTGACAGTACACTTGGAAAATGGACAGCGCATATATTTTACAGTTAATAATGCTCAACAGATAGCAGAGCAGCCACCATCAACAACATTATTATCGTTCTTCGAGTTATTTCAAAGTGATATATTTGCTCGGACATTGCTTTACTCAAAAGTACCAACATTTTGTACCGTTGACACGGTTATGAATCAGGATGACTTTGTGAATTATCCGATGGAATTTTTCAATTCATTGGATTTACCAGGATTGCCACCTCATCGATTGCAATTAAAAGTTGGTGCACCTATTATTATGCTGCGAAACACAAACCCTCCTCGATTGTGTAATGGGGCCAGAAAGCAGTTAAAAGGGTTATAACTAACCTCACTGAAGCAACAATTTTAAAAGTAAAAGTTAAAGGTGATGATGTATTGATTCCGCGTGTTCTAATGATTTTACCAGATCTACCATTTGAGTTCAAACGATTTCAATTTCTAATTCGTGTTGCATTTGCCATGACCATAAATAAAAAGCAAGGACAATAATTGGAATCGTGTGGAATAGGTCTGGAATATCCATGCTTCTCCCATGAATCGTGCTCACGTGTTGGAAAACCAATGGCTCTCTTTATCCACACCACAACTCAGAGACAAAGAAAGAATGTTGTTTACGAAAGAGCTCTGCGATAGTTTAATTAAAAAAATGCGATTCGAATTGTCTTTATTTTACTTACCTTCTTTACTTTCAATTATTTTTTTAACTTTTGCATAGTCTGTAATTATTAATGGTTTAAACAGTGAAAATCGAATAAGAAAATAATTAAATCAGTTACATAACTAAAATAATTCACGCGGAAGCAATTGATCACATAACGTTTGGGTTCAAAATCAATTTGAATTAATAAAAAAAGTACTACATTTACACTAATTAATTAGTTAACCGAAAAAAGTGAAATATATAAGTAATGAAAATAATTAATTAATTAATTGAATATTTTCTAATAGTTAATTACTTAACCTATATACATAAAATTCACATTATGTATGTATGTAGGTTGCGTCCTATACGGATCGACCGATCGCAACCAAATTTGCACCACCCACTAGAAATCTTCCAAGAATGGTCGTAGTCTAAAAATAATTTCGATATATAAAATGGAATCTTTGGTACTGCATAACTCTGAAGGGATTTATGCTAGAACATTGAAATCCAGTAAGGAATATTTCATACTACATATCTCTGCATTCAGTAATGGTAGAATAATGAAAATTGGTATGGAGCTACATGACGTTAAGTCCTAACAGCACCAGTAATATATGGAACTGATAAAAAGAAGATAAATGGGATTTTTCAAAACTATAGCTGCCTTAGATTATTTAAACACGAATTTCGATTGCAGAGCTGGGGTTGGCTGTTATTCCTTCAGTATTCTTTTGGGGTTTGTTATCTTTAGGATTGATATTTTTGGATGCTCCAGGAACCGGAAAAAAACATATCTGCTAAATTTGTTATTAATTGATGTAACAGAATAAAGGGAAGTCACTATGGCAGTTGCTTCCTCATGTACCGCGAATACCCTTTGTGTGGTGGACGTGTAGCTCACTCCGCATTTAAATTACCACTCTCTAACATCTAACATCTGGTACACCGATGTACAACATAAGTAAACGGTCAGGCCAAAGTTAGTGTGTGGGATGAGTGCACCATGACTCGTAACCCGTCGCTGCAATTTTTAAACCGAACCCTTAAGGATTTGAGGTGTAATGATCAACCCAAGGGTGTTGCTGGAATAGCCGCAGATGAAGTAAATGCGTGCTTTTTCGTCTACCGATGGCTTTACGTACAAAAATTTACTTTCTTTAGAAATAAGAAAGCGCATCTCATCTGAAAAATATCGGTGCTTTGTGAAGTGCGATCCCGGAATCCCGGAAATCCGGTCCTTTAAAAGTCCCAAAAAAAAAACCGTACACATTCAGCTCGGTCTCGTATCAAATTTTGTTAAAAAACTGGATCGTGAGGGCGAGGCGATTGCCAGTTTGCGCAAAATTTTTCCGAAATTGAGCGGCGCAAAGATTCATGCAGGTATTTTTTTAAGAAGGCATTTAGTAATTTTTTTTTAATGATGTGTATGTGATATGGCAGATAAAAAAAATTGTTGCAAGTTATGAATTTTCATCAAAATTGAATGCTATCGAGCAAAGTGTATGGAAAGGCACAGTTGCCGTTATTGAGCGGTTTCTTGGCAACAAACGAGCTGCCAATTATAAAAATATTGTTGCAGAAATGATTCCGGCATATGGCGAAATGGGCATATTAATGTCGCTAAAGATCCATTTCCTTCACAATCATTTAGATATTTTCCCTGATGATTTAGGAGCTTGTAGCGATGAGCATGACGAAAGGTTCCATCAGAACATTGCGGCTATTGAAAAGCGCTTTAAAGGACAAGACATTACGCATATGCTTGGCGAATACTGTTGGTCTATTTGTTGCGATACTGACACAAATGCTTACAAACGCAAAAATAAAAGGCCTAAGTTTTTTAAACGCATTAAAATTTTTAATGTAACAATTATTAATTTTAATATAATAAAATTAATAAAAAAAATTCGGTTTTTTAATGAGCTGAAACCGTTACAAAAAATCCGATAACCATTAAAAAAAAAATGAGAAATATCTGAGAATTGATAAAAATCTATTTTTTTAAAAATTTGACGTGATACAGACATTTCCACGAGTCTGCCTGCAAAAATTCAGCTCGATTGGATCACGGAAAAAGGGTTAAAAATCGATCCAAATCTTTCACACAGGCGGACAAACGGACAGTACGAGCTTTATATTTTATATAAAAAAAATTCTGAGGTGTGCATGAAAATCGCCGATATACGTGTATTTTTATTTTTTCTCCCCTTTCCGAAAAAGTATATTTGGTTCATAGGACAGAACTAAAGCTCGTTTTTGTAACGCAGTGTTATGTTAAAAAATTTTATCCAGCCTGTAATGTCGGGAAAAGCACAGACTGAATAAATATAAATAAATAAAAAGGTTGCTGAGGTAGGGCAACTTTGAAACAGCAGCCAATAGCCACTCAACAGTCGATATTGTGTACCTTGAAATGACTCGAAGTCAGTAAAGCTATAAAATACGTCCATAAACAAACTTACCTTTGGTGTTACTAGGATTGGGTGATCAGAAACTCCAGGAAAGAATACCTTCATGATGTAGTTGACGTGATCAAGAGTCGGAATGCCGCTATTTTCTAAGTCCGCTGTTAAATCCGTCATATCCGTTTGAAGTTCAGCAAAGGCTTGCTTACATTCTGAACGTACGTTACTTTCTAATGTTATCATTTGTATTTGTATACGCTTATATTCCCGCTCAGCTTGAGTGGACTTGCGTCGGTAAATAATTAGAACTACACATAAAGCCGCGAAAGTGACCAACACCGTAATAACGATACCTACTATTGCATTTGATAATGGGTAGGGTTTCAGTAAATCATATTTTAAATGACCAATAATAAAACGTAAGCTACGTCCAACTCTTACAACAACTAAAGGCAAGGAATTCGTTTGATCTACACCATTTTCATCAGTCGACGGAGGCTGTTTTTCAGGCGGAATGCAGACTAACTGATTTAATGCCAAACTAGTAATATTACATTGCAAAGTTCCAATTGTTACGTTAACATCGTACTCATCTGAAGCAATGTTTAATAGTTCGCCTTCTATTACTAGCGTGTCACCTTTATATATCTTTACTCCATTTGGAAACGGAGTATATTTAGGGTCATTGACATATACAATTGTACTTCGTATGTTTTGAAAATATTTGCTTAAATCACGTACCCACTGTACATTATCCATAATAAAACCTATTTGGAGATTTAATTGGGATTCACGTATCTTAACAAGAGCAGTAACATCAGTATTGACACCATATCCAGAATAGTAACTACTTCCTGCATTACTCATTGTTGTGTACAAATACGAATTATCGCTTATTTGTAAGCTATGCCTTTTAACAGCAAATATATTTAACGGTTCAAGTGCTGAGGTATCGGGACCAGCAGCAGACATTGAAATGTGCTCCAACGAGGCTTCATATTCTATAAACTTGGATTTAACAGACGGAGAAGGGCACTCCATTTGGTTTGAATTTATAACGATGCAAGAACTTTTGTTAATACACACGTTGTCAATAGTAACTTGTAACTCAGGTTTCTGTATTGAATTTAAGTGCAGGCCATGGACCGTCAAAACTCTACCACCGCTTGCAAAACTTAAAAGTGGTTTTATTTGCATTATACGCGGATCTTGAGTATAATTGAAAATGGAGCATATCCGTGCCGTGGGCACTTGGTGTTGGTAGGTAAAATTTGAACTAAGCATAGGATCTATAACTTGGTGGTGGTTATAACTAACAGTGTCAGCATGTGGCAATATAGGATTGTTACATGTATACGTACGATTGGCACTATCAATAACCAAGCGTAAAGTTCTTATTGGCTCTGGCTGGGTCGCTTCCGATGTAATACAAGTTAGTCGAGATGACGATAATTGAGTAACATTTATGTGACATTCATACTCGTCTAAGAAAGCCCGAATGCGGGACCCGACATTAAGATATCTGCCTATAATTGAAAGTTGAGTACCACCTGATTTCGGCCCAACATTTGGCTGTAATCCAATGAGCTGTATATTTTTGAAATTAAATTGAACACTAGACTCGGTAAATCCGGCTTCATTTGCTACTTTTATAGGTGCAGATAATTCGTGTGTAACAGGGCCTGTTCGGCATTCAATCTTTACTGATATTTCATAACTAACCAATTCACATGGAACTTTTCCAATAAATATTTTCCCTCTTACATCTTCTTCTCTTATTCCTAAATTACTGCCTTCAATGGTAATTAAAGTTCCACCTTCAATAGGCCCTGATAACGGTTTAATCATATCAATACGAGGACGTGGGCATTCATTAGCACGAGACATTGAATATGGTGAGTCATACTGAATTTTAGTGTGTTGAGACTCTTCAGAAAAACATGTCTCATTGTACACACACGAATTACGGCACCAGGCGCACTGATACTTTGTATCCCTTGTAACGCACAAGCTACAATCAGCGTGTTCACGATGTGAACCTAGCACACTACATTTATACAGATGAATTGTTGCAGTATCAATATAATGTTTTCGGTTCCAAGTTATATCCACTTTGGCTTCATACTCATGCGTGTTCGTTTCATAAAAGTACTAGATTTTGTAACATTAATAAAATATACCTGAAATATAGAATTAATTATACTTACTGGTGTCTTTTCGCATACTATTACTTTATTAGATTCAACTCGGGCGGGCAAAAGCATTTGCGATGTTTCTATTTGAACCGTGCACAAAAATCCTGAGTGGGCACTTTTTGGCTTGGGAAGATTTTCAATCTCTAGTCTTATTTCCTTTGGAACTTGCACAGGCAGCATAATTATTTCACTGGGAAGTTTGAGGTGTGGGCAAATTTCTTCATTACTGATTACGTTCTCCATATTTCGACATTGTTCCATTTTGTGCACGCATTTATTATCAAAAATGCACCAATTACATATCCAAGTACTGCGTAAACATTTCTGACAAGTACTGTGCCGCGAGCAGTCAAAAAAAGCGAAAGACCGGGACACAAAATCCTTATTAGTTTCGGAACTTCGTACTGAAAGAGGAACTAAAACGTGGTCCATACCAGAACTTATTTCAGGCCTTTCTTTTATGGGCGGAGTGGTACAAGCTAAACCGTTTTCCAATACATCAGCGTCGATAGGAGTTGAATTACCAAAAATGCATCGATATTTAGCATTAAAAGGTTCTGGTAGGGTTCGAATTATTAACTGTACCTTTGCAAGGTCTGTGATGGGTATGTTATCAGGGACAATAGACTCGAAATCGATGCATTGTTGTCCAGCGCCCAATGCAAGCCAGCGCGCGGCAGAGGTATCCTTTTGACATGCAGACCGCACAGTGCAACGTTTTTCCAATGAACACCAGCCACAGAATGGATCATGTGATTCCATGCATGAGGAACAATTTGTATAAACTGAACAGTGCTCTACTCGAAGTTTGGTTATCTGTTAACACATAATAAAAATATAAATTATGTAATTTGTTTTTATTTAACTACTGTTTACGTTTGATCGACATAGTGATATGTTCCTGAAGATGATTTCAGATTGAAATCGAAATATCAACCAATTAAAACCGAAAAATACAATTTTTAATATTGTGTTTTATTTAACTACGGCCTTACAATAACGAACGTAATGGCAACGGAGTCCATACTGAAAGTAATGGGCAAGCAGAATAAAGAGCTGAAGGCAGACCAATGGCAGGTGGTTACGATGAGGGCGGGCAGCGAACTACAGATCGCAATCGATCAAACATCGCTGCAAGCCATAAAGAGGCTCAACGGGGTCGTTAAGTTTGGGCTGGGCTCCCTTAAGGTCTTTGTAGCTGTTGGCCGGCGAGATGCCGCAAAGGAAGAAGCTCCAGGTGGTGCAGATTAATTTGCACCACTCAGCTTCCCCCTCGCTCTACCTAACGAAATATATTGCAGAAAACGGAGTGGACATACCTCTAATCAAAGAACCATGGCTGGTTACGGGCAGGGTTTGCGGATTAGGGCTAGACGGCTACCGTCTACATGCACCACAAGAGGGTAAAATTAGAGCATGTATTGTAGGTAAGAAAAATATTTATCTCTATACAGCACTGCAACGGAGACGTCTTCACTGTAGTATGCGAACAAAAGCAGGGGCACAAGCTGCTGTTATCGTCCGCATACTCCCCGTACGAGAGGGACACGCCACCACCGATACCTGTCCGCGAACTTGTGAAGTTCGCGGAAACGTATAAAACCGGCCTTGTCATCGGCTGCGACGCCAACGGACATCATGAGCTATGGGGGAGCAGCGACACAAACGCAAGAGGTGAGTCCATTTTTGACTACTAACTTACTACTAACCTAATTGTATGCAACAAAGGCAACCATCCAACGTTTAGGAATAGAATTAGAGAAGAAGTCATAGATATCACCCTGGCCACAGACACTCCCACTGTAAGAATCCATGACTGGAGAGTGTCAGACACATGCTCCTTCTCGGACCACAGTAGGATACTCTTCAACATCGATCTTGAAGTGGAAGTTCCCCGGCCATATAGAAATCCAAGAAAAACAGACTGGAACAAATACTCCGAAGTAGTATCTCACAAAATGGCGTCCACGGAAATGGAAGTCAGACGGGGAGCTAACAATATAGACAGAGCGGTAAACCGACTGACAACGATATTGACAATCACTTTTGAACTCTGTTGTCTCCTTACTAGACCACGGGTAAGACCTAGAACTACGTGGTGGAACACAGAGCTAAGCCAACTGAGGTCAACAACAAGAAAACTCTTCAACAAAGCCAAACATAGCCGGCTGAAAGAGGACTGGGATGCCTACAGATGTAGCTTTAACAAATACAAAAGCTGCATCAAGAAGGCAAAAAGGATATCATGGGAGCAATACTGTGAGAACTTGGCGACGACAAATGAGGCATCAAGACTACGCAAAATACTATCAGGATCTAGTTCAGCCCCTAGTAGCATAACGAAGTCTGATGGCTCATGGACCGTCTCCGGTCAGGAAACTCTAGAGGTCTTGATGGAGACACACTTTCCAGGATGCACGGATACGACAGGCACGACGATGCCAGAAAACCGCGCATACCCTCCGGAAACCGACGTCACGGACATCGTTGACCGGGATAAAATATCATGGGCTATAAAATCGTTCGAACCCTACAAATCGGCGGGACCGGATGGTGTGATATCGGCTATGTTACAAGCCGCTTGTATCAGTTCGTCCATATCTACACGGTATCTTTTCAAAATGCCTACAAGATGGTTATGTACCCGAAGCCTCGAGAAATGTACGGGTGGTTTTCATTCCCAAAGCAGGAAAACATAACCACTCGGAAGCCAAAGACTATTGACCAATAAGCCTCTCCTCCTTTAAAACACTGGAGAGACATATCGATCTACACATTAGTAACAATGCCAATCTCTGGCAGATAGATGCAGCCCAGCATGCATACCAAAAAGGCAAATCAGTTGAAAGTCCCCTTCATGAGGCAGTTAGTGTCATCGAGAACTCACTAAGCTGCAAGGAATACACGTTGGCAGCTTTCCTCGACATTGAGGGCGCTTTCAACAACATGCAGACGGAGGCCATCTGCAAGGTTCTTACACGATATGGAACCCAAAGCTCTATAATTGCATGGATCGATTCTATGCTTAGGAGTAGAGTTGTCAACGCAACTTTAGGGACTGGTTCTACGGTTCTAAATGACCACCAAAGGCATCCCCAAAGCGGGGTGCTATCGCCTCTTCTCTGGATACTGGTGGTCAACGAAATTCTTGAAATATGTAGGAGAAAAGGAAGAAAGGTAGTTGCATACGCCGATGACTTAGTGATTCTGATCACAAGCAAATTCTTGCCAACTATCAGCGAACTCATGGAATCGGTACTTTGCGACATTTCGCGATGGGCAAGGCAAAATATGCTGGGGGTAAACCCAAAAAAAACCGAACTTGTCCTGTTCACGATAAAGACAAAGATACCCTCCTTTAACTTACCGAGGCTAAACGGCACAACGTTAGACCTATCTTCGGAAGCGAAATATCTTGGAATTATACTCGATTCAAAGTAAAGCTGGAGAAATAACATTGAGATGAGGTCAAAGAAAGCTCTAGCAGCTGCAAAGGGGCTTTTGGGCGGAACTGGGGACTGGCACCACATGTCATTCATGACATGTACAGCACAGTGATTCGAACGATACTAACACATGAAGTTCTAGTCTGGTGGAAGGCGCTAGACAAAAAGAGTAATCAACAGAGGATCGGGAAGGTACAATGGCTGGCATGCCTGGGAATGTCAGGCACTGTGAGCTGCGCACCTCAGGAAGCGCTAAATGTCATCTTTCACTTGACGCCTGTACAAGTCTTCGTGCAGGGATTAGCCGCTAGAGGAGCTCTACGACTAAGAGAATCCAACATGTGGAAAGCAGCTAAGCACGGACACGCAACGATTCTGGACGATATGACGAAAGGGCAATTAAACGGAATAATAACCGACCTAACATCCAAAACAGACCACATCCCATGGGTTTTGGACTTCCAGGTTCAGAACATACGATATCCTTCAAGGGAGGAATGGGAAGTAGGCCTAGACAACGGCAGGGGCATCGCAATATACACTGACGGCTCGAAAATGGAAACGAGAACTGGAGCCAGGATGTACACGACACATCTACAGCTAAGCCAATCATTCCGACTTCCTGACGCATGCAGTGTATTCCAAGCCGATGTCTATGCCATATACAGAGTGGCAAAGCTGCTCCCAGATAGCGCGGTCAGCAACACCGACGCAACAATCTTTGTTGACAGCCAAGCCGCCTTAAGGGCATCAGAGTCCAACATGATAAAATCGGACGTCGTGCGGAGGTGTATAGCCTTTCTGGCTTCTATAAGTCATCTCAGTGTCTCCCTTTGCTGGGCACAGCGGCATTGAAGGGAATGAACTCGCGGATGAGAAGGCTAGGAAAGGTTCCGACTTAGACATAAGTGAGGTGGACAGCTCCGTCCGACCGCCGCTGAGTTGTCTCCTAGGGAGAATCGACGAATATGAAAACAAGCCAACGGACTCACTATGGACCAACAGGGTTGACTGCGAAGTCTCAAGGTCCTTATGGTCATGCTTGGATAGGAAGGGCACCAGCTTCCTTCTCAAACTGAACAAATCTGCGGCGAGGGTACTTACGGGTGTCATCACAGGTAATTGTGCTATCGCACCAATGCTCCGACTGGGGCGAATACCAACAGGCTCCCTCTGCAGAAGCTGTCAGGATGAGGAAGAGGATTCGATCTACCAATTTCTCTCCCGATGCCCGGCGCTTCAAAGAAGGCTCAGATTTCTGGGCTCACGCTTCTTCGACAGCCTGGCAGAGGTTGGGAAGGTGGACGTCCCGCTTCTTCTTGGGTTCATCAGGGAAAGCAAGTGGTTCATTGAGGAGGTAATGGGGCTAAACGAATTTGCCGCCACCCTGTACTTACTGAGGGCACTCACAATGGACAAAAATGTCTCCGAGAGGAAGTGTGGGTATTATCCACGCACGCCCTCTTAACCAAACCTACAATAACTAGTATGTATCGGGCTATCAAAAATCACCTAGACTGGAATGTTTTGGCTGTGACGGTGGACAAACTTTACAGTAAAGCGGTGCCGCTGATGATGGTAGGTAAGGTAGTCCAAATTTAACGGCCGTTATTAGCGAAACCGCGTTTTTTGAAGAAACCAAGCCTTTATGCGGGTTTACACTTTTCACGAACAGACTTCTCGAACAGCTGTTTATTTATGACTCATTCCTGCATCTGATATTCACGTCTGTCTTCTAGTTATATGCGGGTATAAGTGTGAGTAATAACTTCTGCGCTTTTGGCTTTTGTTTACATGTATGTGTAATAACGTCTGTGCTCTTATGCGCTCCAAAGATTTTCGAAAACAAAGATGTTGCAGGCGCAAACTTCTGTGGACAGCAGCGGAGCCTAACACAATTCTAGTAGGTCACTTTCACCACACCAAAAACTTTAACACAATTTTTAACGAAATTTAAGCACAGAAATACACTGATTGGAGTTTTAGAGAGTAAAAGTTAAATTTCTGAACACATTAGCTGAATAAAAAGTGTACAAATAATTGTTAAATAACAAATACAGACAGTGGTAGTTTAACAAATTCTGCTGTGGTAAGTGGTGAATGTGACCCACTAGAATTTTGTGAAGCTTGTCTCACACGATTTTTCGTCTATGCAATGTTTCTATATTATATCGTTTCTGTGCGCTCTCACTATGGACTTCTATGCATATGTGTGTGTATGGCTGCAAAATATACGCTGTTTATTGCTGTGTGCATGTATGTGTGTTTGTTTTCTCTTTTCAGCAAAAACTGCTATAAGCGGTTGTAAGCAATAAGGAATACTGGTTTCACTCCTCAGAGATAAACATCAGAATAAGGCAAAAAGAGTACATCATACGCTTTATAGTTAGTAACACCTTATTTGAAGTTCATACATCCTACAAATAAGCCTTATCCCTAAGGTAAACCAAAATGTAAACCAAAATGTGACAAATAGAATCCAGCCCTAGTCGATAAATTTTCGTATTATTTTTAAGGAAACTGGATTTTCTTTTTATTTTTCTTACGGCATACTATTCCTTATGCTACCTGGTTCCGATACCTTAAAATCAGGTTAATGTACTCGATATATTACCTTATTATAACGCCTTATGTAAGACTGATATTAAGTGGGTTATAAGCCTTAAATGAAAGGTGATAATACAGCAAGCAGTACCTTATAAGGCATAATGTCAGTCTTATTTGATCTAGTCCATAAGCCTTATAATAACGTTATCTTTCAGATAATCCTTATAAGGAATACGCCATAAGACCAATATTTCGAATTAAAGCCTGATACTATACACCTTTTCGCCAAATGAAATAAGTCTTATATAAGGTTCAATATTTTGCTGGGCTTCTTCTTCGCTCTTAGCTGATGTTTATAAATGTGTGATTGCTTGCTTTGCTGTTATTAGCAGTGTTTTTTTTACATGCATATAAATGCACTTAAACTTTATATGGACTTCTAATTGCATAACCTTATCTACACTTATTAAATCGTTTTGCAGAAAATAAGAACTGCTAAATTTCAGTACGCACTATACTAAATTGCAACTAAAATGTGTATCTCCTTTTTACCTCTACACTATTCTTCACATCTAGGTATGACCTAAAATTGTGTGTGTGTCCACGATTCATTGCAACTGATCAGCACAACCCGTTTTGTTGGGAGTTATTTAACCACTGCCTCGAGCGCATGCGAATTTTTTGACGATTAATGTAATGTTTACCACCTTGATCGCTGTCCCGAAGCTTCTGGTCTAGAACGTGGAGGTGGAGTGCTAATCACTATCAAAAACGACTTATGTAGTAATGCTGTAGTTTTGCAATTGCATGGCAATAAGCTTGAGCAAATTTGTGTTAAAGTGAAATTTTCTAGCTCCAGATGTGAATTTTTAGTATTTTCTTATATTCCTCCTAATAGTTGTATTGACATTTATGAAAACTATCTAAACAACCAAATTACTATTAAAGAAAATTTAGGTCAGTTCGATAAATTAATCTACCTTGGAGATTTTAATTTAGGTAATATTGGTTGACAACGTAAATGTGGGCCTTTCAATAAAAAAAACGCAAATTTTTTCACATTTTATTATTGCGGCAATGAAAAAAAAAAATTATTTTACATTTATAAAAAAAAAATACACAAAATCAGATTTCCAAAAATCATAAGTAAAATCAAATAAAATAGAAAATGGCTCAGTGGTGATTTATTAAGTGAAGATATATACAGCTGCGAGCACTGAACACACGGCTAACATTTTTTTAAACTGCTAGAAAACGAAAATGAAAGTTTCATTCATTTTATTGCAAACTAAAGGACAATTTCATAACTAAATGTAGAAACATAGGCACGTAAGTTTTGTTTTCATGCAAATTACCGCGAGCAGCAAAATAGTAGTATATAACAAAAATTCTTTAATATGCTTTAAATCGTTAATACTAATACTAAAATTTAGTGTTTGGTAGCATAACCGTTATTTCTAATCTCTGCGGCACATCGGTTTCTCATAGAGCCTATGAGTGGTTGACATCTTTCCCTTGGTACTGACTGCCATGCCCGAAACACTACACGCCATAGATTGTGGTTGCTTTATAGTTTTGCATACTATAAAGCTTTTTTAAGGTTTGACCAAAGGTTTTCTATGGGACTGCGGTCAGGAGATTGAGCTTGCCACTCCATTCCCTCAATTTCATTGTCGCGGAACCTCAACTTTGCCTATTTGCTTGTATGCCTCGGATCGTTATCTTGCTGTAGTACCCATTTCAGTGGCTTTTCTTTTCCGGCGAGTGGGAGCATAACCTCCTTGATTATTTTAGCATACTCATTTTTGTCTATAATGGTTTTTATACAAAATATTGGCCCCACACCATGATATGAATAATATCCCCATACCATAATACTGCATAACCTCCCACGTTAACGTGTTGGTGTGGGTGTCTAACAAACTACCGAGAGTCCGTTCATAAAATGTTGCTCCACATGTTTTTTTTTCAAAGCGGGGCCTTACATGGACTTCTAGCATAGAGGTTGAGTTCTAGGTCGTCAAAAGTTTCGACACCGGACATTGTGGTATGAGTCTTCTAGTATTTATTAACTTGGGGTACGGTAGTCGTTGATAATTTATGCGTGTCGACCCTCTTTCCCCGTTTTGTTTTGATAAGTAAGGCGTTTTGTATCATGGTGGGCGAGCAACCAACAGTTTTTTCCACATTCTTCTTTGTCTTCCCATTTTTAATAAGGGCCTTAATAATTTCGCACTTTTCGTGAGTGCAGTACAAAACTCGCCCAACTAAAAGCTATAATAAAATTTCTTTGTCTATGCCGGCTAAATATACAATAAATAAATACTTCAAACTTACTTATTACAAAAAATTAACTAAGAAATCAGCACCAATGATCGGTTCTGTGATCACAGCAATGCAAAAAAATGGGGACATTACGAAGTAAATTCAATGTTAAGGTTAATAATTTTGATCCAAAAATGTTTATACTTGTGTCATTTGCTGCTGAAAGAACTTGTGTTGGTAGCTGGGAGACTTTAGAACAAAGTGATTTGGGAATTGCACTAACATCAGCATCAGAATCAACTAAAAATGTTAACTTAGTTCTTGGATCGAAAATAAATAAGCTGTTTGAAGGCAATATGCTACTGTGTGCAAAGATTTTTGAACATAACGATGTTGCATGCGCGAAATTCAGTGGAAAGCTGCGGAGCTTCACAAAATTCTAGTAAGTCACTTCCACCACACTACAAACTTTAACACAATTTTTAAAATAATTTAAGAACACAAAATACATTGATTGGAGTTTTAAAGAGTAAAAATTAAAATTCTGAACAGATTAGCTGAATAAAAAGTATACAAATAATTGTTAAATAACAAATACAGACTGTGGTAGTTTAACACATTCTGTTGTGGTGAGTGGTGAATGTGACCTACTAGAGTTTTGTGAAGGTTGCTTCACACTATTTTTCGCGCATGCAACATCTCTACTTTAAAATTTTCTCTGCTGTGTGCCGCTTCGACAGCAGCGTCTACTAGGTTTTTGCGTAATAGCTTTATCCGAAAAATTCCCATGATACCAACAAAAGCCTGAGGAAGGAAACTTTTTCGACTTGAGTTTACCGCGTTTACACAATGAAAGGTGCGCGTAAATTTATACAAATTGTGTAAATGATTTTTTATACAAAATTTGACAGCTCGTTTGGCCAAAGTGTCAGTAAATAATAATTACATGTAAATATACACATATATATATTTTTGCATATTACATATTTATACTTTTATTTATTTGAAATTTTTCTTTCTTTCTACAAAACAATATTTATTTTTCTTGTTTGTTTTGCCATTTTGTTTAGGATTTCTTCATTAGTTACTTCAATAGTAGAGTGGATGTTGAGTAGAGCCAGCCCGTGCATCCTCTCCTGGCCCATTGTACTTCTTAGATAAGTTTTTAACCTTCGAAGGGAAGAGAAAGAGCGTTCGCTAGGAGCAACGGAAGCTGGAAGCGTCGCAGCAATTTTTATATATCGATGTACCGTAGGGAAAAAAGACACGGAACAATTATTTAATGCATTAATGAACGTGCTTGGTCGCTCCTCCTTTGGGATTGTCAAACAATGCCTGAAAAAGTTTTGCTGTGTTTTTTATTATGGCGTAATACAAAAAAATATTCTTGATCATATTTTCATTTGATTTACTTGATGAGAGATTTCTTTCATTGCATTTTAATTTAGAGGTGGGTAAAGCAGCGTCAAAACCGCACATGTTTTTTTAATTGATCTCTAGAATTTCAACATCGAAGCAAAAATGTATAGGTAATGTCGATACAAAATTACACTTTTCGAGATTCCTCTTCGTTTGCGAGAAAACCTTTTTCTTTTAATGGAACATTTTAGTGAAAAGTTAATAACTTGCCTGTATTTTCTTTTTGTAGACAAAATATTTGCCTACTATCAAAAAAAATTTCATAGATTTATTGCAAAAAGCCTGTGAATTATTAACTTTTCATTAAAATATTCCTTTTTTTTTTGTATCGACATTTCCTACATATCTTTGCAGTCTTTGTTGAAATCCCAGAGATCAATGAAATTACATTGGCGGTTTTGACGTGGTTTTACTCAGGTGAAACATACGAGAATGATATGTCTGAGCATGAAAATAATGCAAAATTCGATATTTTAAAAGGATAATTGTGCTGTCGGAAAATATGAAACTTAATTACCTTTGCCACATTTTCACTTCAGCTAGAAATTCTTCGGTCGAAGAGTGTGTATTTGGCCATTGAGTCTCAAAACATCCTACCGTTGACTTGATCTTATCGGAATCCAGTTCCTTACATTTTGATGGAAATATGATTTGAAGTTTTGAAAGGAGTTCACGGTGTTTGATAAATCTAGTCTCCAATTCTTCGCAATAGTGTTCCAAAAATGGGATGAAAATAGACCGTCGGTAGTATTCTTGTGGGGTACCAGTATAGTTGTCTCTATTTGCCTGTCGTCCAACAACACGAGGAATACTTAATGAAACTCCATTTTTGTAGCAGTTTCCGTTGCTGCTGCAAACATTTCTTCAAATGTGACGTTTGCATTTCTTCCATATCCTGAACCTTCTCCAACAAGTTATCTGCATATTTTACACAAACACTCAGATCGCAGTCTTTCTTTTGTAAACTCAAACTGAGATTTTTCGTTAATCGAAAAATAGGTTCCAAAACTGTCAGAGCAATTATAAACTGAGGTTTTTGTATGGATGTAAGGAGTGCATTGGGTTGAACTCCTTCAACTTTTGTGACAGTTCCATCTAGTTTTTCTAGAGCCAGACAAATACGGAAACGTGGGTCTTAAAAGGAGTCTCCAACGTGACACCAGATCTACTTGATTGACGGAAAAAATTAACAATTGCTTTGATTGTCCCGATACAATTTCTGATTGGTGGAACGTCGCATGCATGTGTGATGACGAAATTTAAACTATGATTGGCACAATGAAGGTAAATGGCTTGTGGATGGGATTTTTGAACTTCAACGGCGCACCCTTTAACTATTAATTTTGGTACACTTATACATATATGTATAGAGAAATCGAAGGTTAACTAAAAAAAATCTTGATAAAACTCCAAAATTAACATTTCTGCTTTCTCTACAATGTACTAATTAAAGTTCTTCTACTTCTACTCATTATTGATATTCACCTTGTCCAACCATGTAAGAAGACTCAATTTTCAGCTCTTTTAGAGTCGCAAGAAGTGCATTGCCAAACTCTTTCCCGGTTACATCTTTTACTGGTGTAAAACACAAAAAATCTTCTTGAAGCCGATATTCCCCTTCTGAATTTTCGATGTACCGTACACAGATTGAAAATTGTTCAATTCCGCTGATGTCCATGGTTTCATCAGCGATTGCCACGAAACATTTTGACTTGTTAACGCGCTCCACAAGTTTTTCTGTTATCGTTTCCCCAGCAGCATTTATTATTTGATTTTGAGTAGATGGACTCGTATATGTGGCGTTGGCAGGAGCAGTGTCCAAATGTCTTTGTAGATCTGTATCACCACTTTCTAAGACAAAACGCAATAGCGCTCTGAAATTTCCTTCACTTTCTTTCGGAACTGTCGTGGATATTGGACCGCAATCACGATGACCTCTCAGTGCGATCTCCTGTCTGCCACACAGAAGGACAGTTCGGATAATTGGAGTCAATTTCCGTCTATTTTCGAGTTGCATTTTCTTTCGACTCGTGTCGATCTCGTTCAAAATGTCGTCTTTTTTGTTTTCAAAAGTAGACTGAAAATTCTGTGCATCGATAGAGGCATCCATGTGATACCGCTTTTCTTGATGCTCTTTAAAAGTTTCTAGGGCTTTTCCAGTTTCTGAACGGCGCCCCCACACAAGTTTTCAAGATTTGATGATTTCCTTTCCCAGCAGATTTGATTGCGAATAAAACACAATATTTACAATAAACTCCATCTTCTTCAGACGAGTAAGTCGTCCATTGAAAAGATCGCAGCCATGACTATTGAAATTTAAAATTTCGATAGCTTGAAATTGGGAACTTGAAAGTTTCATCTGGGACCCACGTATTGACAAGAAGTTCATACTTTTCATTGTTGTTGAGGTTTTTCCGGCAGTAGGTTGCTACGTCTTTCGGAGAAACCTGCAACAATTTTGATTAAAAGTAGAATTTCTATCTGGGATTTTATTATAATGGCAGATGGTCCCGTTTATTCTCCGCAAACTGATACCACAAGCATCCTAGACCCGGATAAGATATTATGGGCCATTAAGTCATTCCAAACGTTGAAATCGGCGGGACCGGACGGAGTGATACCGGCTATGATACAAGCCGCCGGCGACAAACTCATTCGTCGTCTGCGTGGCATTATTACAAGATGCCTACACAGGCCTTACGAGAGGGAGGAGGAAAGGGGGAAAACCCTCAGGCCCGGGTATTCCTGATATGCCCGGTGAGAAGACACAGACTATATCCCAACAGTTGTTGATTTCCAGGTTAAGAACATAAGGTTTCCTACGAGGGTGGAAAAGGAGGGAGGCCTAGACAACGGTAGAGACATTAGATCCAACACAGACGGCTCAAAAATGGAAAAGGGAAATGGGGCTGGACTGTACTCGAATCATTTTCAGTTCAATCAACTTGAACCCCCAAAACACCCCCCTGAATACGCACCTGATGCGCATGCACAAATAAGTTTTGCAAGTGTTGTTTCTAAAAATATACAGAATGAGATAATTCAGGGGTAATGTTCTAATTTTATATGCATCGAAAAAGACAACAATGTAATATTTCAGAAGAAAGTTGTAAACTTCAAAGCATGATTTTTGCGTTCCTTCTTTTGGAGGGGAGGTAATGTAACGGACATTATCTACTTTATAAAATAAAAACCTTTTATAATTTTAAAATAATAAAAAAGGAATTTGTATAAAGTTAAATATATTCAAATTGTTAAGATAACTTTGCTTTTAAATAAGTTTCTTAACTGAACATAACCAGTAAATTTTTTTAACTCCTTGTAGATGCACATCAATTTTCGACCTATCTACTAAAAATTCTTATTTCTTATGGCAGGAGTTCCTTCGTTAATGTAGTACAAATGAATAAGTGGACTTGAAAAAAATTTAACATTTTTTAATTCAATAACATTCTTTATACTTTGTACGATTGATAGTGCTCTAAGAATCCAATAATTTCTTGTTTATAGACTAGAAAGTAAGCCTCATATTGACATTGATAACAATTTCTTTTATTTCATGTAGTTTTTTTAAGTAAAATAATTTAAAAAAAATTTTAAGTTAAACGGTTTTATTGCAAACAATACTTACATTAAGTAGTAATAAAACTAAAAGATATAAAATAATTAGGTAGGTCCTGGGTACTAGTCATCACACTCCTCATCAATCTAGGGCGTTGATCAGACAATTAAATAAAAGCGTTGGACGCGTAAAATTTCTATTGATAGTCAGAAGTAAGTCCAACTGAACCTTAATCAGGTTATGCTACGCTTCACATTTTCAGAAATTTCACGCGCCCAACGCTTTTATTTAATTTTCTGATCAACGCCCTAGATTGATGAGGAGGGTGATGACTAGTACCTAGGACCTACTTAATTATTTTCTATCTTTTAGTATTATTACTACTTAATGTAAGTATTGTTTCCAATAGAACCGTCTAATATTATTACTACTTAAAAAATTTTTTTAATTATTTTATTTTCTATCTTTTAGTATTATTATTACTTAATGTAAGTATTGCTTTCAATAAAACCGTTTAACTAAATTTTTTTTTTTTTTTATTTTATTATACTGAAATTTCACTAGCAAAATTTGAATTTATGTGCTACAAAGTATTCTGACGTCACTTCTACCGGGAAATGAATTTTATAATGAAATTTCACTAACAAAATTTGAACTTATATGCTCCAAAGTATTTTGACGTCTCTTCTAACGGGACTAGAATTTTTATACTAGTATTGCTTTCAATAAAACCGTTTAACTAAATTTTTTTTTTTTTATTTATTTTATTATACTGAAATTTCACTAGCAAAATTTGAATTTATGTGCTACAAAGTATTCTGACGTCACTTCTACCGGGAAATGAATTTTTATAATGAAATTTCACTAACAAAATTTGAACTTATGTGATCCAAAATATTTTGACGTCACTTCTATCGGGAAATGAATTTTTTACAGAAATTTCACTAACAAAATTTGAACTTATGTGCTCCAAAGTATTTTGATGTCACTTCTACCGGACTGTATATAATATTTGTTCACAGAGCCAAATCGGACAGATAAGTACGAGTTTTTTGAATATCTCAATTTTTACGACACCTAGCGTAAATTTTTTTTACTAAAGCGGTTTCTGTTTCTGTATGTCAAATAATATTTCCAAATATGAGCCAAATCGGACCACAAATACGAGTTTTGTGAATATCTCGATCCTTGCGCCACCTAGCGGCAATTTTTTTCATAGGTCTCTTTCTATTCATGTATGTATTATGTGTTCCAAATATGAGCCAAATCGAACCACAAATACGATTTTTGTGAATATATCGATCCATGCGCCACCTAGCCGCGATTTTTGTTCATAGGTCGCTTTCTATTCTTGTATGTATTATGTGTTCCAAATATGAGCGAAATCGGCCCACAAATACGATTTTTGTGACTATCTCGTTCCGTGCCCACCTAGCGGCGATTTTTTTGTATTATTGCATTGTCATCGGGTTCTGAACTATATTCCAAGTTTCAAGCTTGTAGCTTATCGGGAAGTTACTTAAATTTTAATTACAAAATTCGCGCTGGCCGGCCGGCCGGCCGTGCAGCCTGTCAAGTCAACCTAAATAAAACCATTTAAAAATAGCCCATTCTATACGTCATCCCCTTAAAGTTGACTGATTTGGCTTTAATATTATTTGTGAACATTGATTCAAAAGTTTGAAAGTTCACGATATTTTTAAAATAACTGCAATCTTTAATCCGAAAATGCTCAGTTTTATTATATTGCGTTTGGCTTGGAAACCCTTTGTTATGGGCCCTAATAAATGCTGTAAACTTTATGCTTAGACTGTATGTTATATTTTTTCTGGAAGTAATACTTCTTGCATACATTTTTGCTTCCTTGTGCTTAGATTCGAATCTTGTGCAATTTCAAATACATTTCATTATGTGATTTTATTAAAGACTCTAACTTAATTAAAGAATTTGTATCAAAAGAACTGCTATGTGTCATGTCAATAATTTTGAGGAGTGTTAAAAAAATAACCAACATTCGTCGTCGTCTGGAATACGATTTCCTATTATTAATATTAATATTTAATATTATTTGTGAACATTGATTCAAAAGTTTGAAAGTTCACGATATTTTTAAAGTAACTGCAATCTTTAATCCGAAAATGCTCAGTTTTATCATATTGCGTTTGGCTTGGAAACCCTTTGTTATGGGCCCTAATAAATGTTGTAAACTTCATGCTTAGACTGTATGTTATATTTTTTCTGGAAGTAATACTTCTTGCATACATTTTTGCTTCCTTGTGCTTAGATTCGAATCGAAGATTCGATAAGTACTTAAAAAGGCCTAATTGTTTAATGACACGCACATAATGTGTTAAAAAGTGAAATTTAGGTTTAAGGGATTTGTGAAACAATTTTAAATACATTTCATTATGTGATTTTATTAAAGACTCTAACTTAATTAAAGAATTTGTATCAAAAGAACTGCTATGTATCATGTCAATAATTTTGAGGAGTGTTAAAAAAATAACCAACATTCCTCGTCGTCTGGAATACGATTTCCTATTACACTGGACCACGAATTTCAACTTTTTCTCTTTACCAGAAACGCCGTTATGAAACTCGTATGTAAAATCAAACCCTGATTTCGAAAATCGAGTTCAGTTTTGATTCTATGGTACCGTTTTTGAGATATTTGTAATTTACAGTTATTCGAAAAAACCAAAAAGATGGCTCCCTTTAATTACGTATATCTCACGAACGGTTAGGCAATTGCAAAAAAGACAATTGCAATTGCGGAAAGGCGATGAAATTTGCTATAAATGCATCATACATTGCTTTTTGCTCAACCAGATAGTTTTCGAGATATTAGCTTATCATTTCAGATTTTTGTTTTTTTTTTTATGAAAAAATATGAAAAAAATAAATTTTTGCGAGGGCAGCATTCCAAAACCTCAACTTTTTTCCAGATATTTTTTCTTTACGTAAAGCTCTGTTTAATTAGAAAAAAGATAAGCTATCATCGAAGAAAAGCGATGCAAAACTACGTAAGTTATAAGCGATCAAATAAAAATACCCAGGTTGCGCAACTTCAATGTATGTATACATACATATATAAAAGGTATAAAGTGCAAATGGGATATTATCCTGATAAACGAATATCACCATAACAATGATAATACTTTTTCTTTAAATAAATCAAATAGTACTTTTAATACTCGAATTGTTTTATTAGGTAGAGTGGTTGCATCGAAAGGAAGAGTGGTTGGGTTCGAAACCTGCTGTAGGCATGAGGTTATAATGTATTTCCGTCACTTATGGGTAAGTATGCAGGGAGATTTTCAAAATTGTAAGACACAGAAAATTTTTAAAGCCTACATCTAAAGCAGGTAGTATTTTCTTTTCCCGGCTTTGTATAAAAAGGAACCTTTCTGTCTAAGTAAGATTTGATTTTTTCAATTTTATTCTTGTTCCGAGTATAAATATAAGTTAATGCGCCTTGAAACTTCATAACATCTGCAAGGATCGCCGTAGATAGTTCAGTTCATAAGTCAAATTTCAAAACCGTGATTTATTAAAAAAAATAAATTGAGTAAAATGACGCGAGAATTTGAGTGTAATAACGATCCAGATATGTTCAGTTTCATGTGTGGCCAATATACTATCATAAGGCGATGACGAATGTTCTCAGATCATATCAAAACTTTATACTCCAAGTATTTTGGCATTGAGCCTAAAAATGCTGAAAAACCATGGTTACCGAATACTTTGCGTACATCGTCTCGAGTAGAATTGATTCAGTCGGAATCAGGACAACAAATAAAATTTGATACACCAATGATATGGAGAGAACTTACTTGCCATTCAATAGAGTGTTATATTTGTCAAACAAAAGTACTTGGCGTTGGAAGATCAAGAAGAGTAACCTATGCCAGCGTACCTACAGTGACATTACCAGTACTACATTCAACAGCAGTTGCGGATCCAGTTCCGTTGTCAACAGTAATATCTGAGTGCGGGGAATCAAGTTGTACTGAATTTCGCATAGGAAACGAGAAAAACGTTCTGTCGCAAGCACAACTTAATGATTGGATAAGATATTTGGAACTATCCAAGGAAAAGACCGAGATTCACACTTATCGTATGCAACAATTTAAATTTATGTCATCCGATGTTAAGGTGATATATTGTAGAACTCGTCACGAACCATTTTCCAAACACTATACCAAGAAAGACAGTATATGCTACTGAAACGACATTCCTGGTTTATTCAAAAAGTTTGGTCAAACATATGATTCAAAAGAGTGGCTATTGTTCATAGACAGCAATATACTGAGTCTGAAGATTGTATTATTGCATATTGGTAACAAAAAGCCTTCTATCCCGATCGCACATGCAGTAAATACAAAGGAAACCTACGAGGAAATGCAAAAACTACTCAAATTTATCAAATATGAAGAGCATGATTAGAAAATATGTTCTGATCTCAAAGTCGTTGCAATGCTATGCGGTCTACAAAGTGGCTACACCAAGCACTGCTGCTTCCTCTGCAAGTAGGATAGCCGAGCTCGTAAGGACCACTACATCAGAAAGGACTGTCCGGAAAGAATCGAGTTTACCGTTGGTGTGGATAACATCAAATAAACCTCTCTTGTCAAGAAAGAGAAAATCATACTTCCACCCTTACACATCAAGCTCGGTCTCATTAAAAACTTTGCTAAGGCTTTGGACAAAGAAGGCGAAGCATTCGACTGTTTGAAAACAATTTTCCCAGATATTTTTCAATCCAAGATAAAGGAAGGTATTTTTGTTGGACCACAAATAAAAAAGTTGATCAACAATAATCAATTCAAAGGACTACTCTCATCAGTTGAGGCAGCAGCGTGGGAATCCTTTGAAAAGGTCGTTGCTTCTTTTCTCGGTAGACACAAAAGCCCTAACTACGATCAGATAGTGAACGACTTAATCAATAATTATGCGAAAATGGGTAAATATTAAAAGCTTATTAAAATTAATTTCCCAAAATTCTATAACTTGTTTACCTAACTAATATTTTCTTTCCTGGCTTAAATATGTCTTTAAAAATTCACTTTCTGCACTCACATTTGAGCTTTTTTCCGGCAAATCTTGGCGAAGAAAGTGACGAAAAAGGCGAAAGGTTTCATCAGCAAATGAAATTAATTGAGAATCGATATCAAGGATTCTGGGACTTCACAATGATGGGTGATTACTGCTGGTTACTCATAAGGAAACCGATCCTAAACTGAATAAGCGTCAAAGTAGAACACATAATTATTTCGACTACATAGTAAAATCAAATTAAGATAAAGATTGTTAGAATATAGTATAAATATAAATAAATTTAAAAAAAGTTAAAATATGGGTAATTCCATTCAAATTGAACTTTTAACTAAATAGAAACAGAGCATAGCTAGATATTTCACTCTTCTTTATACCATACATACGTTTTGAGGTATACGTTGAAATTGCGCAACCTGGGTATTTTTATTTGATCGCTTATAACTTACGCAGTTTTGCATCGATTTTCTTCTATGATAGCTTATCTTTTTTCTAATTAAACAGAACTTTACGCAAAGAAAAAATATCTTGAAAGAAAGTTGTGTTTTTGGAATGCTGCCCTCACAAAGTAATTTTTTTCATAATTTTTCATAAAAAAAAAAAACAAAAATCTGAAATGATATGCTAATATCTCGAAAACTATCTGGTTGCGCAAAAAACAATATATTATGCATTTATAGTAAATTTTATCTTCTTTCCGATTCTGTAAAGTTTTTTGCAATTGCTTGACCCGTTCGTGAGACATACGTAATTAAATGGAGCCATCTTTTTGGTTTTTCCGAATAACGGTAAATTGCAAATATCTCAAAAATGGTATCATAGAATTAAAAATGAACTCGATTTTCGAAATCAGGGGTGGTTTTACATACGAATTTCATAACGGCATCTCTGGTAAATTTTGGACGTCGACCAGTGTTATTAGAGGAAGAAAATGTACAAACGTCTTCAGTTCCCTAGCGGACATTTTGAGGTTACCACTAGAGAGGTGAGTTAATTCAAAAGCAGGGGATAAATTTCCGATTTCCGTTTCACCGTAGTTAAACATCTGCTTTCTATAGTTAAATGCTTCGAGGGAAAATAGTTTCTTTTGAGTTATAAAATATTTTACAATTTCACAAATATGATATTTACAAACTCCCTGGAACAAATCGTGTACTATATCTACCGCAAAATTTGTTGTAGCATGTTAAAGATGTTAAATTATTAAACAAGCAAATCAATTTTATACCAGTTAGCTTAACGTCGTTAGTCACTATTTCCGCATTATAATTTTTCTCGGACCTGATGAAGTCTGGATACTCCACGCAATCTAAATGCATCTCAGCTTTGTTTCTCATACAGAATCGGCAATAATAATTGGAATTAAATGAAGTTGTAAAACCAAGATGTCATAGTACAATTTTTTTAATTAAATTCTAAACCGCCTTCTTCAAGAGACTTGAATATATCAATTAGAGGTTTCATAAAAGGCTCATTACCAAACTTTTTTTGTATTATGATTGTTTAGCGACCTATTAAATGTTACATTTTTATTTGCTGGCTTGAGGTCATATAAATTAAAACAAGGTGTTTATATTTTGTGCCAATATATTTCGATTACACATCGGTAATCGTCTTCAAGGGCGAACTAACAACAAACATAAAAACATTAATGTAACAAACAATAATTCTATAATTTAATCAAAACACTTGATACATACATTTATTTCACATCCGTACTGTACAACGAGGAGTATTAAACTGCTTATTTTTTGTTAACAAGTGTCTGTATGCTTGCGCTGTATTATCAATATTTGTTTTGTAATTAATACGTATGTCCGTGGGTGTATTCACTATATGTAACATTTCCAATGTATATCTCTTTTACCATTGTTCCTATTTTTGGATAAATGAAGCGACGTCGAAGTTCGGAGTATGCGCCTCCCTTGCAGAGTGGGCCATGAGTGCTGTTTTGTGGTTTTTGTATGGTTACAATTTTTAAAATCAGTTTTGTGTTGTGCGAGACGTGTTTTCAATTTTGATTTCGTAGTGCCCACATATATCTTGTTACATAATTCTTTGTCATTACCTCTGCAAGGTATTTTGTATATAACGTCACTTTTTTCTGTTTCTGGTATTAGCGATTTCGTACGATTGAAAATACATTTTAAATTATTGATTGGCTTGTGGGATATTTTTATTTCCTTACTATTATAGCAATCAGATTTTGCAAGGCGCTCTGATAGTTTAGGTACATAAACTACAGATTTAAATATATTCACTTTTTCTAGTCTAGTTTCCACATTTTCTGATAGAGCTCTTCTTATTAAGGTTTTAATAATGTTATCCGGAAAATCATTATCTTTTAATAATACTGTTATTTCTTCCTTAATCTCATTGTGGTAAGTGTCGTCCGATATATTCACAATTCGTTTTATACAGCCCATTGCTGTATTAATTATCATTGTCTTAGGATGTTTCGAATGAAAATTAATGATGCGTCCTGATGATGTTGGTTTCTTATATCACACTAACTTGATTTGATTGCCTTGTCTTATTATAATTGAGTCGAGATAGGGTAACTATCCGTCGTCTTCGAGTTTCGTAGTGAACTCCGGGGTTTCTCAGGGGGCCAGCCATTTAGAGGTACTGAGACATTTTTTTAATTCAGGAGAGTCTTTAGTTGTTTCATGTGCAAATTTTAAGCTGAATTTCAAAAGGAGGAGACAATAAAACATCAAACAAAAATGTATGTTTACATGAATCCGAAATTGTAAAGTTTTCGTGGTGACAGTGATGAAGTTTCATTTTCAAAAAGTCTTCCAATAATACCACCAACTCTGTATCCAAGTCCAGATTATTTAAGCGACTTCGAAATCGGTACCGTGAATAATGAGTTTTTGCGATATAAAGAAGTCAACGAAATAATTCGTCGAGGTCAGCAAAAGTGTCCTGTTATTTTTCCACGTGATTGTCATGACGAGGCATTTCCTACCTCGATGTTAAACAGAATCTTGCCAAATGGAGAGAAAGTGGAGCGCGACTGGTTAGTGTGGAGTGCCAGTAGCAATGCTTTTTATTGCCTACCATGTCATCTGTTAAGCACCAATACTTTAAATCGACCTAAAATTTTTTCTGCGGATATTCGAAATTCCAGGTATGGAAGAAGCTATACGATAAACTGCCACCACACGAAAATACTCAAGATCAAATTAAATGCTATATTCAATGGCGATTTTTATAAAATTTAATTCAAAAGGAAGCTACAATTGATACACTTATCAATGACCAGGTAATCACTGAAACTCAAAAGTGGAAAGAAATATTATATAGAATTTTGGATACTATTTTATTTTTGGGTGAAAGAGGCCTAGCTTTCAAAGTAAATATCTTGGTGAACGAAACGATGGGCATTTTTTGGGCATCTAAGATCTCATAAATGATCTGGTAACCCTGCCGTGCGCGGACGTGTTTTTGATCGCTCTTCGAATTGTTATTCTTTTTACTTTGTAAACAAGTTTTGTCTTTTATAAATATTTATTCATATAATAGAAAACAGTTTATAAGTTTAATTTCGTATTAAATCTTTACACAGTGCAATATACATAGTGGCTTTTTGTGCAATTTAAACATTCAGTCTGTGTGTTCATATATCATAGATTTTCACGAAAATTTGTGATAACTGCATACCTTTTTGTTGGTAGCTGCTATTAGCAAGTCATTGTGTGCCCTTTTTGCTTTGTGTTGTGTTCGCTGCTAGCTATACGCTGTCTTGCGATTTGCATCCAGTGCTCCAAAATAACTCTTGCCCATAATTTTTGAACAGCTGTTCAATTTATCTTATACTTATAGTTTCTTTTGCCTATTTTTCTTTTGGGTTTGTTTAACTTTGCAATTATGTTGGATTGCTGTGTCAAGAAGTGCACCAATCAAAAGAAAATTTCCCGTGGTGATACTTATGTTTGTTGTTGGCTCTGTGATAATATGGCTCATGTTATCTGTGCCGGTTTCTCTGACATAGGTGGTCGGGTGGTTGACCTAATATCCAGCAAAATTGGACTGAACTGGACATGTCATGATTGTCGTTCCGTAGAAAATGACATGCGAGCTTTTATGAGGCAAACTCAGAAAGAGTTCAACAACATTTTTATTGGGTTTCGTGACCTTAACGAAAGATTCAAAACGATGGAGGCTCACTTTAAAAAATTGAAAGTGATATCTGAATCCCCAAAACGAAAGAAATGTATGCCCAACAATGACTCCAACTTGTCTTCGAGTCAGGGGCAAAGCTGTCCTCCTACGAATGTCCCTTCAACCGCGTTGACTAATACGAACAGGCTAACCAAAGACGTTATGAACAATGCAGCTCAGGAATCTCCACAAGAATCTACACAAGGTTGTGTCGAGACTTCCAGTGAGACGATCTATGGCAAATTAAACGATGCACGAACTAATAGTGGTACTTTTGCGGCTGTTTTTTCTACGTCACCAATGTTGATTTCGCTGGACTCCCCAATTCATCCTACACCTCCACCGGTATCTTTAGCTCCAACAATAACAGTTACCGATACTGGGGTTATTGCTAGCGATACAAGTGTACCTGAAAAAAATAGTACGGGCTCGATAACCAACGCTATAACGGCCGCACCTTCCCAGCTCTCTGGTGCGCTATCCGCTACTCCTTCGCAGGTGACTGCCGTGCCACCTCGTAGGGCTGTATTTGTGTCCCGATTACACGCCTCGCTTACCGAAAATGACATTGCTCATTACGTTTGCTCTAAACTTGGTGTTGCACCCACTAGTAACATCAATGTGTATAAATTTAACTTTAAATATGAGAGAGATATCTCCTCATTTAAAATATCCCTTTCAGATGAATATTTCGATAAGGTACTTGATTCCTCTTTTTGGCCCAAGCATACTGTGGTTCACTTGTTCACGAGAAAGGCGAGGGCCGAACCTGTTTTATTACAGCCAAAAAACGGTATGACGAACACAGTAATAACAACACAAAGGTAATTGCTGATCTGTCCCGTCTTCTCATTAATTATCAAAATGTTCGTGGTTTACGATCAAAACTTGTTCCATTCTTCCTTAATTCTTTCAACTTTTCTACACAAGTTGTAGCTTTTACGGAGACCTGGCTAAATCCTGATAATTACAATTCTGAGGTTTTTTCAAATAAATATGCTGTTTATCGGCGTGATCGCATCTCTAGAGCGGGAGGTGTCCTTATTGCTGTTGAATCTAACCTATCGTCTGAGTTGATTTCGCTGGACAATATCTCTCATATCGAATTCATAGCAGTTAGGCTTTCATTCGGTAGCTATAGCGTAATTGTTTGCTGTTCGTATATACCACCTCGTTCGGATATGGATGTTTATGCTAGTCATAGCTCGGCCATCTGCGATTTGCATTCGCAGTTGGGAGATAACGATCGAATTGTTGTTGTTGGTGACTTTAACTTGCCAACAGTTAGTTGGGTTAATATAAGTGATTCAAACTTTTTAACTCCCACTGCTCAACATGAGTTTCTCAATTGCTTGTTAGACTCATCTCTTTTACAGATTAACAATGTTCCAAATAGTGGAAATAAAATGCTGGATTTAGTATTTGTGGATGGCTCGGTGGGTACTGCCCTTACGCAAATACCACCTTTATCCCTTCCAGAAGACCCTCTTCACCCTACGCTAGAGATATCACTTGATATCAGCCTACCCCGTAGGATTCAAGTACAGTCTCGTCCCCGATCTAGATGCTTCTACAAAGCGAATTTCATTATGCTCAATGACCTGTTGGCTTCTCATGATTGGTCGGATCTCTATGCTTGCACTGATGTCGATTCGGCTATCTCTATATTTTACAGTACGCTTGATAGCTTCTTTGATACCTGCATTCCTACTCGCTATACCCTATGTTCGAATAAGCCCCCTTGGTTTTCAAGGCAACTTATCAGACTTAATAACATCAAATCTAGGCTTTATAAGAGGTTCAAGAAATCTGGAGCATCTGCAGACCTCTCTAAATATCTAATAGCTCGTTCTAAATTTCACCGTCTTAATCAGCTTTGTTATAAAAATTACTTGAGTTGTTGTAAAGCCCAATTTTTTAGAAATCCCAAAAAGTTTTACAGTTTCGTAAATTCAAAGCGGAAAACTTCTGGGTATCCTTCCTCATTAACCTTTGGAGGTAAAAAAGCTTGCACTGATGACGACGTTGCTGAACTATTTTCTGAGTTCTTTAAGTCCACGTATTCATCCAGTGGTTTTCATTCTGGTCAATATCCCTATCGCTTAGATAGCTCGAATTACATTAGGAATCCTGCTATTGATGGTAATATTGTTCTTCAGAGTCTTCAATCTTTGAAGCCCACCTTTTCTCCGGGACCGGACGGTGTTCCTAGTTGCGTGCTTAGGTACTGCGCCGAAAACATGTACGAGCCTATTTTAAAATTATTTGAGCTATCTCTGGGATCTGCGTCATTCCCGGCACTTTGGAAACAGTCTTTTATTATACCCCTGCATAAAAAAGGTAGTAGGTCAAAAGTTGAAAACTACAGGGGTATTGCTAAACTTTCAGTCATTCCTAAAGTCTTTGAACAGATTGTCACCAATCAACTGCAATATCAGTGTTCTAGTCTTTTATCTCCATGTCAACACGGTTTTATTCGTCAAAGGTCTACCACTACAAATTTGCTTGTATTCACCTCTATAGTTATGGAAGGATTTTTAGCGAACAAGCAAACGGATGTCATCTACACGGACTTCAGCAAAGCATTTGATACCGTCAACCACGAGTTGCTTATTCATAAGCTTGATTTACTGGGCTTTCCGTTTCACCTATTAATGTGGCTGAAAAGCTATCTTTCTAACCGGACCCAAAAAGTCCTGTTCAAGTGCAATCTGTCGGAATCGTTCGGAGTTTCCTCCGGCGTACCCCAGGGAAGTCATCTAGGCCCTTTGCTCTTTGCCCTTTTCATTAATGACTTGCCACAGACAATATTATATTACCATACTATAATGTATGCGGATGATGTAAAACTTTGCTACACTTACTGTCCTACCGATTTGAGTTCCTTGGATCTTCTTCAGGCCGACTTGGACTCGTTCCAATGTTGGTGCACAACAAATTTACTAGCTTTAAATTGCTCTAAATGTAAGCATATGACATTTCACCGAGTGAAGCCAGCATTGAAATCTTATGTAATAGATGGTACGCCTTTGGAGCGTATATCTATTGCAAATGATCTAGGTGTCCTTTTTGATCCGAAATTGAATTTTAACATGCATATTTCATCTATAGCCAACAAAGCGTTGGGTTTACTTGGATTTGTTAAAAGATGGGCTAAAGAGTTCGATGATCCGTACCTCACTAAGGTTCTTTACACATCGCTGGTTCGTCCAATACTCGAGTATTGCTCATGCGTTTGGTCCCCTGTTTCTCAAAAGCATATAAAGCGTCTTGAGTCAGTTCAAAAGCAATTTTTGATATTTGCATTGCGCGGCCTTAATTGGGACTCAAGTCTCCACCTTCCTCCATACAGAAGTAGACTTCTTCTTATTAACTTACCCACTCTGGAAAATCGGAGAATATTACTGGGGGTATTGTTCATCCATAAGCTCATTATTGGAGAAATTGATTCCGCGGACCTCCTCAGCCGCTTGTTTTTTGCGGTTCCCCCTAGAGTATCCAGACACTACGTTCCTTTCTATTTACCACTTTGTCGACGAAACTTTGCTAAAAATAATTCTCTTCTTATCTGGTGCGCGCACTACAATGACTTGTAAAGCTTCATCAGTCTTGAATGTACTTTTGCCACTATACGTAATGCAATACTTGCCTATCTAATTTAAGAGATACAAGCTAATTTAATTTGCCGGCATTTTATTCCTTCGATAAAAAACAGGAACTATCTCGCTTAAGGATGGAGGAACATTTATCAACATGTATCATTAAGAAGGAACAAGACAGTACTGTGTTGATTGGAATCTGGTGCATTCCAACAACGTAAAAAACATGCTTTTTCATGAGTCACTGACCGGAATCGTATGCATTCCGGCAGTATAATCTTATGGGTCAGGCATCGAGCTGATTGGAATCCGGTGCATTCCAACAACACAGGTCATGTTACTTTTTTATGCCTTGTGATGGCGTATCCTCATTACACTACTCTTAGCACTGCCGGATTCCCATGACATGCTGATTGGAATCTTGTTGCATTCCAACAGGGAGATTGGAATCCACTGCATTCCGAAATCATGCTGAGCGGAATCTGATGCATTCCGCCAGTATAAGATTTCGGCATAAGATCTTATTTCTGCTCATATTTCTTATTATTATTATATTCTGAAATTAAATAGTAATGTTCATTAATATTTCTTTGTTTGTAATATAACATTGTTGAAAGCTCGATATATCTTAAATTTTATCTTTTGAGTTGTATATTTATATATCTTTTATATTATGCAGTCGACCATAGTTTGTCGTCGACTTTAAATAATAAATAAATAAATAAATAAAAATAAGCCAATATGATCCGATACTTAGAGATCATTTGGAGAAAGTTAGGATTTCACAACAGTAGCACAAACGTTTACAAGTTCATTATCTTTCCCCAGACATTCAGAACGAGTTTATAGAGATTTGTGCAAAGCACGTGAGGGAAACTATATTAGATGAAGGCAAGAAAGCCAAGTATTTTGCTATTATCGTTGATGCTATGCCTGATGCTAGTCACGTTGACTACGTTCATTTTGCGCTAGGTTAGGTTGCGAGGGCTGAGCTGGAAACTATGGTAACAGCTCACTATTTAGGCCACCGATGGGCCCATTGTAATACCCTATACGGTCTCAAAGACGAAGGTCTCAAAGGAGAAGGTGCTGAACACTCTCCTCCTCTTCTGTACATCTGCAGCTGCGACAGTAGTCGAAGGTCGTTACCCCCATTCTAGCACCATGCGTGCCTATTAAACAATGCCCTGTTAGAACCCTTATCTGGGACGATAGAACTGATTTGTTTAAAATCAGAAGCGCTCTTGTGCGCCCCTTGTCATATGAGGGCCAGGGTAGCCTGGATGTCTCACACGATGATATGGCTGACCATAGTCCATTTGCAATTCTTATAGTGCTTGTGGTCACACGAAGCCTGAAAGTAGCCATGGGTATACCTGCCGAATCATTTCCCGGAAGGATATGGTCGGCGGTGCCTCTTCTGGCCAGCTCGTCTGCTCTGCAGTTGCCTTCAATATCCCTGTGCCCAGGTATAAGGATGATACTGAAGTGTTGAGCCATCTCGTTAAGAGATCTGCGGCATTCAGTGACCGAATTTGCGTTGTCGACGAATGACTCCAGGGCCTTTAATGCGGCCTGGCTGTCTGAGAAAATAAACACCCGTTTACCATCCTTAGGCATATGCCCAAGATGATTCACAGCCCTGTTTATTGCCAGCATTTCCGCTTGGTAAACACTACAGAGATCTGGTAGGCGAAAAGAGACCTCTAGACCCAGATCCGGTGAAAGGAGGCCTGCTTCCACCTTCCCGTCAAGCTTAGAACCATCCGTGAATATGTTGAAGGCACCCGGTACCGTATGTTGTCTTGTTTTCCAGTCTTATCGCGATGGTATATATGTACTACAGTTTTTAACGACGACGTGCTTTGGCGTGCAGTAGTCAGTGCGTACCGGTATTGGGACTGGGCGTTCGTGCCTAGGATTTTTGCGTGTCCACTAGATCCATTTGACCAGAGACCTGTTTCCCTTATGCGTAGAGCGGCGATGATCGCTATTTCCTTCGCCACCAGGTCAAGAGTCGGAAGGTATAGCATTGTGTTGAGTGCTTTAGACGGGGTGGAGCCGAGAGCCCCTGTGCTCCGAACTCCGTTGAACCTTTTGAAGCATTTTAAGATAGGTACTTTTAGCTAGTGCAGGCCACCAGACCAAAGCACCATAAAGAAGAATCGGGCGCACAATGGCTGTGTAAATCCAGTAGGCCACCTTAGGGGAGAATCCCCAGGAGGTGCCAATTGCCTTCTTGCAGGTGAACAGCGCTGCTGCTGATTTCTTGGATCGGCCCACTATATGGTCACTCCATAATAGCTTCCTATACAGAATGACTCCCAAATACCTGACTTGATCTCTAAATGCTAAAAATGTACCCCCAATTCTTGGCGGTGTTAGATTTGGTACTTTGTACCTCCTCGTGAAGAGGACAAGCTCGGTTTTATCCGGGTTGACTTCCAAACCTGTGGCTGTGGCCCAGTGCATTTTGCGCTAACTCCATTTCAATTCGAAAGCAACAAATTTTACAATTCAAGAACGGGTTTTGGCTTTCGTGAATTGTAACCAAAAAACTGGTCAGAAAATCGCTGATCTAATTTGCCATACCTGATTGATAATTGTCGTGCACAAGGGTACGATAACGGTGCCCATATGAAAGGAGCTTACAACGGAGCATTACGTCGCATTCACGACAAAAACTCGAATGCTGATTACTCGCCTTGTGCAACCCACAGTCTCAATTTATATGGTGTTGATACTTCAGAATGTTGTACGGCTGCAATTACTTTCTTCGGAGTTGTACAAAAATGTTTTACTATGTTCAGCAGCAATTCACAACGATGGAACGTCCTCAAAAAAAAATGTACCGAGCTCTCTTCATAGTCTTTCAGATAAAAGCCAAATTTGACTGCGGAAGCATACAGAGATGCTACCGGCATTCTCAAGTACATCAACAAGTTCGAATATATCTTGCTGTCCTCAATTCAAAATACTGACTACCATTAATGAAAGAAACGCGGTCCTCCAAGCTAGAAACGCCACCAAAGACGTTGAGGTCCGACATCTAGATGCCTTATTAGCTGATTTCAAGTTGATCAGGAACCAATGGGAAACAATTGTTAACGAATGCAAATCAGTTGCTATTCAATTGAACATCTCGCCAAAGTTTCCCGCCATTCGAAAGAGAAAGCCCGAAAGGTGTTCTTAAGATAATTTAAATGAGATGTTGTGGTTGTTGTTGTTGTAGCGATAAGGTTGCTCCCCGAAGGCTTTGGGGAGTGTTATCGATGTGATGGTCCTTTGCCGGATACAGATCCGGTACCATTAAGGTGCTAGCCCGACCATATCGGAAACGATTTATGTGGCCACATTAAACCTTCAGGCCATTCCCTCCCTCCCCACCCCCAAGTTCCATGAGGAGCTTGGGGTCGCCAGAGCCTCATCTGTTAGTGAAACAGGATTCGCCGGGGATAGGTGAGGTTTACAATTGGGTTTGGAGAAGCTATATATTGCGCTGGCAACCTGAAGGGTTGCGCTACACAGCCCCTTGAATCTGGTATTTTAGTCGCCTCTTACGACAGGCATACCTACCGCGGGTATATTCTGATCCCCTAACCCGCTGGTGGATTAAAGGAGATAATTACGGATGGTTCAGTCTGATTTTGAAAACAATACATTCCTGGTGATCGTTGATGCGGTAATCACTGGCATTACTGAACGATTTGCAGCTATGACAAATTTAAGCGAGACGTTTTCCTTTTTGTGGCAATTTGAAGACAAGGATGAAACTACGGTTCGGGCGAGCGCAGCAAAATTTGTCGAAAAATACAAGACGGACATTTCTCAAAGCTTAGAATGCGAAATAATTAACTTAAAACACATTTACGGAGCAAATTTTGATAAAGGTACGGGAGAAAAAATAAAAATACACGTGTCATGTACACGTCATTTTTTTTTTATGTATAAAGTATAAAGCTCGTAGTGTCCGTCTGTCCGCCTGTGTGAAAGACTTTGTATCGATTTTTAACCCCTTTTCCGTGATCCAATCGAGCTGAAGTTTTGCAGGCAGGCTCGTGGAAATGTCTGTATTATGTCAAATTGTGTAAAAAAAAAGAGATTTTTATCAATTCTCAGACTTTCCAGAATAAAAAAAAAAATCACTTTTTTCGGCATAACTTGAAGGGACTCCAAATTTTTAAACTACTAAAGAGTTTCGAAAAAAAAATTGTTTTCCGACCCATCCTACTCCGAATATTTGTAGCTTATTAATAGTAACTTTCTAACACTAAACTGTTTATGGCGGACAGACGGACACACAGGCGGACAGTACGAGCTTTATACTTTATACATAAACAAATTCTGACGTGTACATGAAAATCGCCGATACACGTGTATTTTTATTTTTTCTCCCCTTTCCGAAAAAGTATATTTGGTTCATAGGACAGAACTAAAGCTCGTTTGTGTAACACAGTGTAATGAGACTTCATTAATTCAAGTTAATGAAATGTATTAGTGGATTTTCTATAGGGGCCCGTAAATTGTTTAGTACCGGGACCGGATTTTCTCTCTACGGCCCTGGTTGGAACACTAGGAAACAGTGATACAACATCGAAAGAAATCAGTTTTTCATCTTCATAAATATACGTATCATTAATTTTATCTTTGAAGTCAAGCATACTTTTAATGTTATAATTCGCATTCGTTGTCAAGTTTTTCAAAATGTTTGCAATATATTTACAAAGGCCGTAGGATGGTGATGAGGAAACAGGGTCTGAGAGGAGTACCTTCCTTGTGAACTTTTGGAAGCTCGTAGATCCTGGGAGATAGTGCCGTTGTAGTGGTCATATTATTTCTTTCCGACTTGGAAATTATACCCAACAATACTCCTCGTTATACAGTCAGGATGTGAAATAAATGAATGTATCAAGTGTTTTGATTAAATTATAGAATTATTGTTTGTTAAATTATATGTTTATATATATAAAATAGACAAACTTTTTTGGTTCTTTGCTTTTGAAGTAAGCTGCAACAAATATATAGTTTAAATTAGATAACAGATATTGCGGCAAAGTTGGAAATATATAATAAACACCACATATTTTTTCTGCATTTGCATGACTACCCAACGAATTATTAATTTCAAAGCTATCCATGTAAACAAAAAACGGTATTACAGTTTTACCAACAAAAAACTTTAACTTCTCTTAACTTCCTTTATGAAATGCGTAATCGAGGATGAATTAAATAGGTCATTTATATTATTCAAAGTAGTTTCCAGAACTGATGGTAATTCGAAAAAATTTCTAATTTGAAATTTAATCGGCATAATGCAGCCAAGCACATTACCTGCTTCTATTGCTGGTCTATTATTTAGTATAACTTCACACATTTCATTGTTTATATTAAAAAAACTGTGGTTTGGAAAATTCATATGATCGCTCAACGCTTTTTAAGAACTTACATTCAGTTTGAACGGGCTTTCGCAAAAATTAACAAATTCTATAATATCTTTTCTCTCATTTTCAAGAGTATAGCTAAGCAGTTTATTTTTGAATGGCTCCACAACCCTAGAAATTATAGCAGATGCACTTTCCTGAATCGATAGAACGTCTTTTCTGTTTATATTGCTCTTAGTATGTAAATCTAATAAAAACGATTGATTTTTTTGATACAATTAACTTACTTTCTGTCATTTCGTCCATATTGTTACAAGGTCTGTTTGAGTCTGCTATTTGAGCAACTATTCTAGAGCTGTCGTTTACAAAAGGTAAATCAATATTAGTTCTTTTAGATTGTGGTAGTGTTAGCTCACTTTCGATAAAATGTTTCAAATGGTTTTGGGTATACCTCTTAAAGCAATACAGGTTTGAAAATAGTTGATTACAATTTGAAAAAGTACATCGAAAGTCACTAGTGTGTGTCAAGCCATGAGCATCTTTAAAGTGTTAAGTAATATTGGGAGTTCAATAAAAACAAAAAAAAATCACAAGCCAAAACATTTTACTCCTTTACTCATTTTTATACTCAGTTGAGAAGAGCTCACAGAGTATAATAACTTTGATTGGATAAAGGTCGGTTGTACAGGTATAAAGGAATGGAGATATATATAGACTTCCATATATCAAAATCAGCAGTATCGAAAAAAATTTGATTGAGCCATGTCCGTCCGTCCGTCCGTTAACACGATAACTTGAGTAAATTTTGAGGTATCTTTATGAAATTTGGTATGTAGGTTCCTGGGCACTCATCTCAGACCGCTATTTAAAATGAACGAAATCGGACTATAACCACGCCCACTTTTTCGATATCGAAAATTTCGAAAAACACAGAGTGCGATAATTAATTACCAAAGATGGATAAAGCGATGAAACTTGGTAGGTGAGTTGAACTTATGACGCAGAATAGAAAATTAGTAAAATTTTGGACAATGGGCGTGGCACCGTCCACTTTTAAAAGAAGGTAATTTAAAAGTTTTGCAAGATGTAATTTGGCAGTCGTGAAGATATCACGATGAAATTTGGCAGAACCATTACTCCTATTACTATATGTATGCTTAATAAAAATTAGCAAAATCGGAGAACTACCACGCCCACTTAAAAACAAATGTTAACAAAAATGTAATATCTTTACAGTATATACGTATACGTGTACCCACCGCGTCGAATTCCATTAGCCACCAGAGCACTCGTCGAATCAGAATTGGACCAATTATGCACACAAGGCATATTACAACCTGTTGAGTACTCTGACTGGGCAACACCTATCGTACCAGTTCTTAAACGCGATGTCTCGGTGAGAATTTGTGGAGACTACAAGTCAACACTCAACAAGGCACTCAGGCCGCATGATTTTCAAATTCCTGCTGTTAGCACCCTACTCGTCTATAGAGGGTGGCAACATATTCGCCAAGCTTGATTTGGCACAGGCATATCAACAATTGGTTGTTGATGAGCACTCGTCACTACTGCAAACAATCGCCACACATAAAGGAGCATTCCGAGTAACACGTCTTCAATTTGGAATCTCCTCTGCACCCGGCATTTTCTAAAACTTTATTGAATCTCTCTTGCGAAACATACCGGGTGTGTTGCCATATTTTAATGACATAATGTTAAGTGGCGGCCACCGTGGTGTGATTGTAGCGTGCTCCGCCTACCACACCGGATGCCCTGGGTTCAAACCCCGGGCAAAGCAACATCAAAATTTTTAGAAATAAGGTTTTTCAATTAGAAGAAATTTTTTCTAAGCGGGTCGCCCCTCGGCAGTGTATGGCAAGCGCTCCGGGTGTATTTCTGCCATGAAAAGCTCTCAGTGAAAACTCGTCTGCCTTGCAGATTCCGTTCGGAGTCAGCATAAAATCATGTAGGTCCCATCCGGCCAATTTGTACGGAAAATCAAAAGGAGCACGACGCAAATTGGAAGAGAAGCTCGGCCTTAGATATCTTCGGAGGTTATCGCGCCTTACATTTATTTATTTTTAATGTTAATGGGTTTTCTGTTTTACCCGAGCTTGCAGAACGTATTGAACAGGTTTTTACACGATTCGATGAATCGGGGTTGCGGTTACGTAAAGATAAATGCGCATTTGGAGTGCCAGTTGTTGATTTTCTTGGTTTCAAGCTGGCCTCCCTGGGCATTAGGCCAGCATCGAATAAGATGTCTGCAATGCGCACGCACCAATTCACTGGTGGGAAACCACTAAATCACCATGGTCACACATACACGTAGATTTTGCCGGTCCCTTTCAGGGCAAACTATTCTTTATCGTAGTCGACTCATTTTCGAAGTGGCTCGAAGTTTTTTTGGTAAAGTCAACCTCATCGAAATCGGCTTTGACAGTACTGCGAAATCTTTTTGCAACACATGGATTGCCAGATGCCATAGTATCCGACAATGGTACAGCCTTTACATCAGAAGAATTTAAAGTTTTCCTGCAAGACAATCTAATTCGCTAAATTCGCTGTGCTCCATTTCATCCATCCTCTAACGGGCAGGCTGAAAGAATGGTGCAAACAACCAAGAACTTTCTGAAGAAAATTCCGGAAAGCACGGACATAGATCTAAAACTGTCTCGATTCCTCTTTAACCAGCATATCACTCCACATACATCAACAGGACGTTCGCCATCTGAGCTAATGTTCAACCGCCAACTTAAGACGTACTTCGACAAGATCTATCCCCATGAGTTATCGTCAAAAGTTGACATCGATGTTAAAATAAAAACATATAGTGAAGGTGACGCTGTCTGGATTCGAAACTACTCTTCGGGACCAAAATGGATCTAAGGTACCATATTATCTAGAACAGGGCCGATTTCATACACAGTGAAGCTGCAAGACTCGAGAACGGTCAAGCGACATCAAGATCAAATGCGAAGTCGCCAAGTAGATGATGCCCCTCAGTTCGTAGAAAGAGAGTCGGAAACAACAAGTGAAACCAGCAAGATAACGAAACATCGGAAAATCCGTCGCACACTACGCACTCTCCGCAATCTCGACAATCTGCCGCCGGAGCAACAGCATCTTCAGATTCCAGTGTCAATGAGCCGACTCCACGTCGATCGAGCAGAGAAAGACGCCCTCCACAATTTTACACAACTGGGCGTTAAGGGGTGTTATGTACGATCACTGTATATGCACGGTCCCTGCTCGTAAATTCTATCAATCCCCTACTTAACTACACTCAGAGAAAAAATCGTTCTAAAACGAACGAAACAAGTTCAAAATTAAGAACATTCGTTGACAAAAGTCTGTTAAGTACGTTTTTTCTTAACTTGTGACCGATGGGCTTGTTTTAAGAACAGTTTTTCCAAGCACACCGTTCGTATTTTATGACCAGTTTGGTATTGATGTGTGAAACTTCTGTGCTCATTTCAAGCACTACTTGGGATTGAGTTAAGATTTTTCATTCTCACGCTTCTAGAACGATTTGGGGTCGATTTAACATTTTTCGGTCTCAATTCAAGAACGGTTCGTGCTTGAACTTTGGTGGGAAGGTAAAGTATTTTTTTAAATATATTTATTTATTTTTTATTAATAATAATTTTTTTGTCATAAATAAAAAATATTTATAACAAAAAAATTGTTCTTAAAATTCAAAAGTTTAAGAAAAATGCATAATAAGCATTTTCTCATACATTTCTCTTATTGAGAAATTATTCTTATTTGAAGATGTAATCTGCATATATACTTAAAACATTTCATAACAAGTTTGAGAATTACCTGTGCATATGTGAATGGAACTGAACGAAAAATAAGAGTTAAAAAAAATAACATAAAAAATTGTTTTAAAAAAATTCAGAGTTTGACGGTGATCGAACCCGCGCCACACGATCGCAACCGCAACATCATAGCCGCTGGGCCACTACAACTGCTTGATAGCTTGTGCCAAATGTTGTATTTAACATTGTAGTCCACGCGAAGTGTACCGTTTCTTTTTCTTGGGCTTAATTCAAGAACATAGTTCTCATTAATAGAACATTTGTTCATATTTTAAGACCAGCCGTTCTCTTTTCAAGAAAATGGTGTCAGTTCAAGAACAAGGTTGTTGTTTTAAGAACAGGTCGTTCGTTTTTCAAGAACAAGAAAGTAAGAACATGAAAAGCTTGAATTGAGTCCGGTGGTGCTGGATTTTGGAACGGCGTTTTTCTCTGAGTGTACATAATTCACATAGCGGTCATTTTTGGGTTATGTGCGAGCACAGTTCATATACCAATATCAGCCAACCCGTACTTAGGTATATAAAACCGGTCTTTCTCTTTGCCTTTGACGATGATTCAAAAACACATGAAAATGAAATAAAGTAAAGTATTGAATATTAAACGTTCCGTCATAGTTTACATAAAATTCAGTTAAGCTTTTTATGTCTGGACCCACTACAATGAGATACGGTTGAATTTTTTGTTTCCTGTGTATCGATTATTTTACCTTCTCTGCGTACGTAAATTCCAGATCATTTATATTGGTAATATGTATAATATATATATATATACATATATAATAACTGTCCATAGCATCTGGAATAGTAGTTTTACAAGTAACACGCTTTCCATCAATATATGCTACGTATCGCGATGTGGGTTTCAATACAGCATTTAGCAGCATAATCAAAATGCAATCTTTGAAATCTACATATATATGTGCATAATAGAAACAAGTAAGGAAGGCTAAGTTCGTGTGCAACCGAACATTACATACTCAGCTGAGAGCTTTGGAGATAAAATAAGGGAAAATCACCATTTAGGAAAATGAACCTAGGGTAGCCCTGGAATGTGTTTGTAGGACATGGGTATCAAATGGAAGGTATTAAAGAGTATTTAATAAATAATAGTTTAAAAAAAACTAAAAAAACACGCTTTTATAGCAAATGCACCCCACGCTTTTTACGCTATACAAACAAAATAATCAAATTATATATCTTTTATATGAATTATTAGTGAAGTTACTAAATGTATACAAAAAAAAAGAGTTAATATATTCAAAATTAAGGTTATAATAAATATATTTTAATTATATACACTCTTTCTCCAGTTTATAATCAAAAATATACCATTAACACATGTAAGTAAATTTACAACAACAGACATATAAACTCAAATTCGTATTTAGCCAATCTCATTTCCAATTCAAAACAACAAACAACTTTAAATTTTTAAAATAAAACTAATTAGTACAATCAATTTTAAAAAATCTCAAAAGATTTCTTAAAATTATTTTTATTGACATATATCAATTATTTCATATTGAAATTAAAATCATATTAAAAACTCAATATTATACTCATTAACATGACACGAATCAATAACAATTTCATATCACCCTCAACCGAATAAAGGAATCAACTTTTCATTCCTTATCAACAACTTGGACATACATTATGCAGAGTACAATTATATATTGAACATATAACATATATATAATACAAGTTTTAATTTTTGAGTAATTGTGCACACAAAGTTGCAATCTACTATTATTCAACCTCATCCCAGGTTCTTCAATCACATCACGATAAATAACAATATTTCTCAAACAACATAGAAATAACACAACCAAATATTAATATACATAAAATATTCTAAAAATCAGTTATCAAGTACATCAATTCATCAAAAGATTGGATACTTACATCAATACTAACATAAACTTTTAACGCAATTAAGACACAATTCAAATGTTTTTCAAACTACAACACAAAATTCTTACAGTAATTAATACACACTGTAAATTATATTTAAAAAATAAATTTTTCGTTTCACTGGAGGGGGAGTAAATGTAGGATTATCTACTTGTATTAAATATACTGTAATTTTATAAATTATTTTCGTGTTACATTACTTTCAATATTCTTTCAAAAAGAAAATTTTCTTGTCAGTAATTTTTAATTTTTTTTAAAGTAAATACATTTATTTAATTAATAAAATAAAATTTTAAAAAATATATAGTTGTATTATCAACTATAGAAGGGTCACCAGTGTCGCTTTTGAAAGATATCGCAACGCAGTTAGGTCTACGAGGTCGTGTCATGCCTCTCACTTTTTAATGGTACGATGACAGCCAGACAACAGAAAGCTCCAGGAAAGTGTCTCTTGAAATAGGAGAAGTAAATAGTCGCCATACATACTCACTGAAAAACTGTTGAGTTTGGAAATTGTCATGTGTGTTTGTCCAACCAAGTCGTCGAAGTTGGACGTGATCAACCAGTAGCAGCGGAAACTAAGTTGGGTTGGGTGGTATACGGACCACACCAACAAGAAAGCGTTGACATGCCGAAGGTACTTCATGTACGTAAGGCGGAATTATATAAACAATGAAATAACTTAATAATAATAATAAACCCAACGAATTAATACCCTCCAAAGCCCGCCCAACCGACACGAGGGGCGCATCCGCATGACGCACAGATTTGTTTTTCTTTTTGCCGAGTTGTTGATAGGCGGAGGTTTGTTAAGCGTCGAGATCTAAAACTGCTCAGCTACAGAATAAAAATAATTAGCTGAGTATTCATTTAATTCGAAATTAGTTCTGCACTGCCTCAAAAGAAGACGTTTGTAATGTCTTGACGCTCGTGATGGGACAACGAACTTTACTTCGTTCAAAAGAAAGGGGCTAGAAATTAGTCCTTTTAGTAGTTTAGCCTAGCATTTCTCTACGACTAGCGAGAGTTTGAAGATTGATAAGCTTTAACCGACTGCATGAACTTGATATCGCGGATTCCAGACTACTGATCCACATTCTAGGATCGGTCTAACTAATGTGGTAAAAAGGGCTTTGGTTACATAAGGGTCACTAAATTCTTTAGACCATCTCTTCACGAATGATAGAACACCTCTAGCCTTATTGGCAGTAGTCATAATATAGGCGGGTTCCGATAGGAACACTTTCTTTGCCGGAGCATCATCTTTCATTCGCATAACATGGCCTAGCCAGCGCAGCCGCTGCGTTTTAATTCGCTATACGCAGACATCAACATAGTCCAGCGAATAAAAATGTACTGATACAAGACAAAAATTATCAATTACGTAAGAGGCTGCTGGCAAAGATCTCCGAGAGAGGCACATGAACTTACATTTATTGATGTTCAGCGGCATTGAATTCGCGTTGCACCAAGCAACTAAGCAGTTTAAATCCGCTTGAAGCAAGGGACGTTCTTCAATAGACGCATAAGACCTAAAAAGTTTTACATCATCAGCATACATTAAAATTTTGGAATATTTTATTATGGTACAGATATCATTAATAAATAGCAAGAACAGAATTGGACCGAGATGACTGCCCTGTGGGACGCCAGAGGGAACATTAACGACATCTGAAAGAGTATTTTTAAAAATTACTTGTTGCGTTCTACCGCATAGATATGAAGATATCCACTGAGTGAGACCAGGTTGGAAGCCAAGTCGATCCAGCTTGTGGATAAGCAATGAATGGGAAACTTTGTTAAATGCTTTACTGAAATCAGTGTAAATAACATCGGTGTGAAGATTTTCCCTAAATACATTAGAAACATGAGTTGTGAATTCAAGTAGGTTGGTAATGGTTGATTTGCCTTTACAGAATCCATGTCGAGTCTGCAATCAATGCAGAAATGGAAAATGTTAGCTGATTGGTAACAATGGCTTCAAATACCTTTCGGATGGCAGACAATTTTGCAATTCCTCGATAATTTTCTACACATGACCTACTGCCGTTTTTTATGGAGGAGTATTAGAAAAGATTCCTTCCAAGCAGAAGGAAAAACTCCACGTTTTAGGGACATGTTGAATAAATCAGTAGGGGTTGATAAATGTGTTCTGCGAATTTTTTGAGAAAACATGTGGGAATTAGGTCAGGACCGTATTTATAACGTTCCTTCAAAGAAGTTAAATATGTAAGAACCTCTTCTGGAGATATTGATGGAATATTAATTGCGTTAAGTGAGTAAAGTTGATACGGGTATTCACTAGACAAAGAAATTAATTCAGCGGAATAGTTAGATGTGAAAAATTGTGCAAATAAGTTTAGCAATATCTTGATCGTCGCTAAAGAAATCATCACGGTATTTCATGCCAGAAGGAAAGCCTTTAACTCTACGTTTAGAGTTCACGAAATCATAGAAAGCTTGCGGATTGCAAGTTATTTCCTTTTTTATCGCACAGAGTTAGGTATTGTAACACATTTTATTTAATTCAAAATATTTATGACGCAATATAGAGTACTTCAAGTAGTCGAGTGTGAACCCGTCTTCTTGTACAGCTTGAAGGAACGCGATTTTTTTTTTTTTTTTTTTTAAGATTTCAGTTCTTTGGTGTACCATATTTGGACTAGTTCAGTGGAAACTCGTTTACGCTTAGGTACATGTCTTTCCAGAATACCGTGAATGATGGCATTGAAGTCAGAAACGTTTTTGTCAATATCTGCACCGTATTTGGGCCAAACTATTGTAGATAAAATTTGGTTGAGGTTATTAACCACTCGTGCTGATAAACCGACGCACTTCATATGGGCAAGCCCATCGCAAAGCCAGCATGCCACGAAGGGATGTGATTCACTTTTTACTAAGCAGTTAGGATATAAACACGACATTCTTAATTTATTTAGAGGATTAGGAATAAATATATATATAAATGCTACAGAAAACCGATAAATAATAAAATAGGAAAAGTATGAATATTAATTGAACGATAGCACAACGGGTTACAACAAAAAATACAACAGTTTGAAAGTAGCTGTTTGAAAGAGATATGCTGTATGAGCAGTTTGAGATGCACTGCAATAACACTGAACAAACTGCGCAAACAGCTGTGACACTGAGGAAAGAATGTGCACGCAAAAAATCAAAAATAAAAACAAAATACACTATTAAAAACTGAAGCCTATCGACAGCAACAACACAATGCAAAAGTACTCGGCAATTCAACTGCAAATAAATATGTACATATGTGTATATGCAAAATTGATGAAAATTTTAATTTTTAATATTAAAACTTTAAGTAAAAGCAATTATATATAATTTTAGCACTTCACCAACTATGTGAACAATAAAGCTATATTTAGTAATATTAAACATTGAAAACACAAGAGCACAGGTAAAAAATCAACTATACAGCTTGACGTTTGTACCATTCTCTGATGGAGGAGTATTTTTCAAATGACAGCTTTGGAGTCCGGAGTACCAAAATCGTGTTGGAGTTGGATGAATATCAACGAGCCAGGAAAATCTTGTTAGAAACCATGAAAAACATCGGCCAGAGGTATGGAGTAGGATTACTTTGGCACAATATTTGACCGAACGGGTTATGCAATGGCGAAGCAGCGTTTATTGAATACTGAGTCTAGAATGCAGGATCTCTTTTATGCTGAGAGTTATAAAAGGGAAATGGCCAATTATATAGAAAAGGGGTATGCCAGAAAGCTGACACAAGATGAAGCCGCTATTGAAAATCGCAAAACATGGTATCTCCCTCACTTTGGTGTTGACAATCCGTAGAAACCGGGAAAACTGCATATTGTCTTTGACGCACAGTGTAACTTTTTTCACTTTTAATTTAATTTATTTAAAAATACACATATAAGACATAGTCTTTTACAGTGCCATATATGTTATTATTCTTATTACTAGTACAAAGTAAGTTTAAAAGCTAGAAACAAAAATAGAAGTAACATTGAAACCATACAGCATATGTTCCATGGTGGTAAGTAAAAAAGGAAAAGAAAAAGTAAAACACATAAGAATGTTCAAGAACAAAGGGTACGATGTACAGCTAATTTGAAGCGCTTAGGAGTAGATTCTAACTTTACTTTATTAGGCAAAGCATTCCACAACTGCACAGCCCTAACGATAAACATCTCGATGTTACTGAATACTTAAAATGAGGTACAATTAGATTGCAAGTACGGGATGATTGTGCGAAAGTAAGTTTTACAAAAAGGTATTCCGGTGTACGAGAAAAGATAATCTTATGTATAAATATTAGCAAACGACAGTCAAAGAACGCTGATAAACTTCGTATGATTTAATAATCGGGGATTGCCCACATTGCTTTTTCAAATGTATGAAAACATTTATTTGAAGCAATTTTTTAATTTTATAATTTATTTAATAATTTGGGAAAAATTTAAACAACGTGATATCAGGACGGACAAGGCGACAGCTGTTTCGATTATACCTTGTAAATCTCTTCAAAGCCTTTTCTCCCGGGAGTGGGAGTCGAACTCGCACTCCTACGATAAACTTCATTCAAGAATAGTTTTTTAGAAGTTCGAAATATGATCATATTTCCGTTTAAGATAGATATATCTGGCACAATTATTAATCAGTAGTTGATATTTGTTCATGGAAGCTTTATCCAGGCAAACGTATATCAATTCATGGTAAGATATTATTGGTATTAATAGACTTTTGAAAGGTTTAAGTTTTATGTCTTTTCGAATAAGATAAGCCGTTTTCCATAAATGCCTTAATATATAATATAACCTACTAATTGATGAATTCACATGATCAACACAAGTAAGATGCTTATTTAAGATAAATCCAAGATTTTTGCAGTCGTCTCATATTTCACAACGCTTCCATTTATAACTATCGGAGAAATGCCATCCAGATTGTAGGAAAAATGTGAAATAGTGATCGCCTGTGTTTTGGATGCATTAAGGTGTAGCTTGTTCTTAACTTCTAAATATTTATTTAATCGGCAAACTAAATCCTCCGTTAAGCCAAGAGGGGCAGAAAGGTATACCTGAACATCATCCTCGTAGAGATGAATGGATACATTACGATAGCATTTTTCTATGTCATTAATATACAAACTAAATAAAATTGGACCAAGAATAGAACCTTGTGGTACCCCAGATTTTATTGGTAATAACCTGGATCCAATATCTCCACATATCACACGTTGGTACCTGTTTGTCAAATAGCTTTCAAGTAGCTTTACAGCATCGCTACTGAATCCAAAATATTTTTTTTAGCTTATGCAGATGAATTCTGTGGCAGACCGTGTCGAATGTCTTAGAAAAGTCCAACAACGTAAGAAATGTGAGGTCGCCATTGTCAAAGTTTGGTCCTGTGTCTTCTAAAACCTTGAGCATAGCGGTGAACAACTATGTCCAATACGATAACCTAATTGATTTGCCGAAAGCAGATTTTCTTCAGTCAGATATTTCCTAATCTGGTTCGATAAGAGCTTTCCCAAAACTTTTGATAAACATGGAAGAATACTTATTGGCCGAAAATCACACGGTTGGGAAGCATTACCCTTTTTTGGAATAGGTATAATATTAGCCATCTTCCAAACATCAGGAAAACTTAGTGATGTTAAAGCAAAACTTAAAATATGCGTCAATGGCGCAATCACATATGGTAATATAAGTTTAATAAATCTTAGACTTCTTTTATCTTCCCCTGTTGCATTTGATTTTTTTGAAAGTATGGATTGTATTGTTTCAGATTCAGTGATATTAGAAAAGTTGAATTTACTGCACCAATCAAGCAAAGAATCGTCGCTGGAAATATTTGACTCACTCTCATTCGGTATCTTGGTAGCAAAGAAATCATTCATTACATTAGCCTCAATCGAGCATTCCGATTTTAAATCATTCTTAATACTAAGTTATTTTAGATTATTCCAGAGAATCTCTGGTGGTAGGCATACATCAAGTTTGCTTTGGAAATAACCCCTTTTGGCATCCCTAGTAATTTTCGTAGCTCTATTTCGCAATATCATATAAGCCTGCCAGTTTTCTTCACAAGAGGATTTCCTCCAAAGGGAATAGCTATTATTTCTTGCTTTTATTGCCTGAAGTACATCTCGATCGAACCATGGTTGCTTATTTTTGTTCACTCTAATTTTCTTAAGTGGGACATATTTATTAAATAGGTAGTTAACCAAATTGGACAAATTGTCAACCTTTTTATTTATGTCTGCTTCAAACCAACTGTCATTCCAAGGAACTGAAGATGCTTCAGCAGCTAAAGCTCTGACATTGATTCTATTGAAATCACGAACGTACAGGATGCCAATGGAGGTAGTTTTCGTAGATTGCAAAACTACATTATAACTCAAAAAAACTAAGTCATGGTCGCTAACACCTCCCAGAGAAAGCTGATCAAAACGTAAGACATTGCTCATGTCAGCCACACAAAATACATTCTGAATTAGGTTTGCAATGGGATCCGAAACGAGTAGCAAGTTTATTTACAACTTCCAATCCTACGCCTGATATGTTATCAACAAAATGTTTGGAACGATCGTTTTCCAAAAGCAGATCTATATTTAAGTCTCCACACAAGAGTATGTGTTCATAAATTGCACTATATTTATCGAAACTCTTAAAAAAAGTTACCCAAATCATACGACTTTTTCCGATTATATACACATACAACTAGGCAACGCTTAGAATTATTGAAGAACTCAAACATCAAAAACTTCACAGGATCAAGTTGACCTGACCTGTCAATTATTCTTCCCTGTAATGCCTTTTTATAATAGATCCCGATACCACCACCGCGCTTGTCTTGCTGTCTGTCATTCCTTACAATACAGTAATCAAGAAATTGGTAATTATAATCAGCCATATCATCCTGAAACCAAGTTTCAGTAATACACAGGACATCAATACACGCAGAGCTAAAAACGAGATTTAAGTAATCAAGATTTGTTTGATTTAAACTTCTCGAGTTAAAATGACAAACCTGAAATCCAGGATGACAATCACTCAAAATCTTCAGTACTATCTTATTGTTAAATTCGTTAGAGCCAACAGCTGAGCTATTTACCTTCATAAATAAATCCAGAAGTGTGCGTTTCAAATTGCCGACACACTAGAGTGCATAACAGGGAAGGGTTAACAGGAGAGTACATATGAAAAGTGATTAAAGAATAAAATAAGAACTTATACATATTAATAAATATTCCTGATTAAAAAAAACAAATAAATATAACTAAAAGTATGGTCATATTAATTAGCTGCTCTTCTTCCATCTCCGGTGCTCAAAAGAGAATCCACTTCCCCTTTGTTAGCTATCAATTTGGGCTCTTAAATAAATAAATAAAGCCCAATGTTATTCGTAAAAAAACTTTTCCACGAACTGAGAACGCATATGCTAAAAGCTTCTTTTTGTTCATCTTTCTAGCATAAGACATAAATTCTCTTAGTCTCTTTGGCAAACTCTCATGTACATAAACAGATCCATAGCCAGGTATATTAACATCCGACAGCACAAGCGATCTCTGTTTATGTTTAAAACATGCAGCAATAGACTTAAACAGCTGGTTTCGTTCGCGCGAAGAGCGCAGCTTTTCAACAATAGGCATGACATTCATGTTGTTGCTGTTGTTTTGCGTTTTGCTTTTCTTATTCTAAAAGCATCACGCAATGGTGGTGGGGTGAGTTTCACAGCTTTGCGTATGTTGTCGAATATATCAGGCAAACTCAATCAAGTTGGATACCATTAATAATAATGTCAGTAGCGACTGCGATGCTTTCTAGCTCGTTAAGCTGGCTCCGAACAGCAACAATTTCACTGCGCAAAGCTGCAACCTCACGATACAAGTTTTCTAAGGTAGTCATTCTTGTTTCCATTGTTGTGATGATTTGCTTGAGGTTTGCTGTCTCAGCAGCTAACTCACCTATTTTCTGCATCACCCTGTCTTTGGAATCGGCTATTGTCTTTTTCATTACTGCTCATCAACAATTGCCATTCTCTGCTCATCCATCTTGCGTTGTAATTTGTCTTACCTACAAGTGGCGTGTTTGGAGTTTTTGGCGGGGTAGAAGGTTTGCGCGGAGGATTACTTCGGCATTTTTCGAGAGACATTATGTAAAAATTCAGATGAAAACGCTCAAGACAAAATGCGCGAATTAAACAACCATACAAATATGCAAATGCAGCACAGATTTGAGGAAATTCAGATGTTGTTTTTGGGCAAAAACTTGATAAAAACTTAAGAGCACCGCACAAACACGTCTTACTCACTCAAACTCATCATCTTCTATTTTAACTGGTATAAAATTAGTCGGAGTCAAAATCGTCGACATGCTCTGGTTCAGATAATAAGCCAATAACTTCACTCGTTAATGCTCACCGCTTGGACCTAGGGGTTTTCCGCAAACTGTTTATGAACGTCTGACGATATCAACGTTCTGTGCAGCAAATCCAAGTTACTACAAATTCTTGACTTTTTTGTGGTGAAAAATTCACGATAGTTGCATGCATCTTTGTTTCTGGACTCTTGAGCTTCTTCCGAAAGTTGACCAATAGGAAGAATAGCAGACACAATTATACTCTTTCCATGAAACAGAATTTTATGTACGTTCACTCACTGGCATATTGTACCAAGCATATTACATAGTGGTCAATCACGACCACGCACATCCCTTTATGTTTCTGTTCTGCTTACTTCTTTAGTATTTTTAATTTTTATATAACCTTTTAGTTACACTTCAACTTTTTTTGGGTGATGTGTTTTTAAATTCATCCCGAATAAAAAAAAATTTTACTTTTGCCGCATTATACCGAAATTAACTTAGTTAATTTAATTAATTACATTTATTTGTATTTACATTTATTATGCTTAGTTTTACATTTCTCGTGGTACAAATACGTAAGCCTACATATTTACATATATGAATATTAATAACTTATATATTTTTTTGTTTGTGTTTTTTTGTAATTAAAAATTTCATTTTCATAGGTTTTGTGTATTAACTGATACATACATTTTCTATGTGTCTCTTTTACTTAAATTAATTATGGTTTCTACAGTATGGCATATTTTTATTTAAATTTGCTAAAATTTTTTAATAACATTTTTTTTTTACTGTCTCAAAACTAAATTGGTTATATCTGACTTTATTTATCTAGGTACTCCTCTTATGCGGTTTTTATGTACCGTTTTGTATTTTTTTTTTTTTTTTCATTATCAAAAATGGTTACTGGCTTTCACCAATAATGATTCTTGCAAAAATGTTGCTGCAACAACTCTGGATGGAAGGAACGGATTGGGACGAAGACGTGAAGCCCGGAGCTCTCCAAAAATGGACCTCAATTTATGAAAATTTACCTCATATCAGAGACATTAAAATCCCTAGGTGGGTACAGTATTCCCCCGATAAACTAATCCAGCTGCATGCATTCTCAGATGCTTCAGAAAAAGCATTTTGTGCCTGTATATATTTACGAGTACAAACCCATGAAAATAGTTTTTCATCCCATTTGCTAGCTGCTAAAACTAAAGTAGCACCCCTCCAAACCGTGAGTCTTCCACGGTTGGAACTCTGTGGAGCAGTTTTACTCTCCAAGTTAGTGAAACAGCTCCGAAGTGAGCTGAATCTACCCCCACACGAACTCATTCTCTGGTGCGATTCTGCCATCGTACTAGCATGGCTAGAAAAACCACCCCATACCTGGAAAACGTATGTCGCCAACAGGACATCCGAAATTCTTAAGAACGTCGACAACGCCACTTGGAGGCACGTTTCCAGTAAGGATAACCCAGCGGATTTGGGCACTCGAGGTTGCAAGCCTCAAGATTTAGTCCAATGTCCGCTATGGTGGGAAGGACGTAATTGGCTAATCAATCCATCAACTTCGTGGCCAAAGGATACACCTCACCACCCAACTCCACCCGAACAACGGCATGTGGACGTATTCCACATCCTGCGGCTCGGTTGAGCAAAAATTCGCTAAATGCATGTAAACGTACCAAACATGCAAATCGGGAATTTTAGAAGCCTTACAGCTTTTTAATACTGCTAGCACCAACCAACAAGAATTACCCGCCCACCCAATGAACAATTCGAACGCAAACGGTTTTTATTTAAAAGTACCACCATGCGACACCGAAGTATTTTATGGTGGATACGAAGACTGGCCATTCTTTAGAGATATGTTCACGGCAGTTTATAAAAACCACCCTAAATTATCACCCGCTCAAAAATTATACCACCTACGCCTGAAAACTAAAGGGCAAGCAGGACTTATTGTAAAAAAATACCCACTGAGCGATGATAATTTTGAGCTTGCCTGGGAAGCACTTAGATCGAGGTACGAAAATAAAAGGATACTCGTCGATAATCAACTAAAGACGCTGTTCAACCTGCCCACAATATTTACAGAAAACGGAGAACAAATCCAGAAGATGCAGTCAACAATCAACAACTGAATGTCAACCCTTAACACCCAAGGCATCCCGACAACGAACTGGGACCCTATCCTCGTTTATCTATGCTCATCAAAGCTGCCAAGTGAAAGCCTTTCACTATGGGAACAATCCCTCAGCTCCCGGAAGGAGCTGCCCCTTTGGGAGGACATGAATAAATTCCTCACCAGTATATACGAGGTAGTAGAAAGACTAAGTAACTACAGACCAGGCAAGGCGAAACCCCAATTTTCGAGTTTTACACCACGAACTGTGAATCAAAACTCGATCCAATCTAACAATAATAGAACCCATGCATATCATACGGAGTTCAATAAAACGGCTTCGTGTAGATTATGCAACCAATACCACGCAGTCAAATCTTGCGTCAGGTTTAGGAACTTATCGGTATCAGACCGAATCAAATTTGTGAGAGAATATAGTTACTGTGTAAACTGTTTATCAACGTCACACCCCAAGAACGAATGTAAAAGTAGTTTCACGTGCGTTTATTGCCAAAAGCGTCATCATTCGCTACTGCATTTGCAGCCCAAACCCCAACAATCACAACCAAACCCCAGAGCTCAAAATGCCCAAGCCGGCACCCCTAGGAGAACGGACGACGAGCGAGCCTGAACATCGAAAGCCGCCGCAAGAGCCACCTCCTCCCAACAGTCTCAAGACAAAAACCCGGCTTCTTCACTCTTCTCGAGTAATCATGGAACCACCCTACTACCCACAGCAATAGTATCAGTATACTTTGCTGGCGAATTTCATAAAATTCGTGCCCTAATAGACCAAGGTTCACAAAAAAATTTTGTATCATCCCGTATACAAAAGGTTCTTGGTCTACCCACAAAAGAGTCTCTCCACCAGATATCTGGAATGGGTGGAACGGTTGTGAAAAATGCCAATAAAGTCTGCCAGATAACATTCTGTTCAGCAGACTTAACCCAAATGATAGACGCACAAGCAATAATTTTGCCTAAACTAACTAAGTTCTTGCCCACAGTCAGAGTTTCAAGCATCGATATAGAAGAACTGTCCCATTTACCGTTAGCCGATCCACAGTATTCGATACCATCGAAAATCGATGTGGTAATCGGCAGCGATATCACCCCGCAAATCCTCACCGAAGGGCTCCTACGAAATGTGAGTGGAACATTACTTGCCCAAAACACAATATTCGGATGGATATTAAGCGGCCCTGTAGCTGAAAAGGTATCAACCTTCAGCACTCATGTCACGGAATGCACCGATGACCCCATCAATCAACTTTTGAGACAAATTTGGGAACAGGAAGAAGTTCACCAAACCCAAAAACGATCAGCAGATGATGAATACTGCGAAGCACTCTACCGGACAACCACAATTCGTGAGGAAGATGGACGCTACAGAGTCAAACTACCCTTCAAATCGGAATTTCCAGCCCATCTGGCACTCGGTCATTCACGACCTGCAGCACAACAGCAGTATATCAGCATCGAACGAACCCTCGAAAGAAAACCCGAACTAAGAGACAAATATTTTGAAGTCCTTAATGAATATTTAACCATGGATCACATGGAACCCGCCTCCCAACAAGAGATAATTAGAGATGGTAAATATCTATCGTTTTATCTACCCCAGCATGCTGTCATAAAACCCGACAGCAAAACCACAAAAGTGCGAGTCGTCTTCAACGCATCAAAAATGTCGCATTCTGGCAACTCGTTGAACGACGTGCTTCATACAGGCCCCATTCTACAAAACGACTTAATGCTCGTCATACTTAAATGGCGACTTTATAAGTTTGTTTTCAACGGCGATATTGAGAAAATGTATCGCCAAATACTCATCCATGAAGAAGATAAAGATTTTCATCGAATCGTTTTTCGAAAACACCCAACTCTGCCGATACAAGATTTTCAACTAAAACCAGTTACCTTTGGTGTAAATTGCGCGCCATATTTGGCGATTCGAACCGTACACCAACTTGCCCATGATTGTCAAGACGAATATCCGCTCGCTAAAAACATTTTATTAAACGAAACATATGTTGACGATATTTTGTCAGGCGGTCATAATATACTGTCCACTTTGAACTCTATGACTCAAATTATCGAAGCCTTAAAATCGGCAGGGTTCCCTTTGAGGAAGATGTCGGCAAATCACCCTGAAATTTTAAAACCCGTTCCCGACCCTGATTTGCTAGACGTCGACTTCCTTAAATTGCATGATTCGAGTTCCACAAAAACCCTTGGAATTCAGTGGAACGCGCTAACCGACACCTTCACCTACACGTATGATCCACCATCAGCAGAAAACACGATTACAAAAAGGCAGATTTTATCAGCAGTTGCAAAACTGTTTGACCCCGCAGGATGGCTTTCACCAATAATTATTCTTGCAAAAATGTCGCTGCAACAACTCTGGATGGAAGGAACGGATTGGGACGAAGACGTGAAGCCCGGAGCTCTCCAAAAATGGACCTCAATTTATGAAAATTTACCTCATATCAGAGACATTAAAATCCCTAGGTGGGTACAGTATTCCCCCGATGAACTAATCCAGCTGCATGGATTCTCAGATGCTTCAGAAAAAGCATTTTGTGCCTGTATATATTTACGAGTACAAACCCATGAAAATAGTTTTTCATCCCATTTGCTAGCTGCTAAAAGTAAAGTAGCACCCCTCCAAACGGTTGGAACTCTGTGGAGCAGTTTTACTCTCCAAGTTAGTGAAACACCTCCGAAGTGAGCTGAATCTACCCCCACACGAACTCATTCTCTGGTGCGATTCTGCCATCGTACTAGCATGGCTAGAAAAACCACCCCATACCTGGAAAACGTATGTCGCCAACAGGACATCCGAAATTCTTAAGAACGTCGACAACGCCACTTGGAGGCACGTTTCCAGTAAGGATAACTCAGCGGATTTGGGCACTCGAGGTTGCAAGCCTCAAGATTTAGTCCAATGTCCGCTATGGTGGGAAGGACCTAATTGGCTAATCAATCCATCAACTTCGTGGCCAAAGGATACACCTCACCACCCAACTCCACGCGAACAACGATATGTGGACGTATTCCACACCCTGCAGGAAGAAAATATAGACATACTCGACCGGTTTTCGTCGTTTTCTCGAGCGCTTAGAGTCGTGGCCTATATGTTGCGGTTTATCAAGAAAGCAAGGAAACTGAAAGTTCCAGCCACGCTCAACCTCACCCACGCCGAAGTGAATGATGCCAAAATCAAAATCATCATTCAAACTCAACGGAATCATTACGGAGACACGATAGAGCTGCTTCAAACGTCAGGATCCTTACCCAAAAAGAACACCCTTCTGACATTAAACCCCATGCTAGATGACTCAGGAATCATGCGAGTTTCTGGAAGATTAGCATATGCCACCTATAGCTTTAATGGGCGGCACCCAATTATCATACCCGAAAACTCTCGATTTTGTTCTCTTCTGTTAGACTTCCTCCATTTGAACCTGCTGCACGCCGACAAACAGCTGATGATCCGAATGGTGCAGCAACAGTACTACATTCCACGTTTGAAGCAAAATGTCAAAAAGCTCATCCTCCACTGCAAAACCTGCACCATCTACAAACAGCAGATGAAAACGCAGATAATGGCACCCTTGCCACCCGCGAGGTCAACATATTCTCTACCCTTTCATACAACAGGAGTCGACTTTGCTGAACCATTTATGGTAAAAACTTCTCCCCTTCGCCGAGCTTCGTATGCCAAAGCTTACGTTTGTGTGTTCGTCTGTTTTTCCACAAAGGCTGTTCATTTAGAAGTGTGCTCTGATCTCACCACGAATGCCTTCAACGCAGCCTTTGCCCGATTCACTGGCCGCCGTGGCCTACCCCACCAGATATATTCTGACAACGGAAAGACGTTCGTCGGCACACAACGCGGATTACAAAGAGAATTCACCACATTCCTCAAGGAAGTCGCCACAGACGTCGCCGAAAAGTATGCAACTCACGGATTCTCACGGAAATTCATCCCACCATACGCTCCCCACATGGGTGGTCTATGGGAAGCGGCCGTGAAAAGCTTCAAGATACACTTTACGAAAGTAGCAGGAAACCAGAAGTTCTCCTTAGAAGAGCTTACTACCCTCTTAGTACGCATAGAGGCGGTCCTCAACTCCCGGCCGCTCTCCCCTATGTCCGAAGAACCAATGGATCCCCTAGTCCTAGCCTCAGGGCATTTCCTACGTGGCGCGCCGCTCTTGTCGTTACCGGAGCCAACTGCAGAGCATCTCACCTTGGTCAACAAATGGCAGAAACTGAAAGTGCTTCACCACCAATTTGGCACACGATGGAAGAGCGAGTATCTCAAGGAGCTGCATACGCGGTACAAATGGAAATGCCCTCAACGCAATATTTAAGTTGGAGATTTACTCGTGGTAAAGGATGATTTACTACCCCCGAACGAATGGCGTTTGGGACGGGTAATCACTTTACACCCTGGAGCGGATAACCATGTTCGAGTTGTGGAACTCAAAACCCAAAATGGACTATTAATCCGTAATATTTCCAAATTGTGCGTGCTACCAACTGCCTAGTAATGCCAACCCTACCTCTGGTACCCTCTGTTTCATGCCCCTAGCAATCTGAAAGAGATATATAAGCTACCCTCACCCATGCCTGCAAATACGAATATTTTTCTTTTCTTGTCTTTGCAGGACCCGCAGAACAACTGAGGGACCAAAGTGTCGCCTCTGTGGCCAACGAAATGTGTTGAGACAGTGCCGGGCATTCTTAGCGTGAAACCCGAGGAAAGATACCAGTGTGCAAAAACCCACCGGCACTGCCTCGCAATTTCACACTCCACCGGAGCGTGCGACTCCGCAAGCAGCTGCCGTAAATGCTCCCTCGGCCACCACACTTTGCTCCACCGGGCTCGACCGAACCACCATGCTAGACCCCAGGACAACGACAGCCGACGAAGAGTCAGGGCAACCCCACGATCCCGCACGAAAAACCGCCAGAGCGCGGTACAAAGCCGATCGGTTCGTCACAAAGACGACAAAATACGGCAATTAGTAGCCGAGGCACGGGCGGATTTGGACAAGGCGTATGCCGCCCTTAACCCATCAACGCGTAGGGCGGGAGGGGGGAGCATGTTGAAGACATGATCGAGTTTTCGGACTAAGTCCGCCCCCTCCGTCTGGCAACACCTGGCCAGTGCGGCCAAGCGCTGGCAGTGCAGCTCAGCTGTGGCTTGCCAACCACCACCGCGCTCTCAGTTTTTTAGTTTACTTAAAACTACCCGCCCACACGCAACTTCCGAACCGCAATCGTTTGCTGTATTTTCTTCCGCCCGCCGTCGCGCAGTTTATTTAAAATTTTTATTTCATTTTTTATTTTAGCATAAATAATAATAGCTCAAGTTGTGAATTGTGAGTGAGAAACGATAACTACAAATATATACAACATAACTAAAGTGTTTAGTGCATTTGAATTTGTTTATACATGTTTATTTGTTTAAAAATGTATGTGGGTTTTTTGTAAAATATATTTTATGTAATATATGTATATAAGAGTAAATTGGGCAACGGAATTTCACGCTGGAAAAATATGTAGCTCGGGTGATATTACCGAACTAAGTGGGTATATACATATATTACATATATACGTATATACTACTATATACTACGTAAAATTCATGTGTACATATAGTTAACTCATCAATATATGTAATATGTCTTATTCATTCTAATTACTAGAAATATGTTCTCAATAGGAAATATTGAACTTAAAACTCCAAGTTATTATTTCAACACTCTTTCTTAAGTTAAATATTTCTTCAGTTAATTTTTAAGGCTAAGCATTTGAGCAAATTTTACATGTTTTTGTTTTTGCAGATTTTTTGTAAAAATATCAGAAACATTTTCATTTGTGGAGATGTACTCTAATTCTATTACTTTTTGTTCGACAACTTCTCGGATATAATGATATTTCAAATCTATGTACTTGGGTCGCTTGTTGAACACAAGGTTCTTTGAAATTTGAATTGCGCTCATGTTGTCGCCTTTTAACTTAACAGGACCGATGTCGTGAATAAAACCAACTTCTTTAAGTAAGCGCCGCAGATATACAGCCTCTTTTGCTGCCGTACTTAAAGCGATGTACTCAGCCTCTGTGCTGCTCAATGCAACTACATCTTGCTTGTTTGCTTGCCAGGAAACAGCGCTACCCGCCAAAAAGAACGAATAACCGGTGTATGTCTTCCTATCTAAATCGTTACTCGCCCAATCCGCATCCGCATAGCCTTCTACCGGTTTGCCATTTTTGCAGTAGTGTAACTTTAAATTGATGGTCTTTGATAAGTATCATAGGACATGTTTTACACCAGCCTCATGTTCGGTGTGGGATTCTTCGTTTCTTTGTGCTAATAGACTTACTGCGTGCATAATGTCTGGCCGCGTTGAAATGGCCAACTACGTTAAAGATCCAATTAACGATTGATAGCTTGTTGCGTATATTTTAGTGCACTGGTCATTTATGCAGCTTACTTGAAAACCAGGATTAAGAGGTGTGCTTACCGGACGACATGATGTCACACCATACATAATCAATAACTCGTTTATATAGTTCTTCTGACACACAGAAATCGCACCTGTCTTACCCTGACGTTCTATTTCGAAGCCAAGAAAAAATGTCATTGCCCCGCTATCGTGTAGTTGAAATTTAGACGATAATGATTTTTTTAATGCTCGCAATCTCTTTCTCGCTTGGACATGCTAAGATAAGATCGTCGACATAAACGGCAATGTAACTATAACTGTCATTGTATTGTTTGACATACAAACACGGTTCGCTTTTGCATGGGCTGAAACCCATACCTTTCAATGCTACATCAAGAGTACTATTCCAGTGTCGCCCAGACTGCTTTAAGCCGTAAATGGCTTTATTTAGCTTTAAAACTTTATTAGGATTTTTATTGTCTACAAATTCTTCTGGTTGTTTAAGGTAAATTTCTTCCGTAAGCTTACTATTGAGATATGCATTGGAAATACCGATCTGATGTAAGTGAAGCTCTTTCTCAACGGCAATAGCAAGTAGCATACGAATTGTTTCATATCGTATTACAGGCGAAAAAGTTTCCCAGTAATTTAAACCCAGCTGCTGACTGCAGCCTTTTGCTACTAGTCTCGACTTGAACTTTTGAATATTGCCATCTGAATCACGTTTTATTCGAAAAACCCACTTCGATCCAATCGCTTTTTGACCATCAGGCAGATCTACTGCTGACCAAGTGTTGTTAGCAAGAAGCGCCGAATATTCTTCTTCCATTGATTTCTTCCACTCAAAGGAGTATTCGCTTGACAATGCTTCTTTGACCGATCGAGGCGTGTCTACATCTTCACCATATTGTAGATAATTTAGCATCTGATACTCTTTTTTGGGACGCCCTACTTGACCAGTGTGAATAATTTTTGGCCTACCTCGACCGCGACGTGATTCGTTTCCATTTCTATGAGACTCACCTATTATTTGCATTTCATCCGAAACAATTCCATTCTCTGCAACATTGCCTACATTTGCCTCTTCTACCTCTGTTTCGTATTCGGTGCAACTTTCAAACTCTTCATCTTCTTTCCGCTCTTCTTCAACATGTTTACGATCGTCGATTTTTACAAAAATTGTAGCATTGTCATTTTCATCTCTGTTTTTGGTGTCACCTTCGGCACAGCTAAGTTGACTTCATCTTCTAAAAATTTTACGTCACGTCTTACACAAATTTGCCTCGTTTCCTTATCATACAAGCGATAAGCTTTTGCAACCTCAGAATATCCGACGAACTGTTGGATTTTAGCAAATGAAATTATCAACTTTGTCACTTGTTACTTTCTACTTTACATTTAATATTCTCAGTAAGCTTTGCTTATATAAACTATATATAAAAAAAGTATGTCAAGATATTTTATATTCAAAATAAAAGTTGTTGCTGAATATTATCACAATAGGTTATGGGCCCAGCAAGCTTCCACTGCGCCGAATAAGTAACTTATAAATACCTACATACGTGTGATTCAGGATGAGCTACACAGCCGTGAAAATTGAGCCATTGGGTAAAGAGAATTTCGATACGTGGAAGATCCAGATTGAGGCCCTTCTAACAAAGAATGATGCCTGGAAATACGTGAATGGTACGTGTTCAAAACCAACTTCTCCCCCGGAAAAAGTTGCCGAATGGGACTCTGAGGATGCAAAGGCTAAATCGGATTTGATATTAGCGATCGCTACTACCGAATTGAAGCAGATAAGAAATTGTATCACTTCAAAGGATATATGGGACAAGCTTCATAGCATATATCAATCCAAAGGACCAGCTCGTAAGGCAATGTTATTGAAATCTCTTATATTACTAAAAATGAAGAATGGCCAAGATATGCGGGACCACGTGAAAAATTTTTTTAACGTCGTAGACACGATTTAAGAAATGCAACTCCGCTCTTGTCGTTACCGGAGCCAACTGCAGAGCATCTCATCCTGGTCAACAAATGACATAAACTGAAAGTGCTTCACCACCAGTTCAGCACACGATGGAAGAGCGAGTATCTCAAGGAGCTGCATACGCGGTACAAATGGAAATGCCCTCAACGCAATATTTAAGTTGGAGATTTACTCGTGGTAAAGGATGATTTACTACCCCCGAACGAATGGCGTTTAGGACGGGTAATCACTTTACACCCTGGAGCGGATAACCATGTTCGAGTTGTGGAACTCAAAACCCAAAATGGACTATTAATCCGTAATATTGCCAAATTGTGCGTGCTACCAACTGCCTAGTAGTGCTAACCCTACAATCTGAAAAGATATATAAGCTACCCTCACCCATGCCTAAAAAATACGAATCTTTGTTTTTCTTTTCTTGTATTTACAGGACCCGCAGAACAACCGAGGGGCCAAAGTGTCGCCTCTGTGGTCAACGTCACGTGTTGAGACAGTGCCGGGCATTCTTAGCGATGCAACCCGAGGAGAGGTACCAGTGTGCGAAAACCCACCGGCACCGCCTCAACTGCCTCGCCATTTCGTATACCACTGGGGCGTGTGCCTCCCCGAACAGCTGCCGAAAATGTTCCCTTGGCCACCATACGTTACTGCACCGGGCTCGACAGGAAAACAGCGCGAGACGCCAACACAACGAGCTCCGACGACGAGACAGGGCAACCCCACGAGCCCGCACGGAAAACCGCCAGAGCGCGCTACAAAGCCGATGTGCTCGTCACAAGGACGAACAACTACGTAAATTGGTCGAAATGGCACGGTCGGTCCTTGACAGGGTTGATGCCGCCTTTAACCCATCAACGCGTCGGGCGGGGGGGAGCATGTTGAAGACATGATCCGATTTTCGGATTAAGTCCGCCCTCCGTCTGGCAACACCCGGCCAGTGCGGCCAAGCGCAGGCAGTGCAGCTCAGCTGTGGCTTGCCAACCACCACCGTGCTCTCAATATTTTAGTTTACTTAAAACTATCATCGATCTCGCATCGTAAAAAGATCTTCGCCGTGATCCAACGAATCGCCCGCCTGCCATAGCGCATTTTGTTTTTGAATAGTTTATTTCATTTTCTATAATTTAATCAACTTCATTTTGTTATAACTCGAAACTGTGAGTGATAAGAATAAATACCTATATACAAATTTTAAACATAAATAAAGTGCCTAATTGTTAATTACACAACATACGAATCTAATTCTCTAAAGTGCCTAGTGCAGTTGAATTATTTTATACAGTTACATTTAAAATAAATAAAAATAAATGTAAGGCGCGATAACCTCCGAAGAGATCTAAGGCCGAGCTTCTCTCCCAATTTGCGTGGTGCTCCTCTTGTTTTTCCCTACAAATTGGCCGGACAGGACCTAAATATTTTATGCCGACTCCGAACGGCATCTGCAAGGCAGATGAGTTTTCACTGAGAGCTTTTCATGCCAGAAATACACTCGGAGAGCTTGCCAAACACAGCCGAGGGGCGACCCCGCTTAGAAAAATTTTCTTCTAATTGAAAAACCTTATTTCTAAAATTTTGATGTTGCTTTGCCCGGGGTGTGAACCCAGGGCATACGGTGTGGTAGGCGGAGCACATTTACACCGTCTATATTTGCTACTAGGTAGGGGCCCTGATATATGTTTTATGTTTTTCACGCGGTTCTTTTTGTACTAAAACCATATCGTTTATGATTAGTATTATTGATTGTGCATTTTTGTCGTGTGTATCTTTATTTCTTATTTTGTGTTTCTCTACTAATTCTTTAGCCAAGGCGTGGCATTTTTGCATGCGGTACCTTACTTCTTTGGAATAACTTTCAATATTATAAATTGATTTCGTTCTTCAATTCAGATGGCACAATGGCTTTTTGCCAAAAACTAGTGCAAAAGGAGTACGTTTATTATCGGATACCGTATTTGGCGTTGTGTTATGCCAAAACGTAAAATATTTCAAGAATGTATCCCAATCATCAAAGGAATCATTGAAGTACGCACGTAGGTACTCGTTTAAAACTCTATGGTTTCGTTCGACAGTTCCTACAGTTTCATGATGATATGGTGTAGAAAAGTTGGGATTGATATTTAGTAAACTGGTTAAATTTGCAAAAATTTCATTTTTAAATTCAGTGCCTAAATCCGATTTAACAGATTTCATAGCACAGTATATTAAAATAATTCTTTCGAATATTGCTGAAGCGATGGTTTTTGCACTTTTATCCGGTATTGATATTGTTACTAGGTATTTCGTCAGATCGTAAATTATTGAACTTATTACCACATATCGATTCTGGCAATGGGCCGATTGTATCAATTACAACAATGTCAAAAGTTTTATTAGGGGTAGGAGTTAGGACGAGTTCTTCTTTATTTCTTATTTTGACTTTGTTCAAAAGACATTTTTCGCATTCTCTAAAATAACTGGCTGTCTTTTGTCATGTTTTTCCAGTAAAATTTGTTTCGTTATTTGGCATATAGTTTTTTCGTTCCACAGTGACCTCCAGTGATCGGATCATTGTGATAAATTGATAATAATTTTGATTTTTGTTCCTGATCAGTTATTGTTTCAATTAGATCCATTAAAATTATTTTAAAAATAGTAAAATCATATTTCCTCTGTCTTTAAAATTTGTAATTGTAGTGTATTTGAAAATTAAATCGTCTTTTGGCCATTCTTTTGCTTAATATAAAGTTTTCCGGCTTCTTTTTCTAACCTGGAAAGTAAAGGATCGAAATTCTTTATTTCGTTAGAAAATTCAAAATTAAATAAAATTGTTCTTTTATGCTTCATATGCGCGCATATTCTTAAAAATTGTTTACTGTTTTTATCATGAAATATTTCGGATCTAATACGAGGAATTGTTCTTGAAAAGCTATGAGTGAATTTATCATGAACATTTAATGTTTGTATATTTTCACATGTCTATATTTTTTCTTACTCATAGCATAGAGATGCAGTTTGGAATAAAGCGTCTGTAGTAGTTAGCAAAAGAGACAAACAGTCTTACAGCACCTTTGTATGTTGGCTTAGTATAGCTACGACTTGCATCTATTTTTGAATCGTCTGATGACAGACCTTTAGCTGAGCATTTGTGTCCTAGGAATGTTACTTCGGGTCTGATAAAAATACATTTATTCGATTGAGTTTAAGGTTGAATGATCTACATGTATTGAATACTTTAGACAAATTTTTAATGTGATGGGATTCTATACAGTCAATGACTATAATGTCATCTACATAAAGAAAATCTATATTAGGTGGTATTCCTGAAAATGCGATTGTCATCATTCTTGAAAACGAGTTTGGTGCAATGTTCAACCAATACCTTCCATCGATACGCTCCGTGATCAGTAGAAAATGAGGTTATATCGCGGGAATGAACGTGTAAGGATATTTGGTGAAATCCAGAAAAGAGGTCTAAGGTTGAGAAAAATTTGGCTCTGCGAAAATTGTCTAAAATATCATTGATTCGTCCTAATGGGAATTTGTCTGCTATTAGCTTCTTGTTAACTGCGCGAAAATCAACAACCATTCTGTACGCTTTTTTTCCATTAATTTTCTTTTTAGGAACTAGGATAAGAGGACTGTTGTAGTTAGAATAGCTTTCTTCGAATAAATCATTTTCTAGTAATTTTGTAACTTGTTTGTTGATTTCTTCCCGCTGGGAATAGGGTAGCCGATAATTCTTTATATACACCGGTTCGTTGTAAGTTACCCGCAATTTCTGCTCATAAAAATTGTTTAACGTCATTCTGTCGTTGTATTGTATGCAGAGATTTAAGAGTTCAGATGGTGCATATTAGGGAATTTGATTTTTAAAAATTGAAGTTATTTCATTAATTCGTTTCTTATCTGACTTAGTTTTGTCGATTACATAGACGTGATAATTTGATAGGCTTTCTGTTTTAATACAATTTTTATGTACGAATTGTACGCCACTTGTGGTATTGGTTAATTTTATGACTGGGTTATTGCAGTTTGTAATGCATCTTGCTGTAAATACGCCTTTTTGTATTTCTTGAGATTCAACGAAAAGTGGAGTTGTTGAGAGACCTAAGTCGAAATTTCGAAATAGTAAAAGACTTCGTTTATTTTGGAACCAGCATCAACAATAGCAACAACATCAGCACTGAAATCCAGCGAAGAATCAATCTTGCCATTATATGATACCTTGAACTAGGTAGGCAATTGAAAAGTAAAGTCCTCTCTCGGCGAACAAAAATCATACTCTACAAGTCACTTGTCGTACCCGTCCTGATATATGGGGCAGAAGCATGGAACATGACAACAGCAGATGAAGCGGCTTTGGGAGTGTTCGAGAGAAAAGTTCTTCGAAAGATTTATGGACCTCTACGCGTTGGCGATGGCGAGTACCGAAGAAGATTTAATGATGAGATGTACGAGCTATACGCAGACATCAACATAGTCCAGCGAATTAGAACGCAGCGGCTACGCTGGCTAGGCCATGTTATGCGAATGAAAGATGATGCTCCGGCCAAGAGTTTCTATCGGAACCCGCCTATGGAAGCAGAGGTAGAGGGCGGCGCCCACTCCGTTGGAAGGACCAGGTGGAAAACGATTAAACTCCCTTAGTGTAACCAATTGGCGCTGGTTGGCGGAGTGAAGGAGCGACTGGCGCGCCTTGTTGGACGGCCATAACCGTTTAGACGGTTAAGCGCCAATTAAGTAAGTAAGTAAGTGGGAAATTCGAAAAACTTCGCATCTTGGTGGTATAATACACATATATCTTTCCGTTCCGTGTAAGATTGGCATCATGACTTTTTTTTTTATTTGCCCAGAATAAGATGCTATTATTTGAATAATTTATTACACATTTGTTATAGTGGAGAAAGTCGTTACCCAGTTTACCGTCTGATGGGATATTGAAGTCATCGTTTACTACATGTCAGGTATGTTCAACGGGATTATTAGCAAAATGTGGGTCTATGTTTATTTTACCCAAAGTAGGAACAGAGTTTGATGTCACGCCAGTGATATTAACTATATCGTCAGAGTTAATGGGAATTTGCTTATTGAAACTTGAAATTTTATTCAAAGAAATATCAGCCTGTGTATTTAAAAAAAATGTGCATAATTTGTTAGATCCGGTTATATAAATTTCTATAAAATTCCGAGTAATTTAAATTCAGACAAAAAACATTCGTAATATTTATTTGCTTATCTCCTCGTCCCTCAGTGTTCGCTGCTGAGGGGCGGCCAAATTTAAAGAGCGAACGTTTCCATTATTTCGCGCATTTGAGCTTCCGCTGTTAGTATTGGTTCTGTTTTCTGACCTATTTTGACTGTTGCTAGTGTTACGCGAATTATCATTGCCTCGATTTTCGTTGGTTTGCCTATTTGGATTGTTATTGTTGTATCTACGGTTATTATTGTTGTTGTACCTATTGAAATTATTATTGTTATTGAACATACTGAAATTGCTATTGTTGTTGTCTCTATTAGTGTTGTTGTAGTGGTTATTGCCTCTATTGTTATTGCGAAAATTATTTTGATTGTTAAACCTTGATCGAAATGTTAATACCTGTCTTTCTGTAACCTGATTGTTTTGCTCGACTATCATTTTTGCTACGACGTCTTTTGAGTCACTAAAAGAGGTTGATGCCAGAATTGCTTTGACTAAATCTGAGCGCGTATTTAGGGTACAAACGTTTACTGACTGTTCGACTGCCATCTCGTGCGCTTTGGCCTTTGACATGCAAATTCGGTTAAATTATTTTTGGTAACTTTTAGTGAAGCTATTTTTCCTGCAACGACTTTTGAATTGTCTGGCTTTATTCGACTTCTAAGCGCATCTTTAATTTCTTGGATAGATGTTATATTTGTCGGAATTGCTTATCTTGCTTTCCCTTCGAGCTTCGATTTAACAAATGAAATAAAAGTTGGTGTAAGATCTGTATCTGTTAAGCCTTCTACTAGGTCAATTTTATTTATGAAGGATTCTAGCGCTAATGGGTCACCGTTATAGTTTTCCCTGAATATGGGAGCACGCATCGCAATAAAATGTTTCTTTTGCTCTGTGGTAGCCATTATTGTTGGTTCTAGAGTATTACTACGAAATTGGTTGGAATTGGAAAAAGTTGTTAAAAGCCCTAAAGAATTGTTTGATGTACCGACTGGGTTATCGAAACCGCAGAAGTTTTCTTGTAATGAAATATTTTCAGTATGAGGCAAAGAACAACTTTGCTCACCGATACGACTTTCGAATGTTTGTGGCTGTGCTGGGTCGGAGAATTCTTCTTCTTCCTCAGAATTTATTTTGTGTGCGTCGAAGGATTCTTCTTCTTTACGATCAGTGTCTGACATAAAAATGTTATCTTGGACTAAGTCGCTACAGTTAATTGGTACCTTAACTGTGCAGTTAAGTTTTGTAAAGCATTTAATTAATTCTTCCCTACAACGTGATAAACTTTCATTCACAGCAATTGGCCTAGGTCGGTTTTCATAGTGACCATTTACCTCTACCAAAATGTTATTATATTCCTCAATTAAATTATTTTTATATTCATCTAACTTCTCTTGCCTTGTTGATAAAGAACGACCTGTATGTCAAACGCGTCTTTTTTATTTTAATGAAATTTTCTCTCAATTCTTTGAACTTTGTTTCGAAATCTGACATTAACAGAAGAAAAAGCTGAAAGTGTGAGTTATGGATATGAACAAAATTGAATAAAAAACGAAAGTTGAAATGATTTTATAACCTAGATTGAATTAAGAAAAAGTTTCAAGTTTGAGTTATGAATATGAACAAATTTGAATGGAAAAGAAATTTGAACTGATTTTATAACCCAAATTGAATCAGCTTTATTTCAATTGTGTATTGAATGTTGGCATAAATTTGTTAGAATTACTTGAAAGTGAGTTGATTGTATTCCTCGTGAACCATCATCTAAATTTTGGCTTTAAAAAAAATTTTGTTTTGCGCCATACAAGAGAGAAGACTGATCTATTTTTTCCAATTGGCGCAAGACAATATTACTTTTAAAAGGAATATATTTATTGCAATTTAATATTTATTCCAATTGTTTTACGTGACGGCCGCACCGTTGCACTAGAAAAACATTAATTTTAGAGTTTTTACGGATGCACCGTTTTCATCAAAAATATATATTCATTATTTAACGTGTCGGACGCACCATTTCACAGCAAAATGTTCTATGTTTTTTTTTTTTGTATTAAATTTTCACAAAATGTATCTATGTATGTGCATATGTACGTCGTTTTAAAAATGCAATATATTCGCTTTTAGCCACAATGTATGTATTATATGCATATACATTAGGGTGGGTCGATTTGTATGGACGAAAGTTAACCGATATCGCGCCATCGATTTTTCGATAGGATTTGGGCTCAGGAAAAAAGTTATACTACGCATACCCAAAAGAATAATTTTCGAACCTGCGAAATTTCATTTTTTTGACTTTTTTCGACTTTGATTTTTAAGAATTTTTTCATGACCTACTAAAAAATTTTCATATGTATACCCTGTACGACCCAAAAATTTTCGCTAAAATCGTTGTCTATGACAGTTTTTTGAAAAAAAATATATATATTTCAAAATCATATGTATCGGCTTTTATTCAAACTTTTTAGTTACACTTGGTTCTTTTTGTAACTTAGCTTTAGGTTGATTAATTTATTTTTACTTTTTATAATTTCACATTTTCTTTCAACGCGTGTAGTTAAGGCGCCGGTTCTTTTCTTTCTTCCTTTTTACCGAGCCGAACTGCTCTGTTTCCAATTTGTTTCAACACTTGTTGTCCGTTCACAATAGACAACAGTGTTGCAGCAAATTGGAAACAGGGTGACACATTTTATTTAGCGTATTTATTATGCTGCCATTACAAACTCGTCAAAATGGACCACAATTCAAAAACTGAAATGGTGCTTGGTATGTATTGGAATACCTCTAAAGATGCTCTTGAATTTCAATTTCAAATTTACAAAATCCCCCGGAATGTTCTGAATGGCACGCGAACGTCAAAAAAGCGTGAATGGTTAGGCATATTATGTCAATTTACGACCCATTCGGATTTCTGGCAAACATCACCATATTTTTGAAGCTGATGGTTTAGTCATTGTGGCGAATAGACCCCAGCGGGTTAGGGGGTTAGAATATACCTGGGGTTGAGTGGGTTGAGGGGTTGTGTAGCGCAACCCTTTCAGGTTGCCAGCGCAATACATAGCTTCTCCAAACAGAATTGTCAACCTCACCTATCCGTGGCGAATACTGTTACATTAACAACCGAGGCTCTGGCGACCCCGAACTCCTCATGCATTTAGGGGGTGGGTGGGCGGTATGGCCTAGAAGGTCGTATGTGGTCATAACAAATCGTTCCCGAGATGGTCGGCCTTGGTACCGGAACGTACCGGATCTGCATCCGGCGAAGGACCATCAACATCGATAACACTCCCCAAGACCTTCGGGGAGATTCCTTATCGCTACAACAACAACATGCAAGCCAGTTACACCACTCATGGGTCAGTTGCCAACAGATCGCCTCACACGATACGTTCGCGCATTTTCTTACGCCGGTGTCGACTATTGTGGGTCATTTTTTGCTGCAATTGGTCGAAGAAGGGAGAAGCGATGGGTTGCACTATTCACGTGCCTGACAGCACGAGCCATACATTTTAATTTCGTGGGAACCCAAAAATAACTTAATAAAGAAACCTGTTTATTTGACTTTAATCTTATTGAACATTGTTAAGATAATTAATTAAAGTTTATATATTTTGGATTTCAATTTGATCTTTATTTCATTTTGTTTCTGCTTGTGAAACAAACGCGTGTTCACCAAACACGATTTACTGAAGAAGGGAGGAGTTTTTCTTACCACGGAAGTATACAAGTATATAATATAATATCATGGCGTTGCCATATAGTAGGAATAAAAATGTACATATTTCAACACGCCCCTTACATTTATATTCCATACATTTTATGAAATTAGTTTAATAACATATATTTAAATTTTGCAAACTTAACACTACCTAAGGCTTTTGTGAAAATGTCTGCAACATTATTTTCGGAATCAATTTTAATATTTTCAATTTTTTAAGTTTTCATTTACAAAATGGTAATGAACTTCAGTGTTTTGAATTTTTTGTAAAATTTCCATAATTTGCAATTGATATTGCTCCTGAATTATCTTCAAATATCTTTATTGGCCTACAAACTTTTGTAAACACATCTTCAGTTATATTAAGTAAGTGAATAATTTCTGTTACAGCTTCTGATATTGCAACATACTCAGCAAAGGTTGAGCATTTTGTTACACATTTTTGTTTCTTAGATTTCCAATAAATAGCATTTCCGAACAATCTTATAACATAAACAGTGGTGGATTTTCTATCTACAACATCTGCCAAATCTGCGTCTACATAACAGTCAATTATATCTGCATTTTCATTTTTATAATATTTCAGTGTCGCATTTTTGTTAAATACAAATACTTTAATACTCGCAAGGCGTACTTAAAATGTGTTTCATTACAACAATTTTGGTATCTACTTAAGAAATTTACACTATAAGCTATGTCTGGTCTTGTGCCGGAACTTATGTACAATAGCGCACCGATTAAGTGTCTATACTTTACATCTTTCGGACTGTTCCAATTTCAAAATTTCTTCCATTAGTGTCTTATACAGTTTTGAATTTTCAATATTATACCGTTTCGCTAAAGTTTCTATATACTTTTCTTCATAATATTGTTTGTACCGAATTCATATTCAATTCCGATATATGTTTTCACTTTTCCCATATCTTTCATTTTAAATTTCTTTCTAAGCTTGTTTTTAATATTCATTATTTCTGTCGTATCTTCGTAACAAATCAATATGTCATCTACGAATAATAGCAAATACGTATTATGTTTTTCATTTTTTACATACAAACAATAATCATATTGTCACGGATATTAGCTTGACTAAGCTATACCATCACTAAGGCGATGTTAAGCGATATTTACGTCAATAATCAAATCATGTATACACATATATAAGGCAGCCGATAGATGTCACACACAGATGCATTTACTTATACGCCTATGTGTGCGCGAGAGACTGTAAACTACAAATATTCACATCAATAATTCAATCTTTATGTATCTACATAAACGAATAAATAATTGCGTCTACACATATGTACCATGTACGAATACGAGCAGCGGAGAGTCAATGCGCAAAGACATGTATATATCTGAGAAGTTTGAGAGCTACTGGACTAGTATATTCTGGAAGCGCCTAAAAGATGTATAAAATTGTGCAATTTAGTTATAGCTGAGAAGTTTGAGAGCTCATGGACAATGCTAGTAGATTCTAGAAAAAGGCGAACGAGGAAACCAAAGAGTATAAAAGGCGACAGATGTAGAGGCGCTGTAATTCAGTTTGAGTTGAGCTATCAATCAGTTTGCTTAAGCACGCGATCTGGCGGCCAATAGTAGAGTTTCATTTGAGTTATCAATCAGTTTGGTTATTAAGCCAGCGAGTAGCAAAGTATAAGTGTTATTGTGAAGTACTTTAATAAAGGCCATTTTTCCATCATTCAATATTGGAGTTATTTATTCAACAGTTTAGTGATTCGAACTTAGCAGAGGATTGCAAATAAGAGGATTTGCGGCAGATTCGTTACAATTGGTGTCAGAAGAGGAATTGTTGAATAAATTCCAGAGGACAACAAGGACATGGCAAAGTTCAGTGAATTGAAGATCCAGCAACTAAAGAAGGAGTTGGAGAGCCCTGTATTGAATACAAGGGGCATTAAACTCGAACTTCAGGCACGACTACGATAGGCAATGGAATTAGAAGGAATTGACGTGGAAGAGTATGACTTTCATCTTGAAGGCGAGGAAACAACAAAAATGGAAGAGACAGTTACGCAGACAGTTACGAGCACAGAATTGAACATGATTTTGGCTGCAATATCTGCTCAAACATCGACAGTGGCTTCTCAACTGGAATCGCAAAAGACAGATATAACATCTCAACTGTCATCACAGATGGAATCGCAGGAGAGACGCATAATATCGAAGATTGAAGCACAAGAAACGCGCATGTCAGAAATGTCGACACAGATTACATCCAAGATGGAAACTCAACTGGAAGAACAGAAGACATATATGGCATGCCAACTGGAATCGCAGGAGACACTCATAACATCCAAGATGGAAGAACAAGAGGAGCGCTTATCATTGCAGGTGGCACAAATGTCTTCACAGTTAGAAGCACAGGAAGCAAGGGTAACATCAAAGCTGGAAGCGCAGGATGCAAAAATCGCTCAATTTCAGGCAGAAGTCGATGATTTGAAGGGCCGTATGGAGCAGTTACAACTAAATCGCCCAGCTGTTTCAGCAAGCAATACGAAGGTAAAAACTCCTTCTTTTGACGGCTCCCTTTCCAGGTGTTTAAGATTCAGTTTGAGAAGACCGCAGCAGTGAACAACTGGAGTGCTGAAGATAAAGTTGCTGGACTATTCGTGGCATTGAAAGGATCTGCTGCTAAAATCCTACAGACTATTCCCGAGGGAGAGCGGAACAACTACGAAACATTGATGAGCGCTCTAGAGAGGCGATACGGAAGCGAACACAGGAAGCATATAAACCAAATAGAGTTGCAAAACCGTTACCAAAAAGCTAATGAAACTTTGCAGGAGTTTGCGTCAGATGTCGAAAGGCTTGCACATTTGGCGAATGCTGACGCACCCGTGGAATACACCGAAAGAGTAAAAATTCAGAGCTTTATAAATGGCATACGGGACGTCGAAAAGAAGCGAGCCACATACGCAAACCCAAAGTCAACATTTGCAGAAACGGTATCACATGCATTGACTCAGGAAACGGCCTCACTATTGAGTAAAGCAGCATACAAAGCTCATCGTGTGGAAGTGGAAAGACCAGATTGGGTAGACACAATTTTGGAAGCACTGAAGGGATCACAACAGAAAAATGCCGGAGTTATTAAATGTTTCAAGTGCGGCAACCCAGGTCATATTGCACGACATTGCAGCAGGTCCCAATAGCTCCAACAATGTGGGTGGTCGTAAACGCAGAGCAGGTGATGAGCAAATCTCCAAGACCACTCAATCGTTAAACTAAATCGAGTCAGCCGCAAGGGGCGGCAGCTGGCTCCCGCAATTAAATGCCCCATAATCTCTATCTCGCAGATTGGAAGAAGATCGAGCAATCTTACTGTTGGAGGACATGTGGACGGAAAGCAACGGTTACTGACTGTAGATACGGGTGCATCTCATTCCATCATTCGAGCGGATTTAGTCAACAAAAAGATAAGACCATTGCTTGGAGCAAGATTACGTACAACCACGGGAGAGGACACCCAGGTAATTGGAGAAGTAGAATGTGAAGTCGCAATTGGGAACGTCACGGTAGTACACAATTTTATAGTGGCAGAAATTGTTGATGAAATCATAATTGGAGTGGACTTCTTAATCGACCAGGGCATCAAGATCGACATGCAAAGCAAGACGATGCGATATAAAAACATGGATGTACCACCTAATTTCGGCTACGAGAGAGGCTACAGCAGTAAACGAGTGCTGGTGGAAGAGAGTCAGCAAATACCACCAAAATCCGAAGCAGTCATCTGGGCAAAAGTTGATGGAGATTGTGGGACAAACAAATTGTGGGTTGTCGAAGCAGCAAACAAATCAGCACTAAACATACTTGTAGGAAAAACCCTGGCTATGACAAAACAAGATGGACGTATTCCGGTAAGAGTACTCAATGAGTTCAAGTCACCACTTAAACTGACTAAAGGAGCTATTTTGGGAAGATGCCAAGAGGCTGGAATAGTTATTAACTGTGAACAGCTCCAGGAACACGTTTCAGGGGCTAGAGGAAGCATATCAGAGTAAGACAAAACAATAGCTCCTAAAGTACGCGAACATATTTGACCAGGATGATTCTAAACCAGGCCGCACCAACGTTGTGAAACATCAAATTGACACTGGAGATGCGAGGCCGATCCGTCATGCTCCACGTAGTGTTCCACTGGCGAAGCGGGAAGTTGTGAGTCAAATCATTCAAGAAATGAGCGACAGCGGCGTCATCGAACCATCAGCTAGTCCATGGAGCTCACCGGTAGTACTTGTAAAAAAGAAGGATGGAAAAATGAGGTTTTGCGTGGACTACCGGAAGTTGAATGACGTAACGAAAAAGGTTTTCGAAATGGTTTTCCACGCTGGACTTGAAAAGCGGCTACTGGCAAGTGGAGGTGAAGGAGCAAGAAGTGGCTTTCCAAAAATTGAAGGAGCGTTTGTGCACTGTCCCAATGTTAGCATATCCGATTCCAGGAGCAACATTTATTCTAGATACAGATGCGAGTGGATATGCTATAGGAGGCGTTTTATCACAACTGGTTGATGGACAGGAGAAGGTAGTTGCATATTACAGCCGTTCGATTGGAAAACCAGAGAGGAACTACTGTGTTACGCGGAGAGAGCTGTTGGCATTGGTAGAGTGCATTAAAAATTTTCACAAATACCTCTACGGCCACGATTCCGTGTCAGGACAGATCACGCAGCGTTGAAATGGCTTCTGCAGTTCCGTAATCCGGAAGGACAATTGGCACGGTGGATCGAGCGACTACAAAGCTACGACGATTGAGCATCGAAAAGGTAGTACCCATGAAAATGCTGATGCAATGTCACGAAGACCATGTAGTCTGGAATGCAAGCACTGCTCAAAGGCCGAGGCTAAAGAAGACATTATAGATGTCCGGCTAATGACTATAACGTGTACGGATGAATGGGACAAGGAACAACTAAGAAAGTGTCAGCTAGAATATACAGATCTGTCACATGTTATGCAAGGGCTCGAACGAAACGAAAGACCAAGCAGAGAGATGTCAGCAGAGAGTCCCATTGCGAAGTCATATTGGGCACAGTGGAACAGTTTAGAATTGATATCCGGTTGCTTGCATCGAGTATGGGAGAGTGAGGATGGTCAATGCAAGAAGAAACTGATAGTTGTTCCCAGAAAGAGGATTCCTGACGTGCTCAGCGAGCTGCACAATGGTCCAAGTGGAGGTCATCTTGGAATCACGAAGACACTCGAGAAAATTAAGCAGAGATTCTATTGGGTTGGTTGCCGTCAGTCGGTCACCGAGTGGATTGCCAATTGCGAGGTATGCAACAGAGCGAAAGGGCCCAAAACCCGAAGTCATGGCCAGATGAAGCAGTATATTTCAGTTGCACCATTTGAAAGGATCGCCATGGATGTCGCAGGTCCATTTCCTACTAGCAACCGCGGAAACAAATACGTACTGGTGGCTATGGATTATTTCAGTAAATGGCCAGAGGTATACCCAATCCCAAACCAAGAAGCAGAAACAGTAGCAGAAGTGGTTAAAAACGAATGGGTTGCAAGGTATGGTGTACCAATGGAGTTACATTCTGACCAAGGCAGGAATTTTGAATCAGCTGTGTTCCAAGAAATGCGCAAGAAGTTGGGCATTCGAAAAACACGGACAACTGCATTGCATCCTCAGTCCGATGGTATGGTGGAACGTTTCAATAGAACATTGGAGGAGCATTTAAGGAAAGTAGTAGACAAGTACCATAAGGACTGGGATACACACAATCATTATTCTTGATGCCTACCGATCGGCAGTACATGACACAACGGGCCAAACTCCCGCAAAGGTAATTTTTGGCTATGACCTTCGACTGCCAGCTGATTTGAAGTATGGGATAGATGCCGATGCGGAGAGGAATGTCAAGAAATCCACTGGTGTCTTGGAAGAAGAGCTGAGAGAGATACACGATCTGGTAAGGCAACGAGCAAAGATTATGAGTGACAAGATGAAAGCGAGGTACGATAAAGCAATTAATTCGGAAGGGTTTCAGGAAGGTTTGGTGCTGCTATACATCCCTCAACGAAAAAAAGGTTTGTCCCCGAAATTGCAGTGTAACTGGGAAGGCCCATACAAAGTTGTAAAACGGATCAACGATGTAGTGTACCGCGTACAAACCACTACCAAACCACGAACCAAAATGAAAGTGGTCCATTTGGAGAGATTAGCAGCGTTTAGATCGAGAGATTTGTCTGATCGGGACGATCATACTTAGGTGGAGGGCAGTGTCACCGATATTAGCATCACTAAGCTATACCATCACTAAGGCGATGCTAATCGATATTTACGTCAATAATCAAATCATGTATACACATATATAAGGCAGCCGAGAGATGTCACACACAGATGCATTTACTTATACGCCTATGTGTGCGCGAGAGACTGTAAACTACAAACATTCACATCAATCTTTATGTATCTACATAATTGCGTCTACACATATGTACCATGTACGAATACGAGCAGCGGAGAGTCAATGTGCAAACGCATGCATATATCTGAGAAGTTTGAGAGCTACTGGACTAGTAGATTCTGGAAGCGCCTAAAAGATGTATAAAATTATGCAATTTTAGTTATAGCTGAGAAGTTTGAGAGCTCATGGACAATGCTAGTAGATTCTAGAAAAAGGCGAACGAGGAAACCAAAGAGTATAAAAGGCGACAGATGTAGAGGCGCTGTAATTCAGTTTGAGTTGAGCTATCAATCAATTTGCTTAAGCACGCGATCTGGCGGCCAATAGTAGAGTTTCATTTGAGTTATCAATCAGTTTGGTTATTAAGCCAGCGAGTAGCAAAGTATGTGTTATTGTGAAGTACTTTAATAAAGGCCATTTTTCCATCATTCAATATTGGAGTTATTTATTCAACAGTTTAGTGATTCGAACTTAGCAGAGGATTGCAAATAAGAGGATTTGCGGCAGATTCGTTACAATATTTACACCTTCGAAAATCGGGGGTCTGAAGGGATTTGTTAACACATTCATACCAAGCACGAGGGCTTTGTTTTAATCCATACAGGGATTTTTTTAATTTATATACCTTTCAAGATTTATCATTAAATCCTATTGGCTGTTTTACATAGACTTCTGAATAAATTTCCGTTTAAAAAAGATATTTCTACGCCCATCTGATGGACTTCTAAACTCTTTTGACAACAATAAGATAACAATAATTTCAGTGTTTGCATTTTAGCAATCGTCAACTCGTCTTTTTGTTGAAACCCATTTGCAACTAATCTGGTTTTATACTCACAGTTTGGTTTTTTCGGTATACCCGCTTAATATCTAAAACGTTTTTGTCATATGGTTTCTCTACAAGCTCCCACGTGTCATTCTCCTTCAAGCTTTCCATTTCCCGGTTCATTGCGTCTATCCATTTTCCTGCTTCATTGCATGATACCGCCTCCTGGTAGGTGAGAGGATCCGTTGCATCGCACAAATTATCTCCTATGCAATATTATCCAAATTCCTCGCCGAACCTTTTTGGTGCTTTTATTTGTCTTTTTGTTGTCCATTGATTATGTTCGTCTTCATTGTTTTCACTATCTTCACTCTTTTCGTTGCTATCATCTCGTTGCCTTCTGATTTCAATTCTTCCTTTGATGCTTTTTAGAGCTGCATTTTCTTCTTCTTGCTCGTCGTCAAAGTCACACCCTCTTCAATTACGCCACAATGCCTTGCCACTATCACTTTATTTCCAACTAGTACTTTATATCCAACGTCTGTATAACCCAGTAAGGTTTCGAGCTCAGCCTTTTTGTCCCATTTTGAAATTCTCTTTATTTCTGGAATTCTCACTTAACTTTGCTACCATACATTCTTAGATTTTTAATAGTTGTTCTTCTTTGAAAAATATTTCGTACGGTGTTTTTCTTTTCAAATACGCAGCAGCTTTTATCACTTCTGGCCTATATTTTCGTTCGACTTGTGCCTCAGTAAAAAGACATCGTGCCGTGTCCATGATCGATCTGTTATACCTTTCTGCTGTGCCGTTTATCTCGTGCACATAGGGTTGGCAAGTTTTCAAGCGAATACCCTTTGCAATCAAAAACTGATGTACTTTTTTATTTATATATTCCGTTCCATTGTCGCAACGCAATTCTTTTATTGTTTTTCCTGTACTGTTTTGTATCTGATTTACATACTGCATTATACATTCGTACACTTGTTCTTTTGCTTGTATACAGAATACTTTTGCCATTTTACTGTAGTCATCTATGAAGCTCACGAAATATTTTTCACCATTATTTCCATCAGTTCTATGCGGCCCGTTTAAGTCTGTATGCACAATTTCCAGAATGCCTCCGGCCTTGTGCCTATCGTTATGAAAGGGCAAATTACACATTTTATTTTCTGCACGTGTGGCCCATTTCATATATTCTTTTTCAATACTCTTTGGCAGAAATCAGTGGACAGGGGCACGCCGCAGGGAGGAGTGCTATCATCTCCGCTGTGGACGCTGGTCATCAACCAACTGCTCAGGCAATTCGATGAGGGACCCGTAAAACTTACGGCTTACTCAGATGACGTGGCAATTGTCATAAGTGGAAAGAGCCTTCCAACGATTAGTTCTTTGATGAATCGGGCGCTTATATTCATACCTGGACATCTAATGTCGGGTAGAAAGTCGATGCGGAGAAGACGGATATTGTCTTGTTTATAAAGAGCTACAAGGTCCCAAACTGGACCAGGCCTAAGTTAGGAGGGGTGACCTTACAGGAGAAATCTTGCACAAAATATTTAGGAATCATCCTAGACAGTAAGCTGTCATGGAAGCTCAACGGCACTCTATGCATGTAAAAGAATGCTGGGGTGTACGTGGGGCCTATGCCCTCTTTTTCTCATTGGGCTTTTACAGCGATTGTAAGCCCAATTCTATACTATGGAGTTCTTGTTTGGTGGAATGCCACACAAAAAACAACATACCTCAAAAAATTAGAGGGGTATGCAGACTATCGATGCTTAGCATTACGGGAGCCCTGAAAACAACCCCGACGGCTGCACTGTATGTCATTCTGCACATCCCACCTGGTAGCAAAGAACAAAGCGTTAACGACTGCAACCAGGCTCGGTGCTTCGGGGCAGCTTGAACGCCGACCATATGGCCATAGTAGTATAGCGTCATCAATCACAAGACGAACAGACTACATGATTCCCTATCCGCGCTTCGAGGGAGATCTTAAGGCCACAATAGAGGTGGACGGTTGGCGCAAGGGTGCGCAAATGGCGGACGAGGCGATACATGTGTACACCGATGGTTCCAAAGTAGTGGAAGGAGTAGGGTCTGCGGTATATTGCGCTGATCCGGAAATAAGTAGATCCTACAGGCTGCCGGATTACTGTAGCGTTTTCCAAGCGGAATTATTAGCCGTAACCCTGAAGAGAATAGCTTAAGTTGCAGCCGTGCTAACTTTTATATTGACAGTCAAGCAGCAATTAAGGCAATAATCTCGCATAGCACAGCATCTAAATGCGTGTTAAAGTGTAAGCAGTCTCTGGAGAGAATCGGGACAGGGAGAAGCATACATCTATATTGGGTCCCAGGGCATATGGGAATAGATGGAAATGAAAAAGCGGACGAACTAGCTAAAAAGGGCGCATCCCTTGAAGCTTGCTCCGTAGATGTCCCAATTAAATTGGGCGAGATTAAGCGAAGGCGAGACGTGCACATGATCGACCAAGCGGGAAGGGCGTGGGTTCAAGCGCGGGACTGTAAAGTGTCGAAGATTATGTGTAGGTCTTACAACCTTAGACTAACACAGTTGCTTCTATCATTAAAAAGAGAGGACTGTAGACTCATGACGGCTATTCTCACTGGACACTGCCTTCTGGCGTCACATGCCTTTAAATTAGGCTTGGTCAGTGATAGCAGATGTAGGAAGTGCGGGTTGGAGGAGGAAACGATCGAGCACGTTCTGTGCTCGTGCCCTGCACTTGCCAGGCTAAGACTCCAGCTATTGGGAGTGATACAGCTGTCAGATCTAGAAGCAGCAAGTGGCTTAAGTCCTAGGAAGCTTCTAGTATTTGCCAAGAGGACGGAGTTATTTTATAACATAGGTCCTGGTTTTTGATAGGATTTTTCAGTTTGGTCGTTAAAACAAACTTCTGGTAACACTACGGACTCAATCGGTCTATGTGAGGTCCTCATGGACCGGCCAGTTCAACCTACCTACCCACTCTTTGGCAGTCCTTTTAGAAATTCGCTTTTACACATTAAGGCTAAATTTTTAAAGTTCACGTGTCCAAGTGTACGATGCAGTTTTTCTTTTGTTGTTAAATTAGTATTAGCCTTCTACGTTTGATTTCGCTATGTAACTTTTTATTTTGTATAGTCGTTCCTCTTTCGTAGCGATGGCTACAATATTTCGATAACCATTGTATATTTTCGATAGTCGACCTTTCGATATGATGGAGTGATTGTCAGTGATTTAAGAGTAGCAAATCTGTTAGCTTTCACGTCTTTGACATAAAACACATTAATTAGTGTAACTTCTGATTGTGTATCGTTAACTGGAAATATCGTTTTTATGTTTCCGACTTTAGTTGCTTCCAATACTCTACCATCACCTACTTTCACTTTTATAGGGGTTTTCAACTTCAAATACTCATAATAATATATATCGCTGTTAATGATGTGGTCGGTACATCCACTATCTAGTAGCCATACTATTTCATCTCTATTCCAATTGCAATTTTCGGGTTTTCTTTCGATGTTATTTGCTATAGTAATATGGAAGGTGTTGCCTTGATATTCTCCAGTCGATTGGCTTTGGTAACTTACTCGTCCTCTTTGAAAATTTCGTTGGTTGTGTCCACCACGTTCCTGGTTCTTAAATCCGCGGCACCGTCCACGATTACCAGCTCCAAGCCAACAATCTCGTTTAATATGTCCTGGCTTTCCACAGTTATAGCATTTTGGCTTTTCTGTAGATGTTGAACGCGCACTGCAATGCGCCTTGAATACATTTGATTTATTATTTAAATCATCTTGTGGACCTTCTGGAGTACCTTCCGTTGACTTCATTTTGAGTTTACTCTTGAGACAGTCTACGGTTCTGTCCTTTCCTGGCAGAACGTCAATAAGATCTCCAATGTAACTATAATTTTTTGGTAGTGATTTTAGTATATAATTTAGTTTCTCCTGCTCAGTTATCGTAGCTCCGGCTTCTTAGCTCGTTCACCTGCTTTTCAAAGTCATTCAAAAATTTGTTGACATGCGAGTAGTCTTTTAATTTAACATTCTCAAGGTTACGGGTTCGAATCGAACTCAAGGCCTAACAATAATTTTTTTATCATTATTATTGTTATGATAAATTTTTGCTAATTGAAAAAATTTTTAAATTAGAATAGAAGAAAAAATTTAGACAACTGCCAAAGCTCGTTGTATAGATCCATTTCGGGAACTACATCGGCAACGTTTAGGCGCCGCTGCTATAACCATTCAGACATCACAGCGGTTTTTTGTTTGTATTCGTTAATCCTACTTCTATTCTGGTTCGTGCCAATTGATATTCACAAGACTGCGACATCTGTTGCAGAATGGATGTGAAAATTGGACTTGTTTGATGGCAAGGCAGCCATAGTGTCATATTTTATTGACACTTTTTCCCCGTGCTCTGGGATGTATTAACAATTTTTGTTGTTATATCGGCCTACTGATTTGTAAGATCGCGGGTTAGAATAGAGCTCAAGGCCTAAAAATAATTTTTTATCATTATTATTATGATAAATTTTTTCTTAATTGAGAAAATTTTTAAATTAGAATAGAAGAAAGAAAAAATTTAGACAACTGCCAAAGCTCGTTGTATAGATCCATTTCGGGAACTGCTAAATTCCTTCATCGGCAATGGCGCCATGTATCTAGCCAAGACAACCATGCTGATCTTGGCACACGTGGTTGCAAGCCGCATGATTTGATAGGCTCTTCACTTTGGTGGCACGGACCACAATGGCTTTCTTGCCACATTTCGGCATGGCCAAAGCCGAAAGCAGGTAGCGCCTCTCCACCCGAGAAACGCAAGGTCGAAGCATATCACGCACTCGAGGAAGAAGACGATATTCTTCAACGTTTCTCCTCACACTCTCGAGCTCTCCGTGTGATTGCATACGTGTTCCGTTTTGCGAACAATGCCTGCAACAAATCCAAATCGGTGGCAACAACACATAATCCCCATCTGACGTACAAAGAGTTCCAACATGTGAAAACGCGGCTTGTGGTAATGGCACAATCTCGTCATTTCGGGGCGGAAAAGAGCGCCTTACAAAACAATATGCCAATAAGCAAAAATAGTTCCCTTCTGGCTCTTGACCCATTTCTGGATGGATACGGGCTCCTACGTATCGGTGGGAGATTGGAACATTCTACAATGCAATACAACGAGAAGCATCCAGTAATCCTTCCTCCGGATTCAAGGCTCTGCCAGTTGTATCTGGAGTTTTTACACCGCCTGCTTCTTCATGCAGAAATGCGGTTAATGCTCCAAATGGTGAGGCAAGAGTACTACGTACCAAAAATAAAGCCTCTTATACAGAAATGCACTTTTCAATGCAAATCTTGCACGCTTTTCAAACAGAAAACGCGCACGCAAATAATGGCAGCTCTACCACCTGAGCGCTGCACTTTCTCACTCCTCTTTTCCACAACAAGAGTAGACTTTGCAGGTCCATTCCAAATAAAAGCATTGGTTCTGAGGCCGACCACTATCATAAAAGGGTACGTGGCTGTATTCGTCTGTTTTTCCACAAAGGCAGTACACCTCGAGCTACGCTCGGACCTTACTACTGAAGCCTTTCGAGCAGCATTCGCCCGATTCGTTGGCAGACGAGGTTATCTCTCAAAAATGATGAGCGACAATGGTAAAACGTTCATTGGCGCTCAGCGCGCACTCGAACGCGACTTCGTTAAACTTCTTAACGAATGCTCTGCGGACATTGTGCAGAAATATGCCCCCAGGGAATAAACTGGCAGTAAATTCCACCCAGCGCCCCTCATATGGGCGGCTTGCGGGAATCCGCAGTAAAAAGTTTTAAAACCCACTTCAAAAAAACCGCTGCATCCCACACGTTTACGTTCGAAGAATTCACGACGCTGTTGGTGCGTATTGAAGCAGTTCTCAATTCGAGGCCTCTAACCTCACTATCCCAGGACCCAGCTGACTTCACAGCGCTCACTCCGGGTCACTTCCTTCGAGGTGCACCGCTATTATCCATTCCTGAGCCAAACGCGGAAGACCTCTCCTGGATAAATCGATGGGAAAAACTCAAATCTCTTCATCACCAATTCAGTCGACGCTGGAAAGAGGATTATCTGAAGGACCTTCAGAAGCGCTATAAATGGCAAACGCCACAGCGAAATCCTCAACCAGGCGACCTCGTCGTAATTAAGTAAAAGGTTGAAGTTTGAAATTAATTTATAACAATTAAAGTAATAAAATTAGTGAATTTATAACGTTTTCGAAAAAAAAACCTATTAAACTTTTTTTTATTCCCGACTGTGGAGTGTAGCGAAGAAAGACCAAGTGAGTATTCATTTTTGTTCAGCAGGGTTGCGATTATTTGCCTTCGAGCTGCCACATGTTTACAAATATGTGCTGCCAAGAAGGGGTCAAATTGAGCCAGTAGTTCCAGGACACCAAGAAAATTTCCATTGTTGAATATACCGATAATTTCGCCCGAGCCTCGAAAAGCTAAACCACGTTCTGCAAGAAATTTATTTTGACGCAAAAAATAGTATGTGCAACAGTTTACTGAGTGGGCGTTGTGAGCCGGCTTCGCCTCGAAGCTGTAAACTTGGTACGAGGTCCACAATGTACTATAGACCGGGTTGGTCCCCATAAAAAAAAAGTGTGTGAAAGTTCGCCTCTAAATTTGAAGCTTATTTGAGAGGGTTTGAAATTTTTTTTTTTTTTTATCCATCGAAATACAGCCGAAATGTTTTTTTATTGTAACTTGGCTATTTGACATGCGATTTTTGATATTTACAACTTAGGGCGAAAACTAAGAACTAACTCAGAGGACCTGTTTAGCAGCCACGGCGCATAAAGGCTAACCTGCGGATGCCAAAACAGGTACGTGGGACGAACAGTACGGCAAATAAGAATGAGATGCAGAAAATAGATCAGATTATAAAAAAAAACACGGAATCCAAACATCATACCAGTGTCTAACTTCGCGAATGACATGGTTGAAAGTGAATGTTCTCCATGAAACATCAATAAGACAGCCAATGTCCTTCACATACAAGCAAAAGATCAACGCCTGAATGAAATCGAAAACATGGAAATCTACAAACATAAAACATTCGACGGTAGATTAATAAGTGAAGAGGCAGGCATTATATCTGAACCTTTAAAACTTGTTTACAAGAAACAAAGTAATCACACAGGTACAAAAGAGAAACACAAAACAAAAAAAATAATAATAAACACAAAACAATAAACGCACTAAAGCGACAAACACACAAAGATGGTCAAACGAATAGAATACTGATTTCTACCTGCCTCAGTCAGTCACACAATTCGATCAGTAAAAACCCCCAGCGGGTTAGAGAGTTAGAATATACCCGTGGTAGGTATGCCTGTCGTAAGAGGCGACTAAAATACCACATTCAAGGGGTTGTGTAGTGCAACCCTTTCAGGTTGCCAGCGCAATATATAGCTTCTCCAAACCCAATTGCCAACCTCACCTATCCGTGGCGATTCCCGTTTTATTAACAGCCGAGGCTCTGGCGACCCCGAACTCCTCATGGATCTAGCGGGTGGGAGGGCGTTATGGCCTAGAAGGTCGCATGTGGTCATAACAAATTGTTCCCGAGATGGTCGTGCTTGGTACCGGAACGTACCGGATCTGCATCCGACAAGGCACCATGAACATCGATAACACTCCCCAAGGCCTTCGGGTCTTATCGCTACAACAACAACAACATCTGTAAAAACCACCGTTGGTTCTAAATGCATACAGCACATACACAAACATCCATTTTGACAATACCTGATCATGTCCAACGAACTATAAATGCAAGACAAACGACAACAACAGATCGGAACGAAATTCACACTCATGATGGCACAACGCCGAAACCGATTTGTCGCGAAACCAAATTTGACAAGGGATGACGGAAAATCGTTCCAATATACATTAAGTTTATAAGTTAGTTTAGCAACATCAAGATAAATTCTCACGACCGGCGAACTCTGCTACTATATTAAAAGCGTAAAAATAACAAATTCTTTCATCAATAACTATCATACATTTTTTTACAGCCCTTGGTCGGGAAAAATTCAGAGTCGCTACGGTACATAGAACCGACTGCCATGGGAAGTATTCAAGGGCGACGCGCGTTACTTTGGCTCAAATTCGATAATGCCATAGGTTAAACTCTCCCTTAACCAGAAGCAACCCGATATACCTAATGTATGTATATCTCGCTTGTGATATGCCGCCACATAATCAATGCTTCTAACATCGTTATCTCTCTAGTACAACTCTATGGAAACTTCAAGTTTCCTCGGACTACCGTTTGAGGACATCGATGACAATTAGTAAGTGGTTGTTGTTGTTGTAGCGATAAGGTTGCTCCCTGACGGCTTTGGGGAGTGTTATCTATATGATGGTCCTTTGTCGGATACAGATCCGGTACGCTCCGGTAACACAGCTCCATTAAGGTGCTAGCCCGACCACCTCGGTAACGATTTATATGGCCACATTAAACCTTCAGACCATCCCTCCCTCCCCACCCCCAAGTTCCATGAGGAGCTTGGCGTTCGCCAGAACCTCGTTTGTTAGTGAAACGGGATTCGCCGCTCTAAGGTGAGGTTGGCGATTGGGTTTGGAGAAGCTATATATTGCGCTGGCAACCTGAAAATATTGCGCTACGCAATTCTGGTATTTTAGTCGCCTCCTACGACAGGCATTACGGTACCGGCTGTCTGACATTCAAATTATTAGTTCCTAAAGTCCAAATCCGCAACAAAATTCTCAATTATTTTGCCGGTTGGACTTGGGGCCGTTTGTATGCTACGCGTCCTCTATATGGCCGCCGGGCATAAAAGAAACACGCTGAAGGAAACTGCAGGCCTGTCAAAACACCGTGCTAAGAACCGCCACGGACCGTCTTCTTAAGACCGCATCACATTACCTACACAGCGGGCAAGAATTCTCACTACAAAGGAGAGAAATTATATACTGAACAAACAGTTTCTGATGAATATCCAAAAGACATCTGATTGAAAACGCCCCACCTAGCAGAAAGTTAGGAAGTTATCTCGGTATGCACTATGAAGAAATCTGGCACTTGCAAGTTCAGCGGTATAAAAAAAGCATGGTAAAGCCCTCAGAGACATCCATAAGAAAGCGACGGATTACTATGCCAACCTCGCCAGGGAGACGTGCGTCTCTCTAACTCATCTTCGATCTAGATCCTGTAATAGGTTAAACTCTTATTTATCCAGAAACAACCCCGACATCCCCAATGTATGTCCCGCTTGTAATGTGTTCCAACATTGCACAAACCAGCAACTCCTCAACACCCTTACTTTTCTGGTCCAAACTTTTTGAAACTGCAAGTTTCCTTGGACTCCCGTCAAAAGGCATTGATGATAGATAGTGAGTGGTTGCACATATTGGATTGAGGAAGGCCCTGCTACAAAACAACAACTGAGTATATGAAAATAACAACGAGCTCGGAAGCAACCAAAAAACTTCTTTCATACGTTAATGGTTACAAATTCCCTAAATATGTTAAGGTTGTTTTCTTCTAAAATTTTCATACAAACTTAAAAATTAACAATCATCTTCCGGAAAATTGAAAATAACTCGGTTAAATTCGCACCCAAAAACCTAGCCTAATTTCTGCAACTAAATATTTAAAAGCTTTGGAAATAATCAGGAAAACCAGAGTTTTCAGAAAATAAAATACTATCAAGTTTTATACCTTTTTTATATTTGTTTCTGGCATTTCACAAACAAAACACTGCATTTTTCCGAGCCCGTTTTACCGGTAAAATTTTTTTTTAATATTTCAGCTTTTGCAGAGCAGAAAATGATATTATAAAATAAAAAGTCATTCAAGTTTTTTATTTTTGACAACCATTTCAAAAACTTTAAGACTAGTTTTGTCGACTTTTCGGTTATGCCTGAAAGCCCCAGATTTATTTTTATAAGTGTACTTACCTTTTGTTTTGATAACACGTATAAGAATTCCTTATTAGAAGACATCATTGTATCTTGGAGGATTTGGCTGCCTGGGTCAACAATTATCTCATCGTATTCGCCTGCATTTGGACCAGATATTAGTACTTTTTTTATTGTGCCAGATTCAGTTCCCAAAAAAACCAATGAATGAGGCCCAGTAGTCGTTGCAGTGATTGATGAAATACTAACATTATCAAAGTGAAACAATGCCTGTGATGTAATTACCGAATATCCACTAATTTTTAAACCCACTGTACAAAAATCTTGAATATTTCCTATGGCCTGAAAATGTTTAAAAGAAAACGTTATTAATAGCAATAAAATAATTAAATTAGGGTTGTTGTCTAAATTCTGTATGTATAAAATTCTAAAAACAAAATTCTGCTTTTTAAAATTCTGTATTACAAAATTCTGTATTAAAATATAATGTTAACAATGTTAAAGAGGTCATGTAATTATTTTGAAAAAGTGCGCCATGGATAGTAATTCTGCGTAGAACACCTTTCTGCATAGGCGGCCTTCGGCCACGCTTATAAAAAATAACCCTGGGCTACTCCATGCCAAGTCCGGGTGTGTGGTATAATTGTGGCTACCGCCACGGTGATGTCCTCTGCGTAGTATACCCTTCTGCGTAGGCGGCCTTCGGCCACACTTAAAAAAAATAACCCTTAGCCGATTCAACACCGACTACACCATGCCATGATTCCGGAATTTTGACTTCCAGAATTTTGAAAAAGCAGAATTTTGTTCAAGCAGAATTTGTTTGCAATTTACGGAATTTTGTCACCCAGAATTTTGTAATACAGAATAACGACACGCTCCCATTAAATTACTTACACCAGCAACTGGACATTGCCCGTCGTCAATAGCTCCAGATACATAGCCCAAATTACGATCTTTAATAGTGCCATTAAAGCACATGTGTATATTCTCATTAAATACCTCCTCAATGTGATTCAGACTATATATGCAAACTGCCGATTTAGCTTCTGCTTGATCACTAATTTCTTTGGATGGAGAAAACGCCGCAACTAAAACAGAATCATCCCGCTTAATGCCCATTTCCTGAGCTAATTTTTGGCCAGCAGGTGTAATCTTTGCGTCGCGTAATATATTATAGTCAATATTATCCTTAGTTGCAAGGCACTGAATTGTTACCTCAGTATAAGTATCGTAATTTGGATCCGCAACACATATACGCGCCAAACGTGTCACGTAACCAGCTTCATCTGCTAAATGTGATCTCTTCTGCACTAGAACGAAATACGCGTATTCCGAAGTGTTAAATCCATAAACATAATTGACAAGGAAATTATCCCGATATTTTACATCGATATTAATTATAGATTGCTGTATCGAAAATTCGACATAATGTAAATCATTTAAGCGTCTTGATGAAATAGCAGGCACGTCATGCCTATAGTCCCCAACATTGGTGAATGTTGTTCCAACATATAGAATATCTTCGTCTTTCCAAGAATATTTTGCTGGGCCTACGAACGCATAAGTGGACGCAAATTCGTCGTTAGCTGCTAAAGGGGTATCTATAAATTGCGGCGCTTCCGGAAAATTGGTAAGATTATACATGTCACATGCACCTATAAATAAAAATTTACAAAAATTATAGAAAAGTAAAAAAAGCACAACTGACCTTGACGTAAACTGCCGCAAACTATTAGTATTCCCAAACCTTGTGCATAATGAATAATGAGGATTTTATTATGGTTATTACGTAAAGATGTTTCGACATCTACAGGACAACCGCTTGCATGACAATGTGGCGAATCATATTTAGGTCCTGTTAAAGCCTGGGACAAAACACGCAGATTTCCATTCAACTTCAAAATCTTGTTAGTTGCACCGGCATAAAAAACATTATTTTTGGAATCGTATGCTAAATGAGTAAAATAATTTTTGTACTCGGGTGTACTTAATATGTTAGTCGCAGAGCGGTTGGGAGTATTTGAAGAGCTTGTTGCATTTGTCGAAAAACTGCCATCCACGGAACTAATATCAAAGTTACTACCCTCCTGTTGTAATTTAGGCAGATTAAATTGAGCAACAATATCTCGAGGTGAAAACTGAAACTCCATCTGAGTAGTATCATTTGAGCTTATTGAAGAACTCTTTGTTATAATGTTCCTATTAATTCTACTCGCACTGTTGCTATCATTTGAAGCCGCGACGATATTGATAATACAGCAGTAGCATATAAAACCGAAAATACCAAATAGAGAAATCCTTAATCTTGAAAACCGCTGCAGAGGGTCGCCTCGCCAAAAGCTTCTCGAAAATAAATATTTGATATTTTTTTTAGTCCTTAATAATGGCATAATTGCGATTGCGTCTCAGGCGGTATTACTTGATTTCCCAAAACCCCAACAGAAGGAGCTTTTGAAACTATACGTAATTCGTCCAGTAAATGTTGAAGTCTGAAAAAAATGTTTAAGTCTGTCAAATTCATAAATCACAGTGTTTGCGGCTGAAAACTTTCGAAACGGATCGACCGTTGAAATTTTGTGAGCGTATGGAGTAAGTTTGAGAATCCGATCTTATCAATTTTTCATACCCCAATATGGTAATTTTTGCCACCCCCTTCTTCTAGCAAACATTTTTGTTTTTATTTTTTTATGAAACAGCATTAAAAATACATACAACCCTCTGGGACTGGGACTGGGAAAAGTGTTGAAGAAGAATAAAAAGAACTATAGAGAAGAAAAACAAAGAAAGGAGTAAGATACAGAGAATGACATAGTTAGACAAAGATAAAGAAATAGTGATAGATGGAGCAGAGGAAGAAGGAGACGGAGCCAGCGAGAAAAGAAAGGATGGAAACGATGAACGCGAGAAAAAGACGCAGAGAGAGGAGTGACTAAAAGAATAAAGAACGGGGAGGGAGAGTAAGAAGTAAAAACTTCTTAAAAGTTATTCATATAGACCAAAGTTCAGAACAACTGGTCGGGCAGATTTTTTTTTTTTAATATTAACTGTCCAAGTCCTGATCTTTTCTGGAATTTTTTAAACTTAACTAAGTTTTTGTTAAGGGGTTGTGCATATATAACGTCACGCGAATTTGGGTAATTTTTCACCCCCCATGTCACACCAAGTCACAAACGCCAGAATATATTATTATAAACGTAAGATTTACTTTGGCACCGCAAATAGCAATTTTAAAGTAAACTTTTCGGCACTAAGTCATAAAATGGATCTGTTTATCGATACCAAAAGAATTGTAAAGTAGGATAGTACAAATAAGCTTTTTAAAGAAGATTGAGAAAGCTGGTATAAGTCCGGGGAAACATCTCATGGAACACTTTTCAGAAACGTATATCATAACATTCAATTCGTGTTGTTGTTGTAACACTCCTTCGCCCCATCGAATAGATCATCTAACGGGAGTTCAAGGAAACTTGCTGTCTCAACAGGGTTGGACCAGCGAGATAAGGGTAATAGGGGCATTGATTCCACATTTTAAATGAAAAAATGGTTGGTGTCATGAGGGGACACGATACAATGACGACATATGTATATTGGGTATGTAGGGATTGATTCTGGATACGTAGGAGTTAAACTTATTACAATATCGAGATCGAAGTTGAGCTAGAGTGACTCGCGTCCCCTGGGAAGGTTGCTTTCTTCAGCTGCGAGCTCCGGGCATTTGTCTTTAAGAACGGGGTTCATTAAGCGTACTAATGTTTTGATCGCTAACTGTTTATTTCACCAGCTTATTCTCCTCATTTCTTTAGATGACTTTTTCTTAATTACTCACTTTTTCTAATAACGTTGCTTTTCATATAGTATGTAAGAAACAATCAAGTACCAACATACTTATTTATGTAAACCTTTTTTCCGCTACATATAAATAAGCAAACTGCACAATAAAGTTATTCACTCTCATATTCAATCATTAAGAACCAGTTGTTCTTTTTTTTTTTTGCGTAGCTAAACAGATTACGCGCCCAGTGCGGTAATATCTAAGTAAAAGAACACAGTATAATTTTTTGTAATTTTTTGCGCTATGGAGGAAATAAAAATTGCTAAGCTCGTCGGAGATGAGGGCTGGACACTGTGGAAGTTCCAGGTCAAGATTATACTCAAAGAAAGCGGGATTTGGGATATTGCAAATGGTACTACAGTGTAGCGACTACTGAAGGTAGCGACTTAACGAAGTGGTAGGCAAATGATGCCAAGGCGCAAAAGATTCTGGTGGTCTCGATGGGAGAGGAGCCGCTAATGCACGTGATCAATTGTGAGACAGCGGCTGAGATGTACTCAACGTTAGAAAGTGTGTATGAGCAGAAGTCGGAGACTTCCGTTCACCTTTTGCAACAACAATTTTTCCAGTATACGAAAAATCCAGAAGACAGCATTGCAATGCATATCGCTAAACTGCAGAAAATTGCGAGACAGCTCGAAGATCTGGGCGAAAAAATTTCGGAAAATATGCTAATTACAAAAATTTTAATGATATTGCCGGAGCAATATAATCACCTTTTTGCTTCTTGGCAAGCGACATCGCGCGAAGAAAGAACCTTAAAAACCCTGACCTCTCGACTATGTATGTAGGAATCTTGTTTAGATGTGCATTCTAACAAACATGCAGCTTTTGTAGCAAAGCGTTTAAATAAAGCAAACATCAAAAAACGACAGGACAAGTGCTTTATTTGCAAAAAGTATGGGCACTTGAAGCGGGATTGTCCAAACAAAAGAAAAGCGGAGAAGTCATCAAGTGGCGATGCATTTAAAGGTGAAGTTATGTTTGTACGAAGTGCGAACGTCAAGCTGTGAAGTTGTGTTTTGATTTCTACTGTGCCTTATTTTGTCTTAAATAAATAAATTTGTTTGTTTAAATAATTATTGTGCTAAAAATAAGTGTAAACACGTTGTGTACTGCATTCGCAATTTAAAGTTCTGCTTTTCTTTACTAAAATAATTTGTATCTTAAAAATAATTGATAAAGTGTGTATATCCATACATACATACATATTTGCCGAGTCACTTTGCATATTTGTTGTTGCATTTGATTGGCATTTACATATTTTCAGTTTTCAATTGTTATTTGCTCGTGCACATTTACTTCATTTTCTTTTCACTGCCACAGCTGTTTGCATTGTGTGTTGTTAAGCGTCAGTTAATAGCGATCTTAAACTGCACATACAGTGATCTTCAAACTGCTCAAACAGTGATTTTCTTACTGTGATCTCCAAACTATTTTCACTGCCTCCGTCTGTTTAATCAATTTTACTTTAACTTATAATGTCTTGCAATTTTGTTAACTGCCAATTGAAAGGTGATACCGAGCGTTTCGTGTCGTGCTGGCTTTGTGATGAGCTTGCTCATATGAAGTGCGCTAGTTTGACAGCAAGGGCGTGTGATGCGATCAACGATAACAAGGGTGTGCGTTGGTCGTGCTTGAAATGCAGATCCACCGAAGTGGATCTTTTTAAGCTTTTCAAACATACCCGAAACGCATTCTCCGAAATCGGTAAGGAACTTTCTACATTAGGGGATAAATTCAAGTATTATGAAAACTTGTTTAAAACTTTCAAATGTATTACCGATTCAGCTGCTAATGCTAACAGCGACAGTCGTGACAGCAAACGAAAACGAACTGATGTCTCGGCTGGCGTATTGACCCTAAACCCCGTTCAAAACATCCAGAACCCAATCGTTCCTACACCTAGCACGATAGAATTAATAAACTTAGCATCTCCAAGTCCTCTTACAGTAGAGCCTTCAACATCAAAGGCACCTCCAACAAAACTAGCAGCTAGAAAGAATATTGAACCTGCAAACCGTTCTCAGGCGACTGAGCCTGGAACTAGGAAGTTGGTTGTAGTCCCTCCTAAAAAATCGATATTCGTGTCAAGATTCGACAGGGATACTACTGAGGAGGATCTGAAATCGTATATCTTCTCAAAAAGGAAAACCCATGACGTAACAATTCGGAAATTTAATTTTAGTTATGAAAGAAACGTATCTTCCTTTAGATTAGATGTACCTATTGACCATTTTGACACTATCTTGAGTAACGATTTTTGGCCCTCTGGGGCACTTGTGCGGGAATTTGAATATAGGCGGAATAAGAGTGTTCCAAACTTGGCAAAGATCCCTGTTAATAACACTGAGTCAAAAAACTGAACGAAAAATCTGCTTTAGATATACTTTACCAAAATGTTAGAGGCTTAAACACCAAGTTAACAGAACTGTTTTTAAAGTCATTTAACTCAAGCTACGATATAATTGCTTTAACCGAAACCTGGCTGAAACCTCATGTTTTTAACTCAGAGATCCTCTGTAATGACTACCAGATATATCGAAATGACCGCCTGAACAGGGTTGGAGGTGGGGTTCTGCTTGCTGTACACTCTTCAATACCATCTGAAGAGATTTGCGTAACCGCCACCGATACAACTGAGTTCGTGTGCATACGCACACAACTAGCAAATATCCACATTTATTTGGCCATCTGTTATATCCCGCCATCTTCTGAACTGCCCGTTTATATGAATCACATTTCCTTGCTAAGAACTGTTAACTCGATGCTAAAGCCTTCCGATTCCATTATTGTCTTGGGTGACTTCAATATGCCACACATATCATGGTACATCTCTGACTTTAATATCGTACCAGTTTCGTCAAAGTCTTCCAACAATGAATTTCTAGACGGAATGTCTGAGCTGTGCCTTCAACAAATCAACATCCAATCGAATAAATTCGGAAGAGTGTTGGATTTAGCCTTTGTGGATGATGAATCTAAATATTCCATTAGTCGATGCGAACCCATTATTGAACCTGAAGATGCTTACCACCCTTCCCTCAAAATAGTTTACGAAGTTGTAAATTATGCTTGTAACAGCGGAAATAAACGATACGACTCCAGTTATCGCTTCGACTTTGCGAAGGCCAATTTTAAAAAATTAAATCGTGATCTATCTCGAATAGTGTGGCCAACATTTAATGCTGATGTGGAGCAAAGCGTTTCTCACTTTTACAATACCATTTACTGTCTTTTTGAAAAATACGTACCTAAGCGGATTTGTGTACATTCCGATACAAGCCAAGTATGGTTCACTAAAGAGCTGAAAATTTTAAAGAATAAAAAGTCTCGATCTTTCAAGTTGTTCAAAAAGACGGGTTTACATAACCATTACTTACAGTACTCGATTCTACGCTGCAAGTATTTTCAATTGAACAAAAAGTGTTACAAAGCTTATCTTTGTAAAATGAAAAGAAATATAACTTGCAACCCGAAGGCATTTTACGGATTCGTAAACTCTAAACGCAGGGTGAAAGGGTTTCCATCATCCATGAAATTCCAAGATAATATTTCCAGCGATGATCAAGAGATCGCCGACTTCTTTGCGGAATTTTTCAAATCAAATTACTCTATTGAGACCAACGTTCCACCTAATGAATACCCATACCATATTGATTCATGTTATTCAATCAGAGCTCCATTTATATCTTCAGAAGATGTATTATCTTATTTAAAAACTTTAAAAGTATCATATTCATACGGCCCCGACAGGATCCCGACACACTTTCTTAAAAAATGTGCCGCAAACATCTATCAGCCGCTAACAGATTTATTTAATTTATCTTTAATTTATGGCGTTTTCCCAACAATATGGAAGGAATCTTTTCTTATTCCGCTTCATAAAAATGGAAGCAGGTCTTCAATAGCAAAGTTATCCGCTATCCCAAAGTTATTTGAGGCTATTGTTACCCACCACCTAACATTCCCTATTTCCCCCATAATTGCAAGCTCGCAGCATGGGTTCTGTAAGGGCAAATCACCTATCACCAATTTACTAGAATTTACCACCCACGTTTCTAATGGATTTAGAAAAGGCCTTCACACTGATGTAATTTACACCGATTTCAGTAAAGCTTTCGACAAAGTATCACACCCATTACTTATTCATAAGCTCAGTCAACTCGGTTTTCAACCCCGTCTTATATGTTGGATTTCTTCGTATCTTGGTTATCGTACGCAAAAAGTAATCTTTAAAAATACACTTTCTGGGGTCATCAATGTTTCTTCTGGTTTTCCTCAGGGCAGCCATCTTGGTCCGATTCTGTTCTTGTTGTTCATAAACGATATATCTGGTACAATTAAATACTCAAAAATCTTGATGTACGCAGACGATGTAAAACTTTTCAAATCATGTGCCTCGGTTGAGGAACATTCCTTGCTTCAAATGGATTTAAATCACTTGGTTACCTGGTGCAATGTAAATTATATGCCGCTCAATCTCAAAAAATGTAAATTCATGTGTTTTTCTCGGAGAGTTTCGCCACCAGCTTCATATACAATTAACAACTATAGTCTAGAAACTGTAAATAATTTTATTGACTTGGGAGTCATGATGGATTCCAAACTTAGTTTCAATCTTCATATTAATGCTACAGTGAATAAAGGCAAAGGTGTTTTTGCATTTGTTAAATGGTGGTCAAAAGAATTTAACGACCCTTACATAACTAAAGCACTTTTTACAACATTAGTTAGGCCAATATTAGAATACGGCTCGATAATTTGGAATCCGCGTTATCAAGTCCATGCAGACAGTCTCGAATCAATACAAAAACAATTTTTACTATTTGCCTTAAGAAATTTCCAATGGGACTCTTTAACTAATCTTCCACCTTATACTAATTGATTAAAGCTTATCAATCTTCCAACTCTTGCTAGTCGAAGGGAAATGCTTGGTGTGATATTTATGACAAAACTTTTAAATGGATCAATTTCGAGCCCATTCCTTCTGAATGAAGTGAACTTTTGCGTTCCCTCTCGGACATCGAGACACTTCAAACCTCTTCTGCTGAAACAATGTAGAACGAATTTCGAAAAAAATGAACCTTTTCGGCGTTTATGCCAAGATTATAACTCTCACTCAAACACATTTGATAGCTCGGACTCCCTTTTTTCTATAAAAAAGATTGTTCTCACCTCTCTAAATTAATGTATACTACGTTTGCTTCTGTTCTCTTTAAGTATTACGCTTGGCTGATGAAATTTCTTCTGTAGCTGAGCAGTCTCAGATCGTGACGCTTGACAAACCGCTGCCCATCAAAGACTCGGCAAAATAAAAAAAAAAAAAAAAAGTTATTATATATATATATAAATCGATCGCGTGAACAGGATTAGCCTGGTTTCATTGGGCCACTTGAGGGCAGCGCGCTGCCACAACGTCCATTAAAAAAAAAAAAAAAAAAAAAAAAAAAAAAAAAAAAAAGTCAAACATATCGGAAGAAAAGACTAGGTGCATGGACTCCGGTGCAAGCGAGCATATGACGTACTGTAAGGAATGGTTTCAAATCTACATCCAGCTAGGAACTCCGAAAGATGTGAGAATCGCAGATGCTTCAATTGTTCAAGCGTATGGCAAAGGCGATATTGAAGTGAAAGCATTTGATGGAAATGATTGGAACATCAAACGTTTAGTGGAAGTATTGTATGTTCCAGATATTAAGCTGAATCTATTTTCCTGCAATGCTTGCTTGTATAAAGGATACGTGACGCGCTCATGGAAATGATTGTAGTTTCGAAAAGGACGGGAAAATGTGTCTGCAAGGTACGCGTAAAAGCGCGAAGCTTTTTAAACTATTATGCAGAAGCAGAAGCAAATGTGGCAGCGAGATGCGAATATCTTCAACTATGGCATGAGCGATTGTGCCATCAAAACAAAGACCATGTAAAGAAGGTTCTTAAGAAGCAAAATATATCTTTCGTTGGAAGTGATTTCTTTTTTGAGGCATGTATTATGGGAAAGCAGCATCGCCTTCCGTTTGACCAAAGCAAGAGTAGAGCGAGTGTGGCAGGAGAACTGGTTCATACCGACTTATGTGGACCAATGCAGGAAATGTTGTATGGAGGTGCTTGCTACATGCTCCTGTTTCGCGATGATTACTCAAACTAACGTTACTTTTATTGCATTAAATCCAAATCAGATGTTGCGAGCAAGTTGAAACTCTTTTTAGACCGCGTTGAATTTGAGATCCAGAAAAAGGTAAGATACATAAGATCTGATAATGGGTTGGAGTTGAATAAGGATGTGACAAAAATTCTTAATGAGTATCGAGTTGTGCATCGAAAGTCTAGACCGTATACTCCAGAGCACAATGGTAGAGCAGAAAGAGATATGTGAACTATCATAGAAGCAGCAAGGTCACTGATACATACGAAAGGTTTAAGTGTGAAATTCTGGGGCGAATTAGTCCAAAACGTTACATAAACTCTTAACCGAACATGCAAAACCAAAACTGAACAAATGACACCGTACTACCTATGGTTCGGCCATCCACCAGACATTCTGAATCTTCGAGTTTTTGGTTCTGATGCATTTGTGCACATTCCACAGGAGAAACGGCGAAAATTAAATGCAAAGTCGAAGAAAGGTGTATTTGTTGGATACGAGGAGCATTGTAAAGGGTATCGAATTTGGTTTCCGTATGAAAGGAAAATTGCAATTTCGAGAGACATTATTATTCGAAGCAGTTATTCCTCACAAAGATGATACAAATGCAGAAACGCAACTTAATGTACCATTGGAAATTGAAAAGTCTGATCCGGTGACCGATGAAGAATCGTGTGAAGATTTTAAGGATGCACAATCACATGATGCGAATACAGAAGATGATGAGGTTATAAAACGATATTTATTTATTTATTTAAAATTATAGTCGACTCGAAAACAAAGCGGTCGACTGCTAAAAATTTTAAGTAAATTGTATATAATTATAGGGATTACAATTTCTATTATACATAAAGTAATGTTATTAAGGACTAATATAAGTGTCCCCAGTGGCGAGTCATCGTGAAGAGCTCAGAAGGGAGCTTAAGCGAGGTGCTCAGAAAGGAGCTTGGTGCCCATAAGGGGGCTGACGCGACGTGCTCATAAAGGAGCGGGATGACCAGTAGGGGGGACGCGCGAACTGGTTGAATTACCGATGTATCCAATCCATCCTTATACGATATCGCGCCTGTTTTCTACGGAAGAAATAATAATTTCAGATTTTAAAAAATAAATTAGCTTGTATCTCTTAGTTTAGATAGGCGAGTATTGCATTACGTATAGTGGCAAAAGTACATTCAAGACTTATACAGCTATAAAAGTCATTGTAGCGCGAGCACCAGATAAGCAGAGGATTATTTTTAGCAAAGTTTCGACGACAAAGGGGTAAATAAAAAGGAACGTAGTGTCTGGAAACCCTAGGATGAACTGCAAAAAACAATCGGCTGAGAAGGTCAGCAGAATAAATTTCTCCGATAATGAGATTATGGATGAACAATACCCCCAGTAATATTCTCCGGTTTTCCAGAGTGGGTAAGCTAATAAGAAGAAGTATATTTCTGTATGGTGGAAGGTGGAGACTTGAGTCCCAGTTACGGCCACTTAATGCGAATATCAAAAATTGCTTTTGAACTGACTCAAGACGCTTAATATGATTTTGAGAAACAGGGCACCAAAGGTATGAGCAATACTCGAGTATTGGACGGACCAGCGATTGTAAAGAATCTTAGTGAGGTACGGATCATGGAACTCTTTAGCCCATCTTTTAACAAATCCAAGTACACCCAACGCTTTGTTCGCAATAGATGAAATATGCATTTTGGAACACAGTTTCAGATCAAGAAGAACACCTAGATCATTTACAATAGATATACGCTCCAAAGGGGTACCATCTATTACATACGGTTTCAAAACTGGTGTCACTCGGTGAAATGTCATATGCTTAGATTTAGAGCAATTTAAAGCTAGTAAATTTGTTGTGCACCAACAATGGAACGAGTCTAAGTCGGCCTGAAGAAGATCCAAGGAACTCAAATCGGTAGGACAGTAAGTATAGCAAAGTTTTACATCATCTGCATACATTATAATATGGGAATGTAATATTATCTGTGGCAAGTCGTTTATGAATACGGTAAAGAGCAAAGGGCCTATATGACTTCCCTGAGGTACACCGGAGGAAACTCCAAACGATTCCAAGAGATTGCACTTGAACAGGACTTTTTGTGTTCGGTTAGAAAGATAGCTTTTCAGCCACAATACTAGGTCAAACGTAAAGCCCAGTAAATCAAGCTTATGAATAAGTAACTCATGGTTGACGGTATCGAATGCTTTGCTGAAATCAGTATAGATGACATCCGTTTGCTTGTTCGCCAAAAATCCTTCCATAACTAAAGAGGTAAATACTAGCAAGTTTGTAGTGGTTGACCTTTGACGAATGAAGCCGTGTTGGCATGGAGATATAAGGAAGAGCTCTGATATTGAAGTTGACTGGTAACAATCTGTTCAAAAACTATAGCCGAAAGTTTAGCAATACACCTCTCAACTGTTGACCTACTACCTTTTTTATACAGAGGTATAATAAAAGACTGTTTCCAAAGTGACGTGAATGACGCAGATCCCAGAGATAGCTCAAAAAATTTTAAAATAGGGTCATATATGTTTTCAGCGCAGTACTTAAGCACAAAACTAGGAACACAATCTGGTCGCGGAGAAAAGTTGGACTTCAAAGATTGAAGACTCTGAGGAACAATATTACCATCAATAGCAGGATTCCTAATGGAATTCGAGCTATCTAAGCGATAGGGATATTGACCAGAATGAAAACCACTGGATGAATACGTGGACTTAAAGAACTCAGAAAATAGTTCAGCAACGTCGTCATCAGTGCAAGCTTGTTTACATCCAAAGGTTAATGAGGAAGGATACCTAGAAGTTTTCCGTTTTGAATTTACGAAACTGTACAACTTTTTTGGATTTTCAAAAAATGTAGCTTTACAACAACTTAAGTAATCTTTATAACAAAGCTGATTAAGACGGTGACAGTTAGAACGAGCTATTAGGTATTTAGAGAAGTTTGCAGAAGTTCCAGTTTTCTTGAATCTCTTATAAAGCCCAGATTTGACGTTATTAAGTCTGATAAGTTGCCTTGAAAAACAAGGCGGCTTATTCGAACACTAGGTATAGCGAGTAGGAATACTTCCCAAGGCAGTCGGTTCTATGTACCGGAGCGACTCGGGATTTTTCCCGACCAAGAACTGTCATTTCAGTGTGACCCCATTTAATTTGTTGCGTTCCTCCCACAAATTGTCATCCTCCCAGCAGCTCCTTGCAGCAGGACTGCTCCATATTCTCTTACTCCGGGAAGGCATCGAATCCAATCCGGGTCCGTCTCCTGACCCCGGTCCTGAGAAATGGTTTTGCTGCATCTGCCGGAAAAGAATCTTTTTAGGACTGTCATACTCTGTTCAGTGTGTCTCGTGTAAGGGATGGTTGCATCGGACAGGTTGTTCTGGGCTTGATCCCAAAACCCGACGTTCACGTAACCTTTATAAATCTTTTGTGGCTCCTTGCTGTTCACGCCCATGAACGTCCCGTAGTCTACGCCTTAGCGCCATTCTGCCTTGGGTGGTGCCATTTTTCCAGATGTTCTGGTCTCCGCGACGGCAACCCCCCGACGGGTTTCATCGCGCCATGTTGCCAGGTCGCAAACCCAAATCATCCGGGTACCCCAATGCTTGCCCAAGGACGCCCAGTCCCAGGGCCACAACAGCAATTGCGTCCTGGCCTTCCAAAACCCAGGCGTAGTCACCCGTCACTTACCCCCAGAGTGGCGGCGTCTCCCCTTATGCACTTCAGAATTATGCAGTTAAATTGTAATGGACTAACTGGGAAGATTACGGAGATAGTCGATTTCATGAAGCGGCACAACATCCGCATTGCTGCGATTCAAGAGACTAAACTCACAGCAAGATCTGCATTGCAGACCTGCTCTGGGTATAATGTCCACAGGAAAAACCGCGAGAGCGGAAATGGAGGCGGCCTCGCGTTTATCATACACCACTCTGTGCAATATTATATATTTGATCCCGGCATCGACCGCATGGACAATGTCTTCGAACGTCAAGGCCTATCTGTCCGGTCAGGCGATAAAACTTAGAAATCATCAACATCTACATCCCTCCTGCCACCTGTTGCCCCAGTGGATACCGCCCTAATATCAGAGCCTTACTCACTGGCAACAATCGCATTATCTTAGGCGATTTCAATGCCCATCACGATCTATGGCATTCAAACTTGCGGGCGGACAGTAGGGGTGAGATGTTGGCGGATCAAATAGAAGAAACGACGTTCTGCACAATAAACGGAGACGCCCCCACACGTATGGTAGGAAGCTGTCACAGTTCGCCAGATATCTCAATCGTGAGCGCAGAACTCGTAAATTGCGTCAATTGGCAGCCGATGGTAACATTGGCATCCGACCACCTGCCCATACTTATTTCGCTTGAGCGTACCGCCGACTTTATCGTCACCGAAAAACGGACTTTCATAAACTTCAAAAAAGGAAAGTGGGAAGAATATAAATCTTTTACAGACAACCGCTTTGCTGCCCTCCCTATCCCGACTGATGCTCGCCAAGGGGAGCGTGCCTTCCGTAAGGTCATTGAATCCGCCTCGGCACGTTTCATTCCCGCCGGGAGAATTCCCGAAATCCGGCTACACTTCCCGGCGGAGGCCGCAAGCTTAGCGAGAGAACGTGACCTTATAAGACAGCTTGATCCAGGCGACCCCCAAATAAGGGATATAAACCAACGCATCATATTGCTTGTGGACGAACACAAGCGGGCGAAATGGGAGGAGCACCTAAGAGGTTGTAACCTCTCTACTGGTGTGGGTAAACTTTGGTCCACCGTAAAGTCCCTATCGTATCCGACTAAGCACAAAGACAAAGTTTCCATCGCCTTTGGCGACAAAGTGCTGTCGGATGCGAAAAAATGCGCGTGTGGCTTCAGAAAACTCCATAGCACTACCACGCGCTAAATGCCATTAGCACGCAGATAAATTGCGGCTTAAATCAATACCCCCACCATAGAACAGTACTCTTAGCGCTAGACCTATCAAAAGCTTTTGATACGGTCAACCATGCCTCGTTACTGCATGAACTGGAAGGGTCTACCCTTCCCCCATGTCTTAAAAGGTGGACCGCAAATTATCTGGGTGGTCGGCAGGCATCGGTGTAATTTAGAAGAGAAACATCAAAACCAAGGAGAATTAAATAAGGTGTTCCACAGGGTGGTGTCCTATCCCCACTTTTGTTTAATTTCTACATATCTAAGCTACCTTCACCACTGGAAGGAGTCACAATCGTTTCCTACGCCGATGACTGCACAATAATGGCCACAGGCCCAGGCCCAAAGATCTATTCGCTATGCAATAAAATAAACGGCTAACTCCCTGATATCTCCAGTTTTTTCGCCTCGCGAAACCTGGCATTATCACCGACTAAATCTTCCGCGACCTTATTTACAACATGGACGTCCCAAATGTCGACCATTTTGAACATCCACGTCGATGGCACTACGCTACCGACTGTCCTACACCCCAAAATCTTGGGTGTGACGTTTGATCAGGATCTACATTTTGGTGAGCACGCAGCCGCAATTGTTCCGAGAATTCAGAGCCGTACAAAATCCTCAAATCCCTCGCTGGCAGTACCTGGGGAAAAGATAAAGAAACGCTCATGACTACATACAAAGCAATTAGCCAGCCGATTACGTGCTACGCGTCACCCATATGGTCGCTAAGCCTAAAAATTACCCACTGGAAGAAACTACAGGCCTGCCAAAATACTGCTCTCAGAATCGCCACGGGCTGTCTTCTTATGTCCCCAGAACACCATCTGCATAATAAGGCGAGAATACTCCCCATCAGGGAGAGAAATGAGATGCTGACCAAACAGTTCCTGTTGAATACCCAGAAACCTGAGCATCCCAACAGACATCTGATTGATGAACCAGCACCGCCTAGGGGCTTAAGGAGTCATCTCCATAAGCATTTTGAGGAAATACGGCACCTGAGAACCCAGCCGTATGAAGCGAAAAAACACAAGCAAGTCCTTGGTGAACTCCATAAACAGGCGTCGGACCTTTATGCCGGGAATTGCCCGGTGAATCCAGTACTTAAAGAAAAGTATCCAAAACTCGCGGAAGAGGAACGCATACCCCCCAGGGAAACGCGTGTCACTCTTGCTCAACTTCGTTCTGGATACTGTAACAGGTTAAAACTCTTACCGATCCAGAATCAACCCCGACATACAAAATGTATGCCCCGCTTGCAATGTGTCCCCAAATGACACCAACCATCTCTTTAATTGTAATGTGGAACCAACGCCTCTAACACCCCTTACCTTATGGTCCACCCCTGTTGAAACGGCAAGTTTCCTTGTACTCCCGTTAGAGGCTATTTATTTATTTTATTTATTTATTTAATTATTTAAAGTCAACTAACAAGAGTGATCGACTAACAAAATACAAAGGAAAGTAACATAAAAAAAGATAGCGTAAAAATATATACAAGTATAGAATTAAAAATGGAATAAATTAAAAATTTACAATTTCTTTTAACATTGAACAAGAACTAAAATTAAACTATATTGATGACAATTTGTGATCGGTCGCGGCTGTTAGGTGGGGCGAAGCATTGCTACAACAACAACAGTAGGAATACAGGTATCAAAGAAGCCGTCAAGTGTACTGTAAAATATGGAGATTGCCGAAGCGACATCAGTGTATGCATAGAGATCCGACCAATCCTGGGAAGCCAACAGATCATTAAGCATAATGAAAGTCGCTTTGTAGAAACATCTAGAATGGGGTCGATCATGTACTTGAATCCTGCGGGATAGACTGATATCAAGTGATACCTCAAGCGTAGGGTGCAGAGGGTCTTCTGAAAGGAATAAAGGTGGAATTTGAGTAAGGGCAGTACGCACCGAGCCATCCACAAATACTAATCCAGCATTTTGTTTCTACTATTTGGAACGTTGTTAATCTGAAGAAGAGATGAGTCTAACAGGCAATTGAGAAAATCGTATTGAGCAGTGGGAATTAAAAAGTTTTAGTCACTCATATTAACCCAACTAACTGCTGGCAAGTTAAAATCACCAGCAACAACAAGTCGATATAACACGATGTCTACCAAAAAGGATCTCCACCTCGCATGTTTGGCAGAGACCGATGAGCCTGAAACTTTTAAAGAAGCGATGAGTGGTGACTTAAAAACGTATTGGAAACGCGCCATGGACAAGGAAATTGAATCTCTCAACAACAATAAAACTTGAGATTTGGTAAGTCTTCCTCATGGTAAAGGCACCATTTCTAATAAATGGGGCTTTAAAATAAAGCGCAATGATTATTAGATTAGATTTAGATTAGATTAGATTTATTCATTCTTTCAATAAGTTTTTTACATATATGTATACAATAGGAACTTAACTTAAAAAATTATTAATAAATGAAAGAAAGTTAAGGCATTCAGTAAAATAGTATGCAATTTTAGTGTTGAATGCCGTCACAAATTAAGAATCATGAACATGTACGATATGTGTGGGGTGAAGGTAAAGATAATCCATAAGTTCAATGAGTTAAATAATGAAAATAATAAAGCATTAAAAATAACAATTTTGGTTTCAGTTCACTAAGTGACAGGGTTCGCAAAGTTTTGATCTCGTCGTGTGACAGCTCTAATAAAAATGATTTAACATTTTTTAAAAATTCTCGCAAATTCCTAATGACACGCATAGTCGCAGGTATCTTATTGAAGACTTTACAAGAAACGATAGTAAAGAAGTTATTAAAATGAGTAGTACGAGAAGTGGGAACAACAACAAGTCCCAGTGAGTTTTGCCTTAAGTTATAATTATCAGAGACGAGGCTGTGTAAATACCCACAGCGAATAAAAAATATGTTTAACGTTTTATAATAGTACATGTGCTTTACCGGAAGAATTTTCATTTCCCTGAATAAGTCCATGCTGTGGTGAAAACGGTTAACGTTGCATATCTTCCTTATGAAAAATTTTTGAGTAGTAAGAAGTTGCTGGATATTATTGTGAGAAGCACCACCCCCCCCCCCCCCCCCCCCCCCCCCAACAGCATATGCCATATTGAAGCCTTGAGTGAACCAACGCGTAGTAGATTGTTCTAAGCGTTGCGTTTGAACATATCTTCCTCAGACTATAAAAATAGCGAACCGTGGATCGCATGTAGGACTTCAGGCGAGAAATATGTGTTGACCAACTTAAGGATTGGTCCACAGAAATTCCCAGATATTGGAAGACTTTAACTCTTTCAATTGGAAAACACTTGTCGCTACAAGTTGTTTCAGAATTATACCACGTTCCAGAGCCCAACAAATTGTTTAGAGCAAAATGTTCACAGTCAGTGGCGTGGAATATAATATCAATATCGGGAGAGATTTTTGAATGTAAATCGAAATACATCATGTGTGTTTTCCTGCTAACAATCATTTTATGCGTAGCAAACCACACTCTCAACAGATGAACATCATAGTTGACACCTGCTACCAAATCTAGATAGTTCGTTGAACTATAGGCTATAGCAAGGTCATCTGCAAACGCGGTAACCTTCCTAAAAAAGGGCAAGGAAAATAAGGAATTCAAATAAACTAAGAACAATGTCGGACCTAAGACAGAACCTTGGGGTACTCCCAGGTCAATAGTAACAGAATCACTGAAACAACTGCCAACCTTAACTTTTTGCGCTCTTCCTGATAAGTAAGATTTCAACCAGTTATAGATAATTCCACGAAAGCCCACGCAATGTAATTTTTAACAAGATTTGGTGATCTACCATATCAAATGCTTTCGTGATATCTACGAATAGGCCAGCACAGTTCTTTTTTTTTGTCTAACTCGCTATATATAAAGGAACAAAAGTTCAAGAGCGCATCTTCGGTGGAACGTCCACATCGAAAACCAAATTGCATCGGGCTGAAAAATTTTTGTTGTTAAGAAATTCAAGAATTCTACGTTTAACAAGCTTTTCAAAAGTTTTCGAGATGGAAGAGAGCAAAGAAATTGGTCGGTAATTGTTTATATCCTTTTTGTCACCCTTTTTAAATAAGGGAATGACTACAGCACATTTCAAGTCAGTAGGAAAAATTCCAGAAAAGATGCTTTTGTTAAACAAATAAACTAAAATATCGACTAAATTTAAAGCGACATTTTTCAAAACCTGATTGGAAATTCCATCAGAGCCACACGATCTGAAGTTATCTAAAAGTTATCTAAAGAATTAACTGCCTTTAATATTTCAGCGCCGGTAAAAGGTACAAAGTAAAAACTGCTGCCTGAGGTCGAAAATATAGGGTTAATCATCGAAGTTTCGCATGTGCCTGCAATTGTGTGAGTTAGACCGACTGAAGAAAAGTGACAGTTAAAGAGATTTGCTACAATTTTGGGATCAGAAATGTTTACACCACTTTGTAATAAAATAATTGATGAGTCGACTGATTTAGAACCCCGATTAAAAATATTGTTTATTACCTTCCATTCCTTCTTTGGGTTCCCATGCGATGCTCTGAACTCATTTCTATAGAAACTGTCGCGTTCAAAACGGACTTCTTTCCTTAACTTTTTACATAAGCCTCTATACCGATTACGAATCATCGTATTGGACGAATATTGAGCACACTTTCTCCCAAGCTTATTTTTAAGGCGAATGGTTTTAACCAACCGCTGGCTGATCCAAGGCTTCAACTTTATTTCAGACCTAGGTGGAGTGAAAGAGAAGCTTGCTGCCTGTATATGGCTAATAAAGATATTTAAGAAGATTTGGTATGCAACAGAAACGTTATCTTCAGCATAAACTAAGTCCCAGGACTCAAACCGTAGGCTTTGGTTGAGGGAACCGAAATTAATCCTGGTGAATTTAGAATTAGCATTACTGCTATTCGGGGCTGTTTTTTTGCGTGTAATGTTTATTACTAAGCCTGTCATAGAATGATCTGTAATGTTGAGGTTGAGATTTATACCAGTAACAATATTAAATATATAACTGCTGCTGCGAACAAATACATAGTCGAGACAGCTCCCAGAAACACTACGAGTAGGTTCATTTAAAAAGGATGTTAGCCCATGATTAGTCATAAGCATAAGGTAGCTATCAGTTATAGCATTTAGGTTGAGGATATCTAAATTAAGGTCACCTAGAATAAAAAAGTTACCAGAATTTTCACTGCAAAGAAGATTTGAAAACTCATCCAAAAATATCTGAACAGCGACCGAGTGTAGCCTGTAGACACACATGAAACTGAAAACTTTGGAATCCAACCTTAAAGATATCTTTAAAATGTCAGCACTCGTAATATCATATTCTAAGTATTCACATTCGTAATTACTTCTTACAAAAACTCCAACACCACCCGCTGAATATCGGTCATTTGTATTTGCAAAGAAAGTATAGCCAGGTATAGTAAAGTCACGTATTTCGTGACAGTATATCCATATTTCGGAAACAAAAATTAAATCCGGTTTGAATTTAAATAATACCAAATTACAGAGCAACAAATCAAAATTTTGCCGAAGACTGCGTATGTTTTGATGGACAACAACAAAAGAGTCACTAGTATTACATAATAAATTTAAATCTTTGATTGGGCTGATTACGGAGTGGCTGTTATTATTTAAAAAATCGAAAGAGACCATTTAATTTATTATTAATAAAAAGAAATAAAAAGGAAAACTAACTCACTTTTGACAAATCGTCAAAAGTTCTTAAATAGACAACCACGTCATTATCAGCCTTTTTCATCAAAATACTGCCATTCTTAACCCACAGATATTTATAACTTTTCTCTTTTTTTATTTTTTTTGCCACTGTGAACAGAGCTCGATTGTAGCTGGTGAGACTGTCGTTAATAAATATATTGCTTTTGTTTGTATCACCAAGAACTTCGGTAGTTAATTTTCTCTTCATCTTACGTTTGCTCGACATTATTTTACTCTTCACTTCAACTGAAGCAAAGTGCACTCGCACCACATTTCTCAAATGAGAAAATTCAGTTCCCTGCTTTATTTTTTTTTACATAGCATCTGCTTATGTCGTCAGAAGTGACAGTTATGCCAAAAGCAGAGCATAAAAAATTTTTTGTGACTTCACTTGCATTGTCACTTGTTAGTTGCGGCACACCAACAATGTCCACAGCACTGCTGAGCAGTTGCTGTTCTCTCCAGTTCAATAAACCTTCCAGCTTGCTCACTCTATCGCACAATTTTGCGTTTTCCTCTTTGAGCTGCTTCACTATGCTGAGGAAATCAGAGTTTTGTTTCTTTAAGCCCACGAGTTATTCATACAGCAATTGCAATGTTATTTCTTTCGTACCTGTGTTGGTTTGACTTGATAGCAATTGCTCTTGTTGAGGGCGGTGGAGTTGACCCGTTTGGTTTACATTGAGGATATTGCTGTTGTTGTTTGTGGATTTATGTAAGTTGGCGCTATTATTACCAATGATCTTTTGTGTTTGTTGTTTTTGGCTGTTGAGCACGTGCTGTTTTTGTTTAGCAAGCGCCGCTGATGATGGTTTGGTGGATGTTTGTGCGGCAGACTTCGATCCTTATGTAGCAGACCCATCCATGGCAACAGTAGGCACAAAACCTGGTAATGGCTGTTGTTGTATGGACTTGCGCCGCGAAATAGTGCATGCACCACAGCGATGTTTAATGTTATTGGACTTCATATAGTCCAAATCATCAGCAGTAATACTTGCACATGAGGCATGAAAAAAGCTACCACAATCAGCACACGCGACTTTAGCCACATCCGCACGATCAACTTTGTCACTGCAAGCAGGGCAGAACATATTATATATATATATATTTTTTTTTTTTAAGAGTTATAGTGGAGAAAACGTATTAACAAATCGCGCACCCCAAGACACTGCGAAAACACGTCCGCTCACAACGAAGATTGATAACGAATCGATGAGAAAGGTGAAGTTGAAGGGTTCAAGGCACGTCTGGTTGCACGAGGTTTCACACAGAAATTTGGCACAGACTATTGTGAAACATTTAGCCAAATAGCCAAGTTTACGTCCCTGCGTATAATTTTTGCATTATCCTGTACATATAGTTTGACGATGAAACAATTTGATGTTAAAACCGCATTTTTGTACGGTAATCTTGAGGAAGAAGTTTACATACAGCAACCTATTGGCTATGAGGAGGATTCAGGCAGGGTTTGCAAGTTAAATAAAACTATTTATGGTTTGAAGCAAGCTCCAGATGCTGGAACAAGAAATTTACACAAATGTTAGAAGCATATAACCTGAAATCCACACAGGCTGATCCATGCGTATTTGTAGGCGAATTTGGTAACTCAAAGCTCATCCTTGCAAATACATTGATGATGGAATAATTGCGGCTAAGTCCAGTACCGCATTTGACGACTAGATTAATTATTTAAAAGGCGAATTCGAAATTAAAATCTTCGACTCAATATTTTATCTAGGTATGCAGATAACGCTTGGTATAGACCAGATTTTCATCAAACAAGGGGCCTTTGCTAGAAAAGTGTTACAGCGATTTAACATGTTCGATGCTAAGCCAGTTAGTACTCCTATAGAAGGTATACTCCAAAATGCGGAATCGAGCATCCATTCAAATTATCCATACCGCGAAGCAGTGGGATCCCTAATGTATTTATCTTTGCTCACAAGACCAGATCTCGCGTTTGCAGTATCCTATGTTAGTCGATTCTTGGATATCCATCAGGGCGAACACATTGCCGCTCTTAAACTAATCTTTAAATATTTACGAGGCACAATTGATAAAGGTATATGTTTTACAAGAACTGTTAATTTATCTTTAAATTGTTATAGTGACTCGGACTTTGCTGGAGATGTTTGTACTATACGTTCAACCGGAGGTTATGTTATAATTTTCTGCGGTGGACCGATCTCATGGTCTTCGAAAATTCAACCAACAGTAGCGCTTTCAACAACCGAAGCCGAGTACAGGGCAGCATGCGAAAGGAATGCTGGCGATGGCCTTCGCTGCCGATTGTGGTTGCTGCTGCTGAACTTTGCTGTTGATGGTGTTCGCCGCTGCTAGTGGTGGTGGTGTTTAAAAATGGCGATGATATACCGGTGGCTAGTGGCGTGGGTTTATATCCCGTTATGGCATATTATATTATACTATAATTTCAAATTTTTCTCTTCCAATTACTTCCGTTGTATTTAGTACAGTTTTTAGTTAATTTTATTATATTAAAGATTTTGTGTTACCTCTGTTAAATTTAGTCGTAGTATTAGTTTTGTTGTATTAAAGATTTTCTTTTATTTCAATTATATATTTTCACTGCCACTGCCACTTTAGACCACCACTCTCGCCCAAAATGTAAAAATGACCGGGCTCCAGCCGTCACGGTTGCCATGTAAAGTTCCATTCAAGGAACTCCTGCAAAAATTGTCCTTAATTGTTCTTGCGCGCACACACCCTACTACGCGCACGCTCCACTCAAACACCAAACACGTATTTACTATTTCAGTTTCCGTTTGTTTATTTAATACGTATGTTTTGCGTTTGATGTGTAATAAATGTTTTTAGTTTGTACACTATACTTAGTTTGTATTTTAGTTCTACTTTTAAATTACTTATTTTAGTTTTGCACACACTTAGTCTCGTGTTTCTTTTTCGTTGTCCAAATTTTTAATAATCATTCTGCCAGCCGAATTACTCTGTTTCCAAATTGTCCCAACACCTGTTGGCCGTTCACAGTAGACAACGTGTGTAGCAGCAATTTGGAGACAGGGTGACATTTTTGTTATTTATTAAGGCTTTGTTACAAGTGCCTTCCAACGATTAGGTTTCAACGCCACTTTATACATGTAAAATAATGCTGGGGTGTACGTGCGGCTTATCACCCTATCTTTATCATTGGGTTTTTACAGCGATTGTAGGCCCTATCCTATACTATGGAGTTCTTGTTTGGTGGAAAGCCACACAAAAAGCAACCTACCTCAAAAAATTAGAGGGGGTATGCAGAATATCAATGTTAGCCCTGAAAACAACCTCGACAGCTGCACTGTATGCCATTCTGTACATTCCACCTGTAGAAATGGTAGCAAAGAACATAGCGTTAACAACAGCAACCAGGCTCGGTGCCTCGGGGTAGCTTGAGCGCCGACCATACGGCTATAGTCGTATAGCGTGATCAATCACAAGACGAACAGACTACCTGATTCCCTATCTGCGCTTCGAGGGCGATCTTAAGGCCACAATAGAGGTGGACGGTTAGCGCAAGGGTGCACAAATGGCTGACGGGGCGATACATGTGTACACAGATGGTTCCAAAGTAGTGGAAGGAGTAGGGTCTGCGGTATACTGTGCTGATCCGGAAATAAACAGATCGTACAGGCTGCCGGATTACTGTAGCGTTTTCCAAGCGGAAATACTAACCGTAACCAAAGCAGTAGAAACCCTGGAAGAAAATAGCCCCAGCTGCAATCGTGTTAAATTTTATATTGACAGTCAAGCAGCAATTAAGGCAATAATCTCGCATAGCACAGCATCTATAAGCGTGTTAGAGTGTAAGCAGCCCCTTTAGAGAATCGGGACAGGGAGAAGCATACATCTATATTGGGTCCCAGGGCATATGGGAATAGATGGGAATGAAAAAGCGGATGAACTAGCTAAAAAGGGTGCATCCCTTGAAGCTTGCTCCGTAGACGTCCCAATTAGACTGGGCGAAATTAAGCCAAGGCGATAGGTACACATGATCGAACAAGCAGGAAAGGCGTGGGTTCAACCGCGGGGCTGTAAAGTGTCGAAGATTATGTGCAGGTCTTACAACCTTAGACTAACAAATTTGCTTCTATCATTAAAAAGAGAGGACTGTAGACTCATGACGGCTATTCTGACTGAACACTGCCCTCTGGCGTCACATGCCTTTAAATTAGGCTTGGCCAGTGATAGCAGATGTAGGAAGTGCGGGCCGGAGGAGGAACCAGTCGAGCACGTTCTGTGCTCTTGCCAGGCAAAGACTCCAGCTATTAGGAGTGATACAGCTGTCAGATCTAAAAGCAGCAAGTGGCTTAAGTCCTGGGAAGCTTCTAGTATTTGCCTTCTTACAAATGGTTGATTCCGAACGCATCTTCCAGGCAGATAAATTTTCGCTGAGAAGTCCTTAATTGAAGAAATACACTGCTTATTAAGCACTGCTTAGGTGGAACCCCAACCGTTTGAACACAGGGACTTGTGCACACAGAGTGAGTGCGCTATTTCCGCACCACGACAATTTTTTTAGGAATGAAACATTCAAATCCAGGGGAATTAAACTGTCCGGGCACAATAAAAGGCAGTACGTTGCTGACAACATACAAAGGTCGGCCAATTACGTGCTACGCGTCGCCAGATTTAAAAACACCCACTCGAAAAGGCTGCAGGCCTGTGAAAACACTGCACTCAGAACTGACACGGAATACTCACCTGAACAGCATCGACACAGTGGGGTAAGAGAGCTCAATGTAAAGGAGCATTTTGAAATGCTACACAGTTTAAGCTGAATTCTCATCAACCATGACACGCCAGAAAGCAACTGGTTGATATATCCCTGCTTCCCATGTAGGTAAGAAGATATCACCACTAGTACTACGATGAGATTCGGTACTTACAAACTCAGCCGTTAAATCCAAAAAAGCACGAGGAGGTCCTCTATATAATCCAATGTTTAGAACAAAAAAACTAAACATTTTAGACGTGTTTTAAGTGATATAAAGTCAAAGGAAGTTCATTGTTGGTGAATTAGCAATGCTTGGAAGATTGTAATCTTGTAGTTTGTACAAAACCAGATGAGTGTTTAATCATGTAAATAAGCACTGCATTTCCGAATGTCTTTCTCCTATCTCACCCGCAGATCGACATCATATCCCACTGTGCCTGAAGGTTGCATCAACAAATTTCTTTATAGAAACTATGTGCTTGGGGTGAAAGCTACAATTAAAGCTAACCCCAACAAGTAAGGAAGGCTAAGTTCGGGTGTAACCGAACATTACATACTCAGCTCAGAGCTTTGGAAAAAAAATAAGGGAAAATCACCATGTAGGAAAATAAACCTAGGGTAACGCTAGAATGTGTTTGTATGGCATGGGTATCAAATGGAAGGTATTAAAGAGTATTTTAAAAGGGAATGGGCCATAGTTCTATAGGTGGACGCCATTTCGGGATATCGCCATAAAGGTGGACCAGGGGTGACTCTAGAATGTGTTTGTACGGTATGGGTATGAAATGAAAGGTGTTAATGAAAATTTTAAAAGGGAGTGAGCCTTAGTTCTATAGGTAGACGCCTTTTCGAGATATCGCCATAAAGGTGGACCAGGGGTGACTCTAGAATGTGGTTGTACGATATGGGTATGAAATGAAAGGTGTTAAAGAAAATTTTAAAAGGGAGTGGGCCTTAGTTCTATAGGTGGACGCCTCTTCGAGAAATCGCCATAAAGGTGGACCAGGGGTGACTCTAGAATGCGTTTGTACGATATGGGTTTGAAATGAAAGGTGTTAATGATTATTTAAAAGGGAGAGGGCCTTAGTTCTCTAGGTGGACCCCTTTTCGAGATATCGCCATAAAGGTGGACCAGGGTTGACTCTAGAATGTGTTTGTAAGATATGGGTATGAAATAAAAGGTGTTAATGAGTATTTTAAAAGGGAGTGGGCCTTAGTTCTAGAGGTGGACGCTTTTTCGAGACATCGCCAAAAAGGTGGACCAGGGGTGACTCTAGAATGCGTTTCTACGATATGGGTATCAAATGAAAGGTGTTAATGAGTATTTTAGAAGGGAGTGGGCCTTAGTTTGAGATATCGGCATAAAGGTGGACCAGGGGAGACTATAATTTCTTTGTACGATATGGGTATCGAATAAAAGGTATTGATGAGGGCTTTAAAAGGGAGTGGGCCTTAGCTCTATAGGTGGACACCTTTTCGAGACATCGCCATAAAGGTGGACCAGGGGTGACTCTAGAGTGTTTTTGTACGATATGGGTATCAAATTAAAGGTATTAATGAGGGTTTTAAAAGGGAGTGGCCCTTAGTTGTATATGTGAAAGCGTTTTCGAGATATCGACCAAAATGTGGACCAGGGTGACCCCAGAACATCATCTCTCGGGTACCGCTAATTTATTTATATATGTAATACCACGGACAGTATTCCTGCCAAGATTCCAAGGGCTTTTGATTTCGCCCTGCAGAACTTTTTCATTTTCTTCTACTTAATATGGTAGGTGTCACCCATTTTACAAAGTTTTTTCTAAAGTTATATTTTGCGTCAATAAACCAATCCAATTACCATCCCTTTTTTCATACTTGGTATAGAATTATGGAATTTTTTTAATTTTTCGTAATTTTCGATATCGAAAAAGTGGGCGTGGTCATAGTCGGATTTCCGCCATTTTTATACCAAGATAAAGTGAGTTCAGATAAGTAAGTGACCTATGTTTAGTAAAAATATATCGATTTTTGCGCAAGTTATCATGTTAACGGCCGAGCGGAAGGACAGACGGTCGACTGTGTATAAAAACTGGGCGTGGCTTCAACAGATTTCGCTCATTTTCACAGAAAACGTATACTGTAAAGATATTCAATTTTTTGTTAAAATTTGTCTTTAACAATTTTTTTTTTAAAGTGGGTGCATTCGTTATCCGATTTTGCTAATTTTTATTTAGCACACATACAGTAATAGGAGTAACGTTCCTGCCAAATTTCATCATGATATCTTCAAATTCTTCTATTCTGCGTCATAAGTTCAACCAGCCTACCAAGTTTCATCGCTTTGTTCGTCTTTGGTAATAAATTATCGCACTTTTTTGGTTTTTCGAAATTTTCGATATCGAATAAGTGGGCGTGGTTATAGTCCGATTTCGTCCATTTTAAATAGCGATCTGATATGAGCGCCCAGGAACCTACATACTAAATTTCATCAAGATACCTCAAAATTTTCTCAAGTTATCGTGTTAACGGACACACGGATGGACGGACATGGCTCAATCAAATTTTTTTTCGATACTGAGGATTTTGATATATATGGAAGTCTATAGCTATCTCGATTCCTTTATATTTGTACAACCAACCGTTATCCAATAAAAGTTAATATACTCTGTGTGCAAAGCACGCTGAGTATAAAAATGTTTGGTATTTTGTCAAATCTAACCCTATTTCTTGATGAAAAACTGGCTAACTCTCCCAAAGCCATTGCTAATTTGTTGAATTGGTGAAATGATAATAGTCATTCTAACCATTAGGCAGCTTTGAATTATAGCGATCTGCGGTTTTCCTCCAATGACGTTATTAACGGTATTAAAGGATTGAAAAAGTCTACCCAGACTGATCAAGGCGGATTAAGCGCTGTCTTCAAAAATTGTCCTGCTAATGTTGTCCCCCTAATGTTAACCAATCTCTTAGCTCCGGGATCTTTGCGGATGCCTGGAAAATTGCAGGTATTACCCAATCTTCAAAACGGGCAAGAAGAATGATGTTTCAAACTATAGGCCAATATCTAAGTTATCTATTATTTCTAAACTCTTCGAAGGGATTGTTAAGGAAAAAATGTATTTCGCAGTGAAACACTGTATTCTGCCAAATCAGCATGGTTTCGTTTTTGGTCGGTCTGCAGTTACTAATTTAGTAGTGTTTAAATAATAAATAATAATACTCAACGGATTAATACCCTCCAAGCCGCTAAACTTACGCAAGGGCGCATCCGCATGACGCACGGATTTATTTTTCCGACTTGTTGATAGGCGGAGGTTTGGTAAGCGTCGAGATCTAAGAGTACTCAGCTACAGAATAAATTTCATCAGCTACATTGTTAAATAAGTGAAATTTTTATTTTATTATATTTTATTTATTTTTTTTGTTACGAGTTAAGATAGGACAGGACAGTTCTCTTTATGGTAAAAAGTGAATCCGTTATATCAAATGAATTATAATAATAATAATAATAATTATAATAATTATAATGCCTCAAAATAAGAGGTTTGTTATGCCTTGGCACTCGTGATGGGACGTAAAAGTTTACTTCGTTCAAAAGAATTGGGCTAGATATCAGTTTAGCCATAAATATTACGCCCAGCATTTCTCTAGGACTTGAAAGAATTGGAAGATTGATAAGCTTCTACGCTTCTACCGACTAGAAGATTATACGCAGAGTCCCACTGAAAATTCCTTAAAGAGAAAAGTAGAAATTGCTGTTGTATTGATTCAAGTCTATCTACATGAACTCGATATTTTGGATACTAGACTATTTATCCGTACTCTAGTATCGGAACCAGCATCAACACTAGCAACAACATCAGCACTGAAATCCAGCGAAGAATCAATCTTGCCAATAAATGCTACTTTGGACTAGGTAGGCAATTGAAAAGTAAAGTCCTCTCTCGGCGAACGAAAATCATACTCTACAAGTCACTTATCCTACCCGTCCTGCTATATGGGGCAGAAGCATGGACCATGACAACAGCAGATGAAGCGGCTTTGGGAGTGTTCGAGAGAAAAGTTCTTCGAAAGATTTATGGACCTCTACGCGTTGGCGATGGCGAGTACCGAAGAAGATTTAATGATGAGCTGTACGAGCTATACGCAGACATCAACACAGTCCAGCGAATTAAAACGCAGCGGCTGCGCTGGCTAGGCCATGTTATGCGAATGAAAGATGATGCTCCGGCCAAGAAAGTGTTTCTATCGGAACCCGCCTATGGAAGCAGAGGTAGAGGGCGGCCCCCACTCCGTTGGAAGGACCAGGTGGAAAACGATTTAAACTCCCTTGGTGCGACCAATTGGCGCCGGTGGGCGGAGCGAAGGAGCGACTGGCGCGCCTTGTTGGACGGCCATAACCGTTTAAGCGGTTAAGCGCCAATTAAGTAAGTAAGTAAGTATCGGTCTAACTAAAGTGATTAAAAGGGTTTTAGTTACATAAGGGTCACTAAATTCTTGGGACCACCGTTTCACGAATGAAAGGACACTTATAGGCTTATTGACAGTAGTATTAATGTGAAGGTTGAAACTAAGTTTAGCATCTATCGTGACTCCCAAGTCCACAAAAAAGTTTACTGATAGGAGACAAAAATTATTAGTTACGTAAGACGCTGCTGGTAAAGATCTTCGAGGGAGGCACATGAATTTGCATGTATTGAGGTTCAGCGGCATTGAATTTACGTTGCACTCAGTAACTAGTTGAAATCCGCTTGAAGCAAGGGACGTTCTTCGATAGACGCGCAAGACCAAAAAGTTTTACATCATTAGCATACATTAAGATTTTGGAATATTTTATAGTGGTACAGATATCATTAATAAATAGCAAGAACAGAATTGGACCAGGATGACTGGCCTGTGGGACGCCAGAGAGAATATCGATGACATTTGAAAGAGTATTTTTTAAAATAACTTTTTGCGTTAGGCCGCAGAGATACGACGATATCCACTGGGTGAGTCCAGGGTGGAAACCAAGCCGATCAAGCTTGTAGATAAGTAAGGAGTGGGATACTTTGTCAAATGCTCTACTGAAATCAGTATAAATAACATCGGTGTCAAGATTTTTTCTAAACCCATTAGAAACATGAGTTGTGAATACAAGTAGATTTATAATGGTATATTTGCCTTTACAGAATCCATGTTGCGGTTCTGCAATCAAACTAGAAATGGAAAATGTTCCCTGTTACCATTTAGCAAAATATATAGGAGATAGAATTAAAAATGTAACGTCCGAAGAGTATAATGTCAAGAATGTGTTTAAATTAAAGGAAAGACTCCAAAATATTATTGTAGATGATGAAGAAGTGCTAGTGTCATTTGATGTCGTGTCTCTGTTCACTAATATCCCCACCAATCTCGCCATCCGAATAATAATGCAAAAATGGGACCAAATAAAATCCACAACATATATACCAAAGATCAAATTCCATGACATATTAAAATTCTGCTTGTTAAACAACAATTATTTTAAATACAATGACACAATTTATGCACAAACGTTTGGCATGCCAATGGGTAACCCTCTCTCCCCGACAATAGCTGACATAATTATGGACGACCTACTTGACAACACACTTAAAGCACTTAAGGAAAAACTTGACATTAATATAAAATTTCTAGTCAAATATGTTGACGATATCTTCGCGATAGTTAAAAGAAATGACGTGGAACAGATCTTAGAAGCCCTAAACAATTATCATAACAAAATTCAATTTACATATGAAATGGAAAAAGACTGTAGCATTCCCTTCCTCGACGTCAAAATACACAAATGTAATGGAAATCTCGTTTTTGATTGGTATGCAAAACCCCTATCTTCTGGACGTCTAATAAACCTTTTCTCTTCACAACCCCTAAAATATAAAATAAACACGGCGAAAAATCTTATAAGCAAAATTATAACAATAAGCGACGAACAATTTTGGGATAAAAACTTAAGGAAAATTACCGAAATCCTTAAAAATAATAATTATCCGGGCACTCTAATAAAAAGTCTAGTTGATCACAAAATAATGGAAATAAAAAACGAACAAAATATAACAACAATACAAAGAGAGAAAGAAACGAAACAATACTTTAGCGTAACATACATACCTAAACTTACGGAGAACTTCAGCAAAACGCTAACCAACAACAAATACAAAATTGCATTTGCCTACAAATCCAATCATACATTATCGACGATATTCACAAAAACAAAAAGCCCTATTGAGAAGCTCCAACAAAACAACGTTATATATGAAATAACATGTGAAGGCAATGAAAATGAAGAATGCAAGAAAATATACATAGGAACAACAAAACGGCCACTAGGAGTTCGGCTCGCAGAACATGAAGCAGATATACGAAAGAAAAAACAAAGCACAGCATTATGTCAACACACAACGCAAACTGGGCATGCAGCTGATCTACAAAACACAAGAATCATAGACAAAAATAAACAAGGAAAAGCCAGGTACACATTAGAAAGCCTGCGAATATTGCAAAGAAGAGACAAGACAATAAACAAAAAGGAAGATACAGATGACGTTGCTGCTGCCTACACCCTCTGTCTCTAACATTAATTCGTTTTAGTATGACAATGATACCACTATGGAATGGTACCGAAAATATTTTTAGTTCTAACAAATTTGTTTAAATAGTCCAATTATGTGAGTTTTCTATATAAATCGTGTTATATTATTCGAAGTGTTTTTGCCTCTTGTTTTGTGATATTTGTTTGTATGTAATACTGTGATTACTAATATTGAAATGTTACGCACTTATGCCTTTTCTGTTTTTATATTAATGTATTGCTTTTTGTTATTAAAATGCACAGATCGCCCTTGAAAAAGCTAGAGATACTAGCGAAACGTCGGGTTGGAATGGTGAAATAAGTTTGTTTTTATTTGCACCAAACGCTAATGGTCAAAAGAGCCTAAGTAAGCATTAGTAAATGTTATAATTAAATTCACCGGAAAATCACAAAATAGAAATGGATAATGTTAGCGGATTGGTAACGATAGCTTCAAACAGCTTTGGGATGACCGACTACTTTGCAATTTCTCGATAGTTTTCTCCACACGTACTACTACCACTTTTGTGAAGGGTTATGAGAAAAGATTCCTTCCGAGCTGAAGGAAAAACTTCACGTTTTAGGGACAGATTGAATAAATCTGTTGGAGCCTGATAAATGTTTCAGCGCATTTTTTAAGAAAACAAGTGGAATTAAATCAGGACCGTACTTGTAAGATTCCTTCAAAGACGTTAAATATGAAAAAACACAGGAGATATTGCTGGAATATTAATTGTGTTAAGTTCAGATGGATATTCATTTGAAAGAAATTAAAATCAGTGGAATAGTTGGACTTGAAAAAGTGTGCAAAGAAATTAGCAATATCTTGATCGTCGCTAGACAAATCATCCTAGTATTTTGAAGCAGAAGGAAACCGTTTAAACCCACGTTTATAGTTCACGAAATCATAGAAGGGTTTCGATTTGTAAGTTATTTTCCTTTTCATCTTACAGATGTATATATTATAGCACTTTTTGTTTAATTCAAAATGTTTATGACGCAAAATAGAGTACTGCTAGTAATCGGAGTGAGAGCCTGACCTTATGAATAATTTGAAGAAGCGCGATTTTCTGTTTTTTAAAGACCTTAGGCCCAGGGTTGAGTCATTTTGAAATGAAACAAATCAAAATAAAAAATTATTCATCATTTTAAATTTTCTAATTGATGAATAAAAAGTTATTTTTTATTCAAGCATTTCTTGAATAATTAATAAAATTTTCTCGTTATTCAAAATATTCTGATTGATGATAACCGCTCATTCTTATTTTGGCAAAATTTGAATAAAGAGCTGAGTTATTATTCCTTATTTACAAAATATGGAATAACAATAAAATTTTAGTTTTTATTCAGTTATCCAAAAATAAAAAAATAAACCATCGAGATGGCCTGAAAATATACCCATATGCGTAACCAGTTCGTGTGTAGTTCTGAAGCTTCTTAGGGTAATATTGAGATGATTTTTGGGAGTATTCGTGGGGTTTTTTGGGGGCGGTTGGGGGGTAATTTCTGGGACACCCTGCGGATCCTCCCGGGGCCTATTGGGGTCTATTCAAGGGGCTCCCTCGAGATCCTTCTAGGGTTTTGGGGTCATTTCGGGATGACTTTGCGACTCCCTCGAGGTCTTTTGGAGTTCATTTTGGTTTGGGAGTACCACGGGGTCCTCCCGGGGACATTCCGTGATCTTTTTGGGACTCCCTCGTCGTCATTTGGGGGCCATTCCGGGATGATTTTGGGGACTTCCTCTGAGTCATTTTGGGGGAATTTCGGGATGGTTTTGGGGAATCCCTCGGGGTCATTTCGGGATGGTTTTGGGGACTCCCTCGGGGTCATTTGGGGGTCATTCGTAGGTCATTCCGGGATCTTTTTGGGGACTCCCTCGGGGTCATTTCGGGATGGTTTTGGGGACTCCTTCGGGGTCATTCCGGGATGGTTTTAGGGACTCCCTCGGGGTCAATTCGGGATGGTTTTGGGGACTGCCTCGGGGTCATTTCGGGGTCATTCGTAGGTCATTCCGGGATCTCTTTGGGAACTCCCTCGGGGTCATTTCGGGATGGTTTTGGGGACTCCCTCGGGGTCATTTGGGGGTCATTCGTAGGTCATTCCGGGATGGTTTTGGGGACTCTCTCGGGGTCATTTCGGGGTCATTCCGGGATGATTTTGGGGACTCCCTCGGGGTCTTTTCGGGGTCATTATGGGATGGTTTTGGGGACTCCCTTGGGGTCCCGGAATGACCTACGAATGACCACGAGGGAGTCCCCAAAACCATTCCGAAATAACCCCAAGGGAGTCCCCAAAACCATCCCGGAATGACCCCGAGGGAGTCCCCAAAACCATCCCGGAATGACCCCGAGGGAGTCCCCAAAACCATCCCGAAATGTCCCCGAGGGAGTCCCCAAAAAGATCCCGGAATGACCTACGAATTACCCCCAAATGACCCCGAGGGAGTCCCAAAAACCATCCCGAAATGACCCCGAGGGAGTCCCCAAAACCATCCCGAAATGACCCCGAGGAAGTCCCCAAAATCATACCGGAATGACCCCCAAATGACCCCGAGGGAGTCCCAAAAAGATCACGGAATGACCCCGGGAGGACCCCGTGGTACTCCCCTAAACCATGCAAAAATGAACTCCAAAAGACCTCGAAGGAGTCGCAAAGTCATCCCGAAATGACCCCAATACCCTAGAAGGATCGCGAGGGAGCCCCTGGAATGGACCCCAATAGGCCCCGGGAGGATCCGCAGGGTGTCCCAGAAATTACCCCCCAACCGCCCCAAAAACCCCACGAATACTACCCAAAATCATCTCAATATTACCCTAAGAAGCTTCAGAACTACACACGAACTGGTTACGCATATGGGTATATTTTCAGGGCATATCGATGGTTTATTTTTTTATTTTTGGATAACTGAATAAAAACTAAAATTTTATTGTTATTCCATATTTTGTAAATAAGGAATAATAACTCAACTCTTTATTCAAATTTTGCAAAAATAAGAATGAGCGGTTATCATCAATCAGAATATTTTGAATAACAAGAAAATGTTATTCATTATTCAAGAAATGCTTGAATAAAAAATAACATGTTATTCATCACTCAAGTTTTCTTGAATAATGAATAAAAATTAATTTTTTATTTTTTCGTCAATGGCTATTCAAATTTGTTGATAACGCCCATCCCTGCTTAGGCCTTTAGTGACTGGACTGGTTCTGCAGACACACGTTTTCGCTTAGGTACGTCTTTTTCCATAATACCGTAAATGGTGGTATAAAAGTCTGAAACATTTTTGTTGTTGTTGTTGTTGTTTTTGTTGCATTAACGATAAATACACTCCCCAAGGGCTTTGATGAGTGTTATCGGTGTTATTAGACCATATATCAGTTTTATATGCGCAGTTATATAATTTAAGTAAAACGAGAACACGTTAATTTCGTACAGCGTATATTTCAGAAAGAAAGAATTCAACTCATACAAATTTACTCAACGTCAGTATTACAATATGACAGTAATTGCAAATGTGATACAATATTGAAAACAAAGTGGTTATTTACAAAGTATATTTCTAACACTCTTCCTCAATATGTATACATTTTTCATTATTTAATATAATCCCATATCTTTTCTAAATTTGCAATGTTTTGTCTTTTGCAAGTTTTTGGTTAAAATATCGGCTATCATTTCTTCAGTACAAACATAATTCAGTGCTATTTCCCCTGTTTTATACAAATCTCGAACAAAATGATATTTCAAATCTATGTGTTTACTTCTAGCATGATATACAGGATTCTTTACCAAAAACAGTGCACCCTGATTATCACTTTTTATTACAGTAGGTTTAGGATCACCGAAACCCAATTCATTTAAAAGCTTTCTTATATATATAGCTTCTTTTGCAGCTAATGACATCGCTACATACTCTGCTTCTGTACTACTAAGTTCAACTACGCTCTGTTTCTTAGACTCCCAGGAAAATACAGCACCTGCAGCAAAAAATACATTTCCTGAATATGATTTCCTGTCACTTACGTCGGCTCCTCAATCAGTATTAACATAACATTCAATTGATTTACCCGCTTTGTGATAACGTATTATCATATCTCTTTGATATCTCTTTAAATATCTAAGAACATGTTTAGCTGCAGCTTCATGCTCACAATGTGGATCAGTATTTCTTTGAGACAGTTTACTTAATGAATGAAGAATATCTGGTCTCGTGGAAATAGCCAAATACATTAAAGCGCCTATGAAAGACTGATATTCACTTTGTGACACGCGTCTACATTTGTTGTCATTACAACTAACTTGAAAACCTGCACTTAGCGGTGTAGATACAACTTTACAATCAGACATTCCTTGTTCCATTAATAAGTTTGTAATATAATTCTTTTGGCATAGAGTTATTCACCTGTTTTGCCTTCACGCGAAATCTCCATTCCAAGATAATAATTTAAAGGACCTGCGTCAACTACATCAAATTCATTTGCTAATTTGCCCTTTACTATTTCGACCTCCTCTAATTTCGTACCGCTTATAATTAAGTCATCCACATATACATCAATAATATTATAGTTCTCATATTCATGTCGTATGTAAACGCAAGGCTCCCTAGCACATGGTTTATATCCAAATGACTTTAGGACTGAATCTAACCTTGCATTCCACTCGCCCCCACTCCGCTTTAACCCATAAAGTGCCTTATTTAATTTGAAACCATGATAAGGAAACTCTTCACTAACAAACCCTTCAGGTTGATTCATAAAAACCACATCATGCAAATCACTATTCAGATATGCTGATGATACATCCAATTGATGCAAATGTAAGTCGTATTCACATGCTAACGCTAAAATTAAACGTATTGTTGCATACCTCACTACAGGTGAAAACGTTTCATTAAAATTTACACCAAATCTCTGGCTACAACCTTTTGCTACAATACGACTTTTCAAGCATTTTATACTTCCGTGAGCCTTTCTTTTAATACGAAATACCCATGTATAATTGACGACTTTTTCGCCACGAGGTAATTCCACCAGCGACCACGTATGATTTTTCATAAGTGCATCATACTCCTCCTGCATAATCTCTCCACTGCGTAGCATTTTCACCACCTAATGCCTCCTCAACAGACTGCTTCAATTAAATTTAGACGATGTCGTTCTATACGGGCGACCTCGAGCTCCTGGACGAATTATTTTTGGTCTACCCGGACCATAACGAACTTGCTCTATGCGATCATTATCACCGTCGTTCAATTCATTTACAGACTGTTCGATTCGTTCAACACTGTTACTCTCATTTGGTGTTAAATCAAGTAGCATAATATCTGTATCTGTCTTTTTATCGTCAAAAAATGTAATCCCCATAAACACAACATCTCTACTCATAACAATTTTATTAGTAACTGGATCCATTAAGCGATATGCTTTGGATGTACTGGATTACCCAACCATTATTAATTCCCTACCTTTTGGTTGAAACTTCTTCGATTGCGTCTTATCGAGGGCTATTACCAACGAACCGAAAATTCTAAGATGCTTAACATCTGGCTTCTTACCCGTATACTCTTCATATGGAGTTTTGTTGACTAAAGTTTTTGTAACAGCCCTATTCCGTAAATAAGATGCTGTTGCCGCAGCTTCCGCTCAAAACATTTCGTCCAACATACTATGCACTATCATGCATCGTGCCATCTAAACCAAAGTTCGATTAGCACGTTCAGCCACACCATTTTGTTGGGGTGTATATGGGACTGTCAATTGCCTACATATACCATTTTCATCCAAAAAATTTTGAAATTCGTTACTCAAATATTCACCGCCATTATCGCTTCTTAAAATTTTTATTTTTCTGCCTGTCTGCTTTTCTGCCATTTTCTTAAAGGTCTTAAATGCCTCAAAAACCTCACACTTTGATTTCAAAAAATAGACAGAAATGTATCTTGACTTATCGTCAATAAACGTCACAAAATATCGGGAACCACCAATTGAATGTATATTCATTGGCCCACATACATCCGAATGTATGATTTCTAACAAATCACTAGCCCTATTTTTGGAAACCTGAGGAAATGGCTTAACAGATATCTTACATTTAACACACGTAGCACAGTCTTCATTTTTTGAACTTCTTTCCATTTTAAGGCCATGAACAAGCTCCTTGGACCGCATTTCATTTAAACGATCGAAATTTAAATGTCCGAAGCGATCATGCCACGTTCTAACACAACTTTCTTCACTATTTACGTTAAAACACATATTTGACTAACTTTTGAATACATACAAACCACCTCTCCTATTACCTTTAATTAAAATTTTCCCTTTTCTATCCTTTATAACACATTGATTATCATTGAAAGTAACAAAAAGCCCTTTCTCACAAGCTTTGCTTACCGACACAATATTGCACTTCAAGTCTGAAACATACAAAATATCTCTTAACTTTACTTGAAATTCGCTACTTCGAACGCAGACATCACCAACTCCATCCGCTTGTATGTATTTGCTTCCAGCTAGTGCGATTCTTTGCCTGCTTTCCTTGTACGTCTCAAATGCAGAACGATCACAACATAGATGCGCAGTTGCTCCACTATCGATACACCAATCGTTTCGACTCAACTCGAGAGAAGATTCAGAAGCAATCACATTAAAGGATTTGTCGTCTCGATCCCTCCTTGACTGGGATTCCTTGCATTGTGCAGCATAATGGCCATGTTTTCCACAATTAAACCATTTACCTTTTCGCTTCCTTCCCGTTGTGTTCACTTTTTTCTGTTCTTCTGGAGCATTGTTGTTGTTATCATTATGAAATCTTGCACGTACCACCAACGCTTGAGTACTACCAATTTCAGCACCATTCCGTCTAGCTCCCTCCTCGAGCAGCTTTACTTTGATTGATGTTAACGTTGGCAAAAAATCACGCGACTCGATTGCCACGACAAAATTTTCGTAAGACTTCGACAAACTCGTTAGCAAAATTATGACTGCCATTTCTTCTGGTAAAATCACGTCTATCTCCGCCAGCCTTTCGATTGTGTCGCAAAATCATTAAGATGTTCTTGAACCTTCTGACCTTCAGACAATATGAGAGACAGCAATTGTCGAAATAGCGTCACTTTCCGCGCAGGACCGCCCGGCTGATGAATCTGCTTGAGCTTAACCCAGGCTAAAGCTGCTGTTTGACAATGCTTCACATGGTTCAGCTGTGATGGTTTAATGCACAGCATAATGGTCGCCAACGCCTTTTCATCCTTCACGTCGAACGCTGCTGCTTCTTCTGCAGATGCATCCTCACCTTTCACTACCTTTCCGCTAGTTATTGCCCACAAATCCGAATGTATTAAAATGCTCTTCATTTGTACAGACCAAGACATATAGTCATTAAGTTTTTCGATGGCATGCAATCCGGCAAAACTCATTATGTATACGCTTTTAATAAATTAATCTCAAATCCTTTAATTCTTTTAACGACCTGGGCCCATAACCTATTAGACCATATATCAGTTTTATATGCGCAGTTATAGAATTTAAGTAAAACGAAAACACGTTAATTTCGTACAGCGTATATTTCAGAAAGAAAGAATTCAACTCATACAAATTTACCCAACGTCAGTAGTACAATATGACAATAATTGCAAATGTGATATAATATTGAAAACAAAGTGGTTATTTACAAAGTATATTTCTAACAGGTGTTGATGGTCCTTTGCCGGATATAGATCCGGTACGTTCCGGTAACAAAGCACCATTAAGGTACTGGCCCGACCCTCTCGGGAAATTACCACATTAAACCTTCAAGGCCATCCCTCCCTCCCCACCCCCTAGTTCCATGAGGAGCTTGGGTCGCCAGAGCCTCGTCTGTTAATGAAACAGGATTCGCCGCGGGTAGGTGAGGTTGACAATTTGGTTGCCGAAGCTATATATTGAGAGGGTTACTAAAATTAGCCTTCGCAAAGTCAAATCAGAAACTAGATTCGTATTTAGTAGCAATGCTACTCATAGTATTTCTTTCAAATTCGTATGCTATTCCCAGGGAAGGATGATAAGGGTCTTCAGGTACAGTAAGAGGTTCACCCCGCATAACAGTACATTTTGATGTACCGGTAACAAATACCAAATCAAGGGTCCTCCCGAACATATTAGAAATTATATTTATCTATTTAAGGCAAAGTTCAGTTACTTCGGCTAAAATTCGTTGTTGGATAGTTTTGGAGAAATTGGTACAATATCCTGGTCAGATATGGTCCGTAACATGTGCGGGAGATTAAAGTCACCCATCACTATCATCGAATCAATGGGCTTCAACATTGAACTAACAATTTTCAGCAGGGAATAATGATCCATATACACCGAAGTATCAGAAGATGGTGGGATATAGCACAGGGCAATATAGACACAACCCATTCCGAACTTGATTCTAATGCATTGAATTCTGGAGAACCGATAACGGGTAAATTACCCTCACCTGAATGTACTGCAAGCAAAACTATACCTCCAGTTCTGTTCAAGTGGTCATTTCTGTATATTTAGTAATCATGGCAAAGAACCTCGGGGTTAAATACATGAGGCTCTAGCCAAGTTTCAGTCAAAGCGATAATGTTATTTATTTATTTATTTGTAAAAAAGACTATTTTGCTCCAATTAGGTTTTATAATTTGGCAATTTAAAATCATTTATCTGCTTTGTATTTATATCATGGACCTCATAGGTAAATGTAATACCTGTAATACCCTGTACACGCTTTTATTAGCTTGGCCTGTATGTAATGGAATCTTTGGGCTTAATTTTCACCGGTTTCTAGAAGTCTGATTAATTTGAAACTTTGCATACGTATCAAGGACCGATGACAATGCATTAATGTGATGGTGTGGTGACATAAGGTCAACGGCCACAAAGTCAATTGGCCTTATTACCACTTTGAATGACCATAAGTTTGATTGAAACTTTGCACACATATCACGGCTCGATGACAATGCATTAATGTGATTGTGTGGTGACATAAGGTCAACGGCCATAAGGTCAATTGGCCTTATTACCACTTTGAATGGCCATAAGTTTGATTGAAACATTGCACACGTATTAAGGCTCGATGAAAATGCATTAATGTGATGATGTGGTGACATAAGGTCAACAGCCATAAGGTCAATTGGCCTTATTACCACTTTGAATGGCCATAAGTTTGATTGAAACTTTGCACACGTATCACGGATCGATGACAATGCATTATTGCGATGGTGTGGTGACATAAGGTCAACGGCCATAAGGTCAATTGGCCTTAGTACCACTTTGCATGGCCATAAGTTTGATTGAAACTTTGCACACGTATCAAGGCTCGATGACAATGCAATAATGTGATGGTGGAGTGACATAAGGTTAACGCACATAAGGTCAATTGAACTTATGACCACCCCAAATGGCCATAGATTTGAAACCTTGCACATAATGCGAAAAACGCATTCCTTTATTAATGATAGAAGTGGATGCATGGCACATCTACGAAAGAGCATAGTGGAGCCCTTTTTTAACACGCTTTTATTAGCTTGGCCTGTATCTATGTAACGGAATCTTTGAGCTTAATTTTAACCGGTTTCTAGAAGTCTGATTAATTTGAAACTTTGCATACGTATCAAGGACCGATGACAATGCATTAATGGGATGGTGTGGTGACATAAGGTCAACGGCCATAAGGTCAATTGGCCTTATTACCACTTTGAATGGCCATAAGTTTGATTGAAACTTTGCACACGTATCACGGCTCGATGACAATGCATTATTGCGATTGTGTGGTGACATAAGGTCAACGGCCATAAGGTCAATTGGCCTTATTACCACTTTGAATGGCCATAAGTTTGATTGAAACATTGCACACGTATCAAGGCTCGACGAAAATGCATTAATGTGATGATGTGGTGACATAAGGTCAACAGCCATAAGGTCAATTGGCCTTATTACCACTTTGAATGGCCATAAGTTTGATTGAAACTTTGCACACGTATCAAGGGTCGATGACAATGCATTAGTGTGATGGTGTGGTGACATAAGGTCAACGGCCATAAGGTCAATTGGCCTTAGTACCACTTTGAATGGCCATACATTTGATTAAAACTTTGCACACGTATCAAGGCTCGATGATAATGCATTAATGTGATGGTGTGGTGACATAAGGTCAACGGCCATAAGGTCAATTGGCCTTATTACCACTTTGAATAGCCATATTTTGATTAAAACTTTGCACACGTATCACGGCTCAATGACAATGCATTATTGCGATGGTGTGGTGACATAAGGTCAACGGCCATAAGGTCAATTGGCCTTATTACCACTTTGAATGGCCATAAGTTTGATTGAAACTTTGCACACGTATCACGGCCCGATGACAATGCATTAATGTGATGGTGTGGTGACATAAAGTCAACGGTCATAAGGTCAATTGGAATTATTACCACATTGAAAGGCCATAAGTTTGATTGAAACTTTGCACACGTATCAAGGCTCGATGACAATGCAATAATGTGATGGTGGGGTCACATAAGGTTAACGGATATAAGATCAATTGAACTTGTGACCACCCCTAATGGCCATATATTTTAAACCTTGCACATAATGCGAAAAACGCATTCATTTATTAATGATAGAAGTGTATGCATGGCACGTCTACGAAAGAGCATACTGGAGCCCTTTTTAGCACGCTTTTATTAGCTTGGCCTGTATCTAGCCGAGAGCCCCGGCAATGCAGAGCTCCGAACTCCGTTGCACCCTTTGAAGCATTTTAAGATAGGTACTTTTAGCTAGTGCAGGCCACCAGACCAAGGCACCATAAAAAAGAATCGGGCGCACAATGGCTGTGTAAATACAGTAGGTCACCTTAGGGGAGAATCCCCAGGAGGTGCCAATTGCCCTCTTGCAGGTGAACAGCTCTGCTGCTGCCTTCTTGGATTGCTCCACTATATGGTCACTCCATAATAGCTTCCTATCCATAATGACTCCCAAATACTTGACTTGATCGCTAAACGCTAAAAACGTACCCCCAATTCTTGGCGGTGTAAGATTTGGTACTTTGTACCTCCTCGTGAAGAGAAGAAGCTCGGTTTTATCCGGGTTGACTTCCAAACCTGTTTTGGGTTGTACTCATGGAGCAACTCCAGGATGTCAGCTGGGTCCGTTGGCGTCACTGGAACCCAGGCTCTAGCCCTTGGTCGTGAGGGGATCCACTACCTTGAGGCGCGTGCCCGGATATACCACCCCTATCAGCGTGACGGCGGCCCTATAGAGGTTGACCGACCTGGCGTCGTCACAGGCAATTAGCTTGACATTGCCCTGGAACCACCCTGCATCGGTGTAAGATGGCGTTGGACCAGGGTTGTCTTTTTAACCTTAACGGCCACCGTAGCGAGCGCGGCCTCGATCCACTTCCACTGTTGTTTTGGGATCCTGCCATCTTCGCTGCTCTCGTCTATAATGCCAATGATCTGCCGACCCTTGGTAATTTCGGCGAAAGACCGTGTCCAGCCTCCCTGCGTCTTGGCCCTTTTCGGTGCCATGGGGTTGGGTTCATCCATGGACCGTTGGTGTTTCGAGGTTTCATCACTCTCAAGTAAAACTTTTAAAATTACTTAAACTAAAAAATTAAAAATAAATAATAGTTTAAAAAAACTAAAAAACACGCTTATAGCAAACCGAACTAAAAAATAGAAAATAATTTTCAATTAAAAAGGGTTTATATAACAGTAGTAGAAGGTCAAACAATCGTTTGTACTTAATCACCTCAAAATAAAATTATAATAAAATTTAAGTTATTACCAGAATAATTTAATTCACAGTAAAAAGCGTGGGGTGCTTGATATTGAATGCTACAATCATTCTATTGACAACTATCTGAGAGGAAAGATATGAAATGTAGTCAAAAGCACCCCACGCTTTTTACTCTGAATTAAATTATTCTGTTAATAACTTAAATTTTATTATAATTTTATTTTGAGGTGATTAACTATAAACGATTGTTTGACCTTCTACTACTGTTATATAAACTCTTTTTAATTGAAAATTATTTTCTATTTTTTAGTTCGGTTTGCTATAAAAGGGTATTTTTTTAGTTTTTTTAAACTATTATTTATATTATAAATAAATTTCATTGTGTTAAGAAAGAATTGTTGTTTAACGCTCATCCAATTTAAACTTAGAATCATGTAATTTATAGGAGTATCATAACGTTTGCTTAAAATAAAGCGCATTGCTTTATTTTACATTTTTTGCAACTTATCAGTTTGTGAGTCTTTCATAATAAACAAGTAAGGAAGGCTAAGTTCGGGTGTAATCGAACATTACATACTCAGTTGAGAGCTATGGAGACAAAATAAGGGAAAATCACCATGTAGGAAAATGAACCTCGGCTAACCCTGGAATGTGTTTGTATGACATGCGTATCAAATTGCAGGTATTAAAGAGTATTTTAAGAGGGAGTGGGCCATATTTCTATAGGTGGACACCTTTTCGAGATATCGCCATAAAGGTGGACCAGGGCTGACTCTAGAATTTGTTTGTACGATATGGGTATCAAATGAAAGGTGTTAATGAGTATTTTAAAACGGAGTGGGCCTTAGTTCTATAGGTGGACGCCTTTTCGGTATATCGTTATAAAGGTGGACCAGGGGTGACTCTAGAATACGTTTGTACAATAAGGGTATCAAACGAAAGGTGTTAATGAGTGTTTTAAAAGGGAGTGGGCCTTAGTTCTATGGGTTGACGCCTTTTCGATATATTGCCATAAAGGTGGACCAGGGGTGACTCTAGAATTTGTTTGTACGATATGGGTATCAAATGAAAGGTGTTAATGAGTATTTTAAAAGGGAGTAGGCCTTAGTTCTATAGGTGGACGCCTTTTCGGGATATCGTTATAAAGGTGGACCAGGGGTGACTCTAGAATTAGTTTGTACGATATGGGTACCAAATAAAAGGTGTTAATGAGTATTTTAAAAGGGTGTGGGCCTCAGTTCTATGGGTGGACGCCTTTTCGAGATATTGCCATAAAGGTGGACCAGGGGTGACTCTAGAATTAATTTGTACGATATGGGTATCAAATGAAAGGTGTTAATGAGTATTTTAAAAGTGGGTGGGCCTTAGTTCTATGGGTGGACGCCTTTTCGAGATATCGCCATAAAGGTGGACCAGGGATGACTCTAGAATGCGTTTGTACAATATGGGTATCAAACGAAAGGTGTTAATGAATATTTTAGAAGGGAGTGGGCCTTAGCTCTATATGTGGGTGACTCTAGAATTAATTTGTACGATATGGTTATCAAATGAAAGGTTTTAATGAGTATTTTAAAAGTGGGTGGGCCTTAGTTCTATAGGTGGACGCCTTTTCGAGATATCGCCATAAAGGTGGACCAGGGGTGACTTTAAAATTTTTTTACGATATGGGTATGAAATGAAAGGTGTAAACGAGTATTTTAAAAGGGAGTGGGCCTTAATTCTATAGGTGGACGCCTTTTCGTGATATCGTTATAAAGGTGGACCAGGGTTGACTCTAGAATGCGTTTATACATTATGGGTATCAAAAGAAAGGTGATAATGAGTATTTTAAAAGGGAGTGGGCCTTAGTTCTATAGGTGGACGCTTTTTCGATATATCGCCATAAAGGTGGACCAGGGGTGACTCTATAATGTGCTTGTACAATATGGGTGTCAAATTAAAGGTATTAATAAGAAGTTTAAAAGGGAGTGGTGGTAGTTGTATATATGAAGGCGTTTTCGAGATATCGACCAAAATGTGGAACAGGGTGACCCAGAACATCATCTGTCGGGTACCGCTAATTTATTTATATATGTAATACCACGAACAGTAATCCTGCCATGATTCCAAGGGCTTTTGATTTCGCCCTGCAGAACTTTTTCATTTTTTTTACTTAATATAGTAGGTGTCACACCTATTTTACAAAGTTTGTTTCTAAAGTTATATTTTGCTTCAATAAACTAATCCAATTACCATGTTTCAACCCTTTTTTCGTATTTGGTATAGAATTATGGCACCTTTTTCATTTTTCATAATTTTCGATATCAAAAAAGAGGGTGTGGTCATAGTCAGATTTCGGCCATTTTTTATACCAATAGAAAGTGAGTTCAGGTAATTATGTGAACTGAGTTTAGTAAAGATATATCGATTTTTGCTCATGTTATCGTGTTAATGGCCGAGCGGAAGGACAGACGGTCGACTGTGTATAAAAACTGGGCTTGGCTTCAACCGATTTCGCCCTTTTTCACAGAAAACAGTTATCGTCCTAGAATCTAAGCCGCTACCAAATTTCACAAGGATTGGTACTGGAGTTGAATGTTGACATAATTTACTTATATACTGTAAAGATATTAAATTTTTTGTAAAAATTTCAGTTTAAAAAAAAATTTTTTTACAGTGGGCGTGGTCGTTCTCCGATTTTGCTAATTTTTTTTAAGCATACATATAGTAATACGAGTAACGTTCCTGCCAAATTTCATCAAGATATCTTCAACGACTGCCAAATTACAGCTTGAAAACTTCTAAATTACCTTCTTTTAAAAGTGGGCGGAGCCACGCCCATTGTCCAAAATTTTACTTATTTTCTATTCTGCGTCATAAGTTCAACGCACCTACCAAGTTTCATCGCTCTATCCCTCTTTGGTAATGAATTATCGCAATTTTTCGAAATTTTCGATATCGAAAAAGTGGGCGTGGTTATAGTCCGATATCGTTCATTTTAAATAGCGGTCTGAGATGAGTGCCCAGGAACCTACATACCAAATTTCATAAAGATACCTCAAAATTTACTCAAGTTATCGTGTTAACGGACAGACGGACGGACGGACATGGCTTAATCAAATTTTTTTTCGATACTGATGATTTTGATATATGGAAGTCTATATCTATCTCGATTCCTTTATACCTGTACAACCAGGAACGTTACTCCTATTACTATATGTATGCTTAAAAAAATTAGCAAAATCGGAGAACGACCACGCCCCTTTTAAAAAATTTTTTTTTAAAGTGAAATTTTTACAAAAAATTTAATATCTTTACAGTATATAAGTAAATTATGTCAACATTCAACTCCAGTAATGATATGGTGCAACAAAATACAAAAATAAAAGAAAATTTCAAAATGGGCGTGGCTCCGCCCTTTTTCATTTGATTTGTCTAGGATACATTTAATGCCATAAGTCAAACAAAAATGTACCAATCTTTGTGAAATTTGGTAGCGGCTTAGATTCTAGGACGATAACTGTTTTCTGTGAAAAAGGGCGAAATCGGTTGAAGCCAAGCCCAGTTTTTATACACAGTCGACCGTCTGTCCTTCCGCTCGGCCATTAACACGATAACTTGCGCAAAAATCGATATATCTTTACTAAACTCAGTTCACATAATTACCTGAACTCACTTTCTATTGGTATAAAAAATGGCCGAAATCTGACTATGACCACACCCACTTTTTCGATATCGAAAATTACGAAAAATGAAAAAAGTGCCATAATTCTATACCAAATACGAAAAAAGGGTTGAAACATGGTAATTGGATTGGATTATTGACGTAAAATATAACTTTAGAAAAAAACTTGGTAAAATGGGTGTGACACCCACCATATTAAGTAAAAGAAAATGAAAAAGTTCTGCAGGGCGAAATCAAAAGCCCTTGGAATCATGGCAGGATTACTGTTCGTGGTATTACATATATAAATAAATTAGCGGTACCCGACAGATAATGTTCTGGGTCACCCTGGTCCACATTTTGGTCGATATCTCGAAAACGCCTTCACATATACAACTACCACCACTCCCTTTTAAAATTCTTATTAATACCTTTAATTTGACACCCATATTGTACAAACACATTATAGAGTCACCCCTGGTCCACCTTTATGGCGATATATCGAAAAAGCGTCCACCTATAGAACTAAGGCCCACTCCCTTTTAAAATACTCATTATCATCTTTCGTTTGATACCCATAATGTATAAACGCATTCTAGAGTCAACCCTGGACCACCTTTATAACGATATCCCGAAAAGGCGTCCACTTATAGAATTAAGGCCCACTCCCTTTTAAAATACTCGTTACCACCTTTCATTTGATACCCATATCGTAAAAAAATTCTAAAGTCAACCCTGGCCCACCTTTATGGCGATATCTCGAAAAGGCGTCCACCTATAGAACTAAGGCCCACTCCCTTTTAAAATACTCATTAACACTTTTCATTTGATACCCATATCGTACAAACAAATTCTAGAGTCGTCCCTGGTCCACCTTTATGGCGATATCTCGAAAAAGCGTCGACCCATAGAACTAAGGCCCACTCCCTTTTAAAATACTCATTAACATCTTTAATTTGATACCCATATCGTACAAACAAATTCCAGAGTCAACCCTGGTCCACCTTTATGGCGATATCTCGAAAAGGCGTCCACCTATAGAACTAAGGCCCACTCCCTTTTAAAATACTCATTAACACTTTTCATTTGATACCCATATTGTACAAACGCATTCTAGAGTCATCCCTCGTCCACCTTTATGGCGATATCTCGAAAAGGCGTCCACCCATAGAACTACGGCCCACCAACTTTTAAAATACTCATTAACACCTTCCATTTGATACGCATATCGTACAAATTAGTTCTAGAGTCACCCCTGGTCCACCTTTATGGCAATATCTCGAAAAGGCGTCCACCCATAGAACTAAGGCCCACTCCCTTTTAAAATACTCATTAACACCTTTTATTTGGTACCCATATCGTACAAACTAATTCTAGAGTCACCCCTGGTCCACCTTTATAACGATATCCCGAAAAGGTGTCCACCTATAGAACTAAGGCCTACTCCCTTTTAAAATACTCATTAACACCTTTCATTTGATACCCATATCGTACAAACAAATTCCGGAGTCAACCCTGGTCCACCTTTCTGGCAATATCTCGAAAAGGCGTCAACCCATAGAACTAACGCCCACTCCCTTTTAAAACACTCATTAACACCTTTCGTTTGATACCCTTATTGTACAAACGCATTCTAGAGTCACCCCTGGTCCACCTTTATAACGATATACCGAAAAGGCGTCCACCTATAGAACTATGGCCCACTCCCTCTTAAAATACTCTTTAATACCTGCCATTTGATACGCATGTCATACAAACACATTCCAGGGTTACCCGAGGTTCGTTTTCCTACATGGTGATTTTCCCTTATTTTGTCTCCATAGGTCTCAACTGAGTATGTAATGTTCGATTACACCCGATCTTAGCCTTCCTTACTTGTTATTATTAAGTTCTTTCCATTCAGCTAAAACCATATTCAAAGCTGTTTCACCGGAATGTTTTTTTCTAAATCCTGATTGTTGAGGTATGAGTATATTTTTTTCCTCCAAGTATTGAACCAACTGGTTTTTTACCACAAGTTCTAAAATCTTTTCATCACTGGTCATTGTATTAATCGGACGTAGCTCCTCTGCTTTGATTGTGTTATTAATTTTTCGATTGGCACGGTAGAAGTTTTCCAAATACCCGGAACTATGCCACTACTTAAAGTTTCATTTATGATTTGCGCATAGAATTATCCTAAATATGATATCATGTCTTTAACAACACCATCTGATAACAGCTTTTTACCACCTCGCTTAGCTTTAAACGTTATGAGAAGTTCGATGACGTCATCTGTACTAACTTTTACAAATTTGAAAATCCCATTTAACTGAAAATTTGCTTCTGTAAAAAATTCTTCTATATTATTGCAAATATCGTCAATGCTGTCAACAAAATATTTATTTAGATTATAATTTTTGGCGACCTTTTTCTTCAACTAATTGTCCTATTTTGCTGGCTCGAGGTCCGTGTTTTATAAATTAAACACAATTGTTTATTTTTTCAAAAAAACCGATATATTTCGATTGCTCTACGGCAATCGTCTTCAAGGTTACAGAGCTACTAAAAACAAAATAACAACAATTAACAAATATACATATCAAACATTTAACATATTTACATACTTTTCTTAACACGTTTGCTCTGTGTGACGACGTGGAGTATGGTACTGCCTTTTTCTTAGCACGTGTTTGTAAATATGAGCGCAATGGTCCACGTCACTCTTATAGTTGAGTCAACACTATAATAAACGATTTACTCTGGAAATGTTACATATTATAAACGTACCGACAAACATACGACTCAACTATAAGAGTGATGTGGACCATTGCGCTCATATTTACAAACACCTGCTAAGAAAAAGGCAGTACCATACTCCACGTCACACAGAGCAAACGTGTTAAGAAAAGTATGTAAATATGTTAAATGTTTGATATGTACATTTGTTAATTGTTGTTATTATGTTTTTATAAGCTCCGTAACCTTGAAGACGATTGCCGTAGAGCAATCGAAATATATCGGTTTTTTGAAAAAAGATACAATTGTGTTTAATTTATAAAACACGGACCTCGAGCCAGCAAAACAGGACAATTAATATTTATTTAGATTGTTAGCAATTTCAGATTCATTCATATATGCTGTACCGTTTATTACAATTATCTTGAAAGAAGAGTCTTCATTAACCATACTTATTGCGAATTTCAAATATTTCCACATCGCTTTACTATCTTGACTATTCATCTGTATATTATGCTCCATATGCTTGATTTTTTTAATTTTTACCAGCTTTTTATATTCTTTCTTTATGTTTCTATACTCATCCCATTCTCTGGATATTTGAGCTAGTTTATAAAGTTCTAGTTTATATTTATTCATGTTGGCTAACTCATTGTCATACCATTTATTAACTTTAAGTGTACTACCTTTTCATAAGTTATACTACCTTTTCATAATTTAAGTTTCGCATGGCAATCAAAACATTGCTATTAACCAGCACTACTTTGGACTCTAAATCAATTCTATTAAAGTTGCTAAAATCACACAAGCGCAATTGATTAATAAGTGCTTCCGTATTATAATACTCCCAAGAAGTAATTTTTTTAAGACTTCACTTTTTTGACCTATGGCTGCTTTAATTTTAAATTGGATGGTTTCATGATCTGATATTTGGTGTTCATCTAACTTTTCACATACGATATCGTCAGTATTCGAAAAGAGTAAATCAATTTTAGTTTTTGATGGCTCAGTTATACGGGTATCAAAATAAACTTTTTTATTCATTGAATATGATTTAAATAGACCGATTAGTTGAATGCTATAAGTTGAGCTATTATTCAAACTGATATTAAAATCACGTATAAGAATATTGCTATCAGACAGTTCGCAAGTACAACCTAGGACGTTGCGCAATTAGTTAATGAAATCGGCATCACTTGTGCTAGGAGAGTGATAAATCACTCCAATTTACCATTTTGGGTTGACGTGGTTCAATTTAATAAAAATACACCAACGATTTTTATCGAATGTTATATTCAATTGAATTATGTACGTAAATCAGCACACCGCCAGTATGTCTACTATGTGAATCTCATCGCACTAGTTGTAAGTAGTTAAACGATTTCAAATACAATTCAGTTAGTGTTTAAACCTCTAATATTTTGATAAAACAAATTAAGGGCCGATCTAACATTCAGTTTTTTGATGCAATATCGTTATGAGGAAGTTTAGTAAGATTTGAGATATTAGTGTTACGACTACGCTCGAATTCGAGCACAAAAGCACCGGGCGGCTAAAAATAATTATTTAATAGCCCCTATTCTGCATTTCGGCCTGGATTGGAATTTTTTCGATTTGGCAACTTTGGTATTCTGTGTTCCAATCTCTTTCGATCGAATCGTTCGATTTTGTTTATTCTGCATTCCGATCGTAGTTCCGTTTTTTTAAATTGCAAATTTGGTGGTGGAAAAATATTTTCTTTTTATTTTTTTATTAATTTATAACAGAATTTTAACAAAAATGTAAGTAAAACTTGTTGAGAAACGTAAAGGGCTTGATAAAAAGATTGTTTTTTATATGTAAAAAAAAATAAAAATAAATGTAAGGCGCGATAACCTCCGAAGAGATCTAAGTCCGAGCTTCTCTTCCAATTTGCGTCGTGCTCATCTTGATTTTCCCTACAAATTGGCCGGACGGGACTTACATGTTTTATGCCGACTCCGAACGGCATCTGCAAGGCAGATGAGTTTTCACTGAGAGCTTTTCATGGCAGAAATACACTCGGAGCGCTCGCCAAACACTGCTGAGGAGCTTAGAAAAATTTTCTTCTAATTGAAAAACCTTATTTCTAAAATTTTGATGTTGCTTTGTCCGGGGTGCGAACCCAGGGCATACGGTGTGGCAGGCGGAGCACGCTACCATCACACCACGGTGGCCGCCAATATCATTACACCACGGTGGCGTTTTTTATATGTTTCCAGGTCAAAAACAACAACACAAGTGCAGTATGAGACGTTGGCTAATTTAATGGCAACAGTCTTAAAATATGCATATAAAGTTTAGAACAGATGTTTATAAAATATTGAAATTAAAAAAAAAAAAATTATATAAATGTTTAGAACATGGAAATTCTGGTAAGATTATAAATATGAGACGCAGTGTATATACATGTTATAACAAAGTACCTAACAACCATGTGTTTCTTTCACCCTCTCGATATTGCCGTTGTAAATTAAAATTCAGCCTACTCAATCCCCGTATATGGTAGTCGTGGTTGCATGCAGGATACTTTGCATCAATGCTTTTTATACGCATTCTGTGATCGCACACCTTAAAAACATAAAAGAAATCAATACATAATTTGCACTAATGTTACGGAAAAAAATTCTCACCACCACAGCATTTATGCTAAAAAATCCTTTTCTGTTGTAATACAGAAAGCGCTCTTCAGATGGCCTAATTTTTTTTATATGCGTGCCATCAACGCACATGATGACTCCTGGGAAGCCAGCCTTCGCATAAAATTCTTGCTTCGCTCGTATTTTCTCCTCTTCACTTTGTTCAAATGTTATCCACTGAGGGCATAATTTTGGTTGCATTACATCCAGAAACGTAGACAGTGACCTTTACACCGTTGACTGTCCCATTCCTACATTATAATCCGCCCCTATTCCATGCTGGTAACTGCCTTCTGCAAAAAATCTCAAAGCAGCTACTACAATATTAAAGGCAGATGTCGATGTCGAAGTCCTTGGACGAATTTGCTCCCCAAAAGTATCTAACACATACTTGAAAGCATCCTTATTAAGTCGAAAGTTTTTTCTGAACCTAAATAAGAAAATAAGTCATTAAACTTTACCACTTTTAAGTTCAATTTCTTACAATTCGTCACTCATCTCAAATGGATTACACAAATCTCGCAATATTTGCCTTTCCATTCTCGCCTGGCCATTTTCGTATGCGTTGCTTACCAACTGTACAAATAATGCTACGGCTATTGATGCCATTATAATAGTTATAATTTGTGTCTGTTCGTTGCGTCACTTATATGCCAAAGCAAGAGGAAGGTGAAGCGAAAACGTAAACAATCCTTGCGGAAAGAATAAACAAATCTTCATAAAGTATTTTAGGCCAGTGCAATGAATTAGCATCCATAAAATTCAGAAAATGTCAAATATATTCGTGCAGGAACACAGGAAGAACGACAAAAACACACTTACAATTATGAAAGCACTTCACTCAAAAAAATATAACACTGCGGCAATATATTCTATTGCTTTTTTTAGTACAAAATGGCGTGCATAATAAAATATATACATTTTTCAGTGTTTTTTACAAATTTTCTTTAATTTATTTTGTTCCAATGTTCACACATTCCGTACAAACAGCTGACTTCGAAAAATCATTTGCTCTTCCTCTTCTCGTTACAATTCCGTCGTAATGCAGAATACCCAACTTCGATTAAAGCGGAGCGTAGAACGGGAACGTAATCGAAATGCAGAATAGGGGTGAATATAGTTTCAAAATGTTGTGCGCATACATCAATCCTAAAAGACGAAATATCTCTAGGATAGTTAAAATTGAATTTTCGAATTGTCACGTTTTCAAATTTAAGCTTAGCGATGATGTACGACTTTTCTTCTGTCGTGTCTTTATCAAATCTTGACACAAAAATCGATTTTTTAATAGGGACAACAATAAAATTACTAGTGGGCGGTTCCAACTCCGTAGAAAGGTTATGGGATCCCGATTGCTTTTTATAGAAGACTTTTTAGGTTTTGTTATAGAAACCTTGGATGAAGATGTCTGAGCTGTTAAGGGATTTGGGGATGCCAGATTTATTAATACGAGAGTTGGGGGTGATATAACTACGGGTTCAGGAACTTCAGCTACGGCATCAAGTGTCGGAGCACTAGAGGAAGAACTGGTAGGATTACAATTGCTTTGTGGAATGTTTAAGTTAGTTAGTGAATTTTGCTTGGGTGCGTTCTCATCTAGCCATCAAGTGGACTGTATCTACACGGATTTCTCCAAGGCATTCGACAAGGTATCTCACAATTTCTTCTTGTGTTTCTACCTGATGAATAGATGCTGTATGGTATTGTAACGAATATTAGCAACACTAAGGGTACTGTCATCTCTAAAGTATCCAATGAGAGAAGCTATAAAATCGTGCAATTGTAGTTACAGCTAAGAAATTTGATAGCTGATGGTCAACTAGGAGATTCTGGAAATGGAAGCGAAAGAAGATGCGAACGAGGAAATCAAAGAGTATAAAAGGCAGCGGCAGATGGAGGCGCTAGAAGCAGTTTCGATTAAGCACGTTATCTGTCGGGAAATTTTTATTGTGAAGTACTTGAATAAAGGCCATTTTGCATTATTAAATATTGGAGTTATTTATTCCCAAGTTTAGTGATTCGAACTTAGCAGAAGGTTGCAAATAAGAGGATTTGCAGTAAATTCGTTACAATTGGTGTCAGAAGAGGAATTGTTGAATAAATTCCAGAGGACAACGGGGGCATGGCAAAGTTAAGTGAATTGAAGATCCAGCAATTGAAGGAGGAGTTGGAGAGCCGTGGATTGAATACAACCGGCATTAAACTCGAACTTCAGGTACGACTACGAGAGGCAATGGAATTAGAAGGAATTGACGTGGAAGAGTATGACTTTCATCTTGATGGCGATGGGACAACAACAAAAATTGTGGAGAAAAACGAAACACCGCAGACAGTTACGAGCACAGACCTGAACATGATATTGGCTGCAATATCGGCACAAATGTCCGAAATGTCATCACAAATATCCACCAACATGACATCTCAACTGGATGTACAGAAGACATCAAAGATGGAAACACAACTGAAGGAACAAGAGGCACGCATAACAGTACAACTCGAAGCGCAAGAGGCGCGTATATCATCAAAACTCGAAGCGCGTATGGACGAGAAAATAACGCAGTTTGAGGAAAAAATCGAAACTGAGGTGGATGCTTTGAGAGGTCGTATACAGGAGTTGCAAATAAATCGCCCAACAGTTTCAGCGAGTAATCCAAAGGTAAAAAAAACCATCCTTTTACGGTTTTGTTCCTTTCCAGGTCTTTAAGCTACAGTTTGAGAATACCGCAACAGTGAACAACTGGAATGCTGAAGATAAAGTTGCTGCACTGTTCATGGCATTGAAAGGGCCTGCAGCTGAGATTTTTCAAACCATTCCAGAGGGCGAACGGAACTGTTATGAAACATTGATGGGCGCTCTAGAGGGACGATACGGAACTGAGCATAGGAGACACGATATACCAAATGGAGTTACTGAACCGCTTCCAAAGGCCTGCTGAAACATTGCAAGAGTTTGCGTCGGATGTTGAAAGGTTGGCACATTTAGCGAATGCGGACGCACCCGTGGAATACACTGAAAGGGTAAAGATTCAGAGCTTTATAAATGGCATACGGGACGTCGAAACAAAGCGAGCTACATACGCAACCCCGAAGCCAACATTCAAAGAAACGGTGTCACAAGCTCTGATTCAGGAAACAGCATCGCTTCTGTGTAAGCCAGTTTTCAAAGCACGCCGTGTGGAAGTAGAAAGGCCAGAGTGGGTAGGCGCAATATTGGAGACGCTGAAAGGATCGCAAGAGCGGAGTGAAAGAGTTATGAAATGCTTCAAATGCGGGAAGCCCGGTCACATTGCACGTCATTGCGATCTTGATCCTAGTGGTTGCAACAACATGAGTGGTCTTAATAACAAAGCTGGAGGGGATGAGCATGAGCGAGTAAGATGTAGAGATCGAAAGCTAGCTCCAGCTATTGAACGTCCTATGATATCTGTGTCGCAAATTGGTAGAAAATCGAGCAGTCTTACCGTCAGAGGGAATGTGGATGGCAAAGAACGTGTACTGACTGTAGATACGGGCGCATCTCATTCCTTAATTCGATCTGACTTGGTCAACAGGAGAGTAAAAACGTTACCTGGAGCAAGGTTGTGTACGGTCACAGGCGAGTATAATCAAGTCCAAGGCGAAGTGGTATGTGAGGTATTAATTGGAAAAGTCATGGTTCTACACAAATTCGTTGTGGCGGAGATCGTTGATGAAGTCATATTGGGAGTGGACTTCTTGGTTGACCATGACTCAAGATCGATATGCAGAGAAGGGTGATGCGTTATAAGAACCAGGAAATACCACTTAACTTCAGTTTGCAGAAAGGGTTCAGTAGTAATCGAGTACTGGTGGAGAAGACTCGACAAAGACCACGAAAGTCAAAGGCAAAGGTTGATAGATCGAATGGGCCAAATAAAGCAAAATCAAAAGTACCTGCGAGAGAAATACTGGCATTGACAAAACCTAATGGACGCACAAAAACGAAGCAATGAATTTACCAGAAAAATTGTGAAGGTAGTTTCAAGCCGGAGCGCACTACTGTTGTGAAACGTGGAAACGATGCTGATTATGGGGAGCCAATCCGTCAAGCGCAAGCTCTACGAGGTAGTTCATTGGCCAAACAACAGATTGTGAGGGAACGGCCCAGGGTAATGAGTAGTAAGATCAAACACTGGCATGATAAGAACTTTAATTCGGAAGGTTTCTTGGAGGGAGATTTGGTACTGCTATACAACCCTCACCGGCGGAAAGGTGTTCCATCCAAGATTCGGTGCAGTTGGGAAGGCCCGTACAAAGTTGTGAAGAAGATCAGTGATACCATCTACCGCATACAAACCATTGGGAAACCACGGAGTAGAAGAGTCGTACATTTGGAGATGCTAGCGGCGTTTAGATCGGGAGATTTGTCTGATCGGGACGATCAGACTTAGGTCAAGGGCAGTGTAACGAATATTAACAACACTAAGGGTACTGTCATCTCTAAGCCGATGCTAAGCAGTGACGTGAATGCACATCAATAATTAAATCATTATATCTACACATATGTACGCATACGCAGCTGAGAGGCAACGCACAACCCCACATGCATATATCTGAGATACTGCCGAAAGTATGCAATGAGAGAAGCTATAAAATCGTGCAATTGTAGCTACAGCTGAAAAATTTCATAGCAGATGGTCAACTAGTAGATTCTGGAAATGGAAGCGCCTAGAAGATGCGAACGAGAAAATCAAAGAGTATAAAAGGTAGCGACAGATAGAGGCGCTAGAAGCAGTTTCGATTAAGCACGCTATCTGTCGGGCAATAGTAGAGTTATTTATTGTGAAGTACTTGAATAAAGGCCATTTTGTATTATTAAATATTGGAGTTATTTATTCAACAGTTTAGTGATTCGAACTTAGCAGAAGGTTGCAAATAAGAGGATTTGCAGTAAAGTCGTCACAGTATCAACCGAGAGTGTATCCTCCAAGCTTTTTACTGCCACCTCTGGCGTACCCCAAGGGAGTATCCTATATATTTCTTTTAATTTTATTTAGTAATGATATTGCCAATTGTTTCACCTTGTCAGAGTTCTTACTCTGTGCTGATGACCTAAAAGTCTACTCAACAATTAAAAGCTTCACGCCTACTTGAGATCAAGGACCTTGGGGTCATCTTCGACTCCTCGTTCTCGTTCAATAACCATATTAATTACATTATCTCTAATACGTATGCCTCTCTCGCTTTCCTAAGGCGTAACAGCATCAGTTTTTCAGATCCATATACCCTGATATTGCTCTAATCATCGTTTGTACGGTCAAAACTTGAATATGCGGCCTTTATTTTGCAATTGATTATTAATTTACAATCCCTATTAATTAGAGGGACGACGCTTTCTTTGTCTCTAATTGTTATTTTTTATTTATTTATTACAGCTTAATTGAGCCTAGCTTATATGTTTTTACAATGTATATATATAATTTCTTAACTAGACTAACATATCTAACCTAGTTACATCTATGAACTACCATATAGTGCTGAACTGTGGCAGACCTCCGAATCATGCCACACAATATTTTGATGCCAGTTGTCTCTGGTATGAAGGCCCTTTACGCATAAGCACGAAGGCGATATCCGAGCGGAGATGCTATGATATGATCGAGTGATGCGTTGCAGTATGTGCGTCGGCGACTTTTGCGCATGTTCGTAAAGCGCGAAGGCAACATCCTAACGGCGATACTATGATATGATCGAGCGATGCGCTGCAGTATATGCTTCGGCGACTTTTATTGTATGGGCACGAGAGCTTGGAAGGCGCTTATATCAGAATACTTATCAATCATCCATTTGTATTGATGCTATGGAAGCTTGTCTAAACAGTACTAATCGGTAGTGTTTTACAATGCATATACAATTTTTTCTAACCTATGGGCATTACATGATTTTATATCGTTAGGTAGCTCGTTATAGCATTTTAATCCCTTATAATACAAGTTACATTTATCTGCTTCGGTTTTATAAGCAGGTAGGTTGAAGTTATTTTTGCTTCGAGTATTTACAGAATGCATATCTTTCACTCTTACTCTTTAAGTACGCAGGCAAATTACCGTCTATTATGTTTTTAATAAATTTCATAGTAAAATAAAACAGTTGCTGTCTAATGCTTAGCCAATTTAGAGCATAGAGCATGTCTCTGATAGGTGTGTTATAGCGTTTTTTATAAGCTTTTATTTAATTTAATTTGGCTGTTGTCTGTAATCAAATGTTGCAAGTTAAATTTGATACACTTCCCGGTGTCCGATTGAGCTGAAATTTTGCACGCATGTATAACTCCGATGACAATGCAATATTACTTCGCGAGAATTCGATAAATTAATCGATAACAGCGTTATCGGTAAAGATTTGTGCTCACAAGCAATAAAAGCCTAAGTCCCAGACAAACCCGGCCTAGCTACAGCGGTACCTATCCGTGGAGTCTGAGACTTAGGCGATTGTTGCTTGTAACCATAGATATTTATATTGCATACTAACGAACTGCGAGAGCCACGGACACGAACCGCTGTAGCAATTCCATGCCATTACTACGCGGGTGTGGGATTCACAATGCTATTTTATATGAGAAAATTTTCTTACCATGTGGTGAATTCCACGCTTACTTCCATGTTCTTTGTTTAGAGGAATGGTGAATAACCTACAGCGGCTCAAGAACGCAGGTAACTTCGCCTTGTTTGTGTATACAACAAACGTAGAAGTTAGGCTGTTATCGCTAAATGTTGCATCCTTTTCTGCGTAATTGATTTTGTTTTACAGATTTTTGGCAATGGAATTTTAGCTAAGCGAAAGTTGAAATTTTATTTTAAAACAGATTTAACCCACAGAGCAGAGATCTGCAATGAGTAGTTGTAAACTGAACGCGACATAGGCAAAGTCACAATAAAATATGATTTTAAGTTAGTTAACACTGTTTGACAAAATCTTATATGTGCTCTCTGTCAAAAGTGCTTCAACTAAGTCACATTTTGTTTCGATTAAGAATATGCCCCAATATATTCGGATCATGATATAAAAAATCGTGTACTCATACTCAGTCAGGGTATTTAAACGTAGCGATTCATATCAGTGATTTGGTTGAGAGTCTTTTTCATTCTGACACCGCGTTAGCGTCGAACGCGAAAGATCTGATAACCGAAGATGCTGATATCCGAAGTTAATCCACTTTTGGCAAACACATACGATATGTTTTCTAGAAAATCTGTATATTCATATGTATGTATGTATGTATTTAACGTTTTGTAGTATACAAATTCATTTGAATAAGTTGAACAAAGCATGGGGCGCATTCCAAAAGCACAACTGCTGGCGAAATTGATTAGTGATAACTTCTTGGAACGCACAGTTGCAACTTCACGACAAATTAGTGAGCATACAAATTTTCCGCTCCATTCACTTAACGTTTTTATCGATTGGTTGTTGACAGTTGGCTCAACGTATCGTTTCAAAAGCACAATTTCTTTCACTCAGCTGATGGTGATTAGCAGAGCAAGAAGTTGCGCTTTGACCCATCGAAGCAAACTTTTACCTCGTATATCAATTAAAATTTCATACGAAAGCAGACCAAACACGAGAATATTTCGTGGGAGACCGTTGTCGCTTGTATCCATATGCATCATAGCTTATACTTACACATCAATTTTTGTATGTAAACTAATAGATCAGGCTAGCTGCGATTGGTTGCTTTATACTACGGTTGCCAGATTTTTATTGCGAGCTCCCGGGCCAACCTGAAATTTGGGCCAAATTCCCGGTATTTAAAAATTTCCCGGGGCATTTGAAAAATAAGAAACACCTATATAATTGTAAGGGCGGCTCATTCGGCGAAATAATTTTTAGATGGAATTAAACTGCTTAAACTCATTTATTTATAACAAATATTTTTATGAAACAGGCTAACAGATACGTTTACAGTGTTTAATGTGAATTCAATATTCTATGGATTCATTTTCCAAACGTTATTTTAAAACACAACACTTGCCTTGCAAGATTAATAATTAGGTGTGCGAAATGTCAAACATTGACCATATTCAGAACCACAGTAGGGATGAATTTTTCTTCTTTACTGAGTTGCATGCAATATGCTAATGAGCTGAATAAAATCGAAGCCGCAAATAAGGCCATGTTTCCTAGCAGATTATAATTTATTTATAGCTGAATTCAGTAAGCCGTCTCTAGTCACTATTAGAGACTATTTGGGGTGAAAATCACTTTTGAGATAATTTGCCATTCTGTAAGCTGTCTCGCGTCTCCAGCCTCACAAAAGCAATCACTAATTTGTGAGCTGGGCCAGGGCAGATCACAAACGTGAAAATTTCAGAAAAAGTATGGAAATTATTTGCGAAAAACGCTTTAAATATATTGTTTTATTCCTCAAATTAAAATAAGCTACAAAAACTTAATAAACAGAAAATGCTTAAAAACATCGAACTCTATGTGGACCCGCTGAGATTCGAACCTACACACTTTGGGATTTTCTATACAAAATTGTGAACGATGTCTTCGCAAGCTCAGCCACAGTACCACCCCACATTATGTTGACAAAATGCGATGCTATATTATTTGTTCAATGTATGAGTAAATTGTCTTTTTGGTGAATTTCGTTAATATGGTGAATTGTCGCCTCAAGTCACAAAAATTGTCTCTAAAGGAAAATCTCAAATTTAGAGAGAAATAGAGAGATGAGACTGAATGACAGAATTCAGCCGTTATTTTGATATTGTGAAAGTGCCGAGACATAGCATTTACGGGACATTTGGCAACGCTAACTCATACTCATATTGCTGCGGATATATTAGAGTATCAAAAAAGTTACCTGATGACGATCTCTGCCACAGAGAAAATTTGTTGGTTATGAATGCGGATTTTTTCTGATTTATTATTAGTATTTATAACCCAGTGCCAAGCTGAGTACGTGCCGAGGGCTGATTGATATGAGGGTGTATAAAAGTTTCATATCGCTAACGTTGCACCTCAGGGTACCAGGGCGAACCCTGTTGTACTGAAGCCCTTATCCCTCTACAATGGACCTCTGGGGGAAGGACCGTTTTTGTCCTATACTCGTGGGAACAAAATGAACAAAAAAAAAAGAAACTGCTAAACAAAGAAAAATACGTTTAGAGAAGGCGAACTTTAAGCGACAGGAGAATATTGCTAATGAAAGCGATGCCCACAAGCGGCAACGCTTAGAAAAGATAAGTTTAGCAGTCGGTAAGCATAGAGAAAACGAGTCGCCAGAACAACGCACAAATAGGCAAGGTACCGCGAGAATACGTAAACAAGAGAGAAGGAAATAAAATTAAAGAAAAAAAATAAGCTTTTATTATTGGTTAATAAAATTAAGTAAAATGTAAAAAACAAAATTAAATAAAAATAAATAATAATAAATAATAATAAATTTTTCCCAAATTATTAAATCAATTATAAAATTAAAAAAAAAATTGCTTCAAATAAATGTTTTCATACATTTAGAAAAGCAATATGGGCAATCCCCGATTATTAAAATCATACAAACAGACAAAATTGGTTAATTCGTTGTAGATCTATAAATAGAACGAAAACAGCAACAAAAACCAAAGTTTCTTTGAAAACCGCCGTACCAAGCATAGCTTTAACACATAATTGCATACAAAGTATGCAATGTGTAAAAGATTAAAATATGCAAAAAAGAAGGCAATTGGGAAGAACTTTACAACAGGCATGACGTAGCTGAATGCGTTTACAACCATTTCAACTATCGTAGGAGTGCGAGTTCGACTCCCACTCCCGGGAGAAAAGGCTTTGAAGAGATTTACAAGGTATAATCGAAACAGCTGTCGTCTTGTCCGTCCTGATGTCACGTTGTTTAAACTTTTCCCAAATTATTAAATAAATTATAAAATAAAAAATAAAAATTGCTTCAAATAAATGTTTTCATACATTTAGAAAAGCAATATGGGCAATCCCCGATTATTAAAATCATACAAACAGACAAAATTGGTTAATTCGTTGTAGATCTATAAATAGAACGAAAACAGCAACAAAAACCAAAGTTTCTTTGAAAACCGCCGTACCAAGCATAGCTTTAACACATAATTGCATACAAAGTATGCAATGTGTAAAAGATTAAAATATGCAAAAAAGAAGGCAATTGGGAAGAACTTTACAACAGGCATGACGTAGCTGAATGCGTTTACAACCATTTCAACTATCGTAGGAGTGCGAGTTCGACTACCACTCCCGGGAGAAAAGGCTTTGAAGAGATTTACAAGGTATAATCGAAACAGCTGTCGCCTTGTCCGTCCTGATGTCACGTTGTTTAAACTTTTCCCAAATTATTAAATAAATTATAAAATAAAAAAAAAAAATTGCTTCAAATAAATGTTTTCATACATTTAGAAAAGCAATATGGGCAATCCCCGATTATTAAAATCATACAAACAGACAAAATTGGTTAATTCGTTGTAGATCTATAAATAGAACGAAAACAGCAACAAAAACCAAAGTTTCTTTGAAAACCGCCGTACCAAGCATAGCTTTAACACATAATTGCATACAAAGTATGCAATGTGTAAAAGATTAAAATATGCAAAAAAGAAGGCAATTGGGAAGAACTTTACAACAGGCATGACGTAGCTGAATGCGTTTACAACCATTTCAACTATCGTAGGAGTGCGAGTTCGACTACCACTCCCGGGAGAAAAGGCTTTGAAGAGATTTACAAGGTATAATCGAAACAGCTGTCGCCTTGTCCGTCCTGATGTCACGTTGTTTAAATTTTTCCCAAACTATTAAATAAATTATAAAAAAAAAAAGAAAAATAAAATTAAAGAAAAAAAAATTTTTTCGCCTGCGGCGCTTTTGTACATCAAATAAAAATATCCCTTTTTCTAAATTCTTATCATAAAAAATTTTAATATTTACTTAAAAATCTCGCGTTTTGGTAAATTAAATATATTAATTTCAAATTATTCAGAGAATTACAAAAACAAAATACATTGATAATGTATGTTTGTTTGCATTTATTTCGAAGTGCCACCACCTTATAATGTTCTACCAAGATAAACAGATATTGTTGTGGAGCTGGCAACACTATTCACCACCTTCATATGTTTTCGTTTGTTTAATTGCAACAACGAAAAAAGCGACAATAGTATCGACGGGTTTTCCGCGAATAAATTTTAAGGGAGATAAAAAATATAGTTTCTGCTATCGGATTCTGAATCTTGACGCAAATACGCGTCTTTTGATACCGCTATCGACATGTGCGACCCGAATTTTAAGTGCAGGACTTAAGTTGAAATTTTACTAAATTTGTAAATTAAAAAGTTTATATTTCATAAACTAAGAGTTTCCTAGAGTTGCGGATTCCATTTTGGTGATTTTTAGGACCCTCTCTACCCCTACAAATCAACAAAAGTTTGAAAATCGTGGCAACTTATATAAAATCCAACTCGTCAAGGCATTAGGCATTCGATGCCCATTCAGATATCTTTTATTTTAAATCAGGCGCGTTGGAAAACCCTGAAAACATTACGAAACGAACAATATTATCGGCAATCACCAAACTTTTCGATCCCCTAGGATGGCTTGCTGGCGGCCACCGTGGTGTGATGGTAGCGTACTTAGCGGTTCACACCCCGGGCAACGCAACATCAAAATTTTAGAAATAAGGTTTTTCAATTGGAAGAAAATTTTCCTAAGCGGGGTCGCCCCTCGGCAGTGTCTGGGAAGCGCTCCGAGTGTATTTCTGCCATGAGAAGCCCTCAGTGAAAACTCGTCTGCCTTGCAGATGCCGTTCGGAGTCGGCATAAAAGATGTAGGTCCCGTCCGGCCAATTTGTAGGGAAAATCAAGAGGCACACGACGCAAATTGGAAGAGAAGCTCGGCCTTAGATCTCTTCGGAGGTTATCGCGCCTTACCTTTATTTATTTTTTTAGGATGGCTTGCACCAATGGTAATTTTGGCGAAAATACTCATGCAGAGTATATGGTTAGAGGGCACAGATTGGGACGAATCAGTATCGGCTAGTACGTTAGAACGTTGAGAAAATTTCACCGAACAATACCACGAGATAGACAAAATTATGATACCGCGATGGGTCAATTTTACGCCAGAGGACGACATCGAAATAAATGGCTTTTGCGATGTATCGGAAAAGGCATATGCAGCAGCAATCTGCATGCGCAAAGGGCGCCGTAAAACTACGTCTATGGACGGATTCAACCATAGTGCTCGCACGGATAAGGAAACCGCCCTGTTCCTGGTCCACTTTCGTCGCACATCGGATCACCAAGATCATCGGCATGGTCGGAAATAAGGACTGGTTCCATGTGAACTCAGAATCAAACCCAGAAGATTTAGGCAGTAAAGGATTACCTGCGTCTGATTTGGTTAACAATTCGTTATGGTGGCAGGGACCTTGTTGATTACAAGAAGACACTTCCCACTGGCCAAGACAAAAGACTGATTACAACACCTCCGAAGAGGAAAAGAGAGCGAGGCCTGCGCAACGACAACCGTACATACTGCCGATGTTCTCCAACGCTTTTCCGACCTACCGAGGGCTTTACGAGTGCTGTGCTATGTGATGAGATTCTACCGAAGAACTCACCCCGAAACAAAAAATTCATTCCATGTCATGTCGCACTTAAATAAAAGTGTTTATAAGGGGATAGTTAAACTAAACAAGAAACCTTTTTGTGTGTGTGTGCTGAAAATTTTGCAATGCTGACTGAAGCGAAAAGAACAGTCAAAAGAAAACGAAGAAGTGAAAGTTGCAACAGATGCAACCACAGCATTGTTAGTGATTGTTAACGTTATAAACGCAAGGATATTATCATCATATATATTAAAATTACATACAAAAACAAAAGGAAACGAATTTGCCAAAAACAATAGCTTTTCTAAATTTACTCATGGATTATTCATGAATAAAAGTAAACGGAACAGTGCGAGCAACAGTAAACGGAAAAGAAGAAAGTGAAAGGCATGATTAAAGAAGATTGATACAATATTCCAGCGTATTATCTACATAAAAACATAATAACGTTTGAATTGGTATACAAAAGGAGTCACATCAAAGGAAGTTGGTGCTAACACAAAAAGACATCATCAAAAGCCATTGCATAAACATCAGTTACAGCAACAAACTGAATATTCGCAAGTATTTTACCAACGACATCATCTTTTATATATGTATACATTTTATATACATATGTATGTATACTAATATATATATATATCTTATTATTCTTATTGTAAACTCTTTCTTCTGGAGGTTTAGAAGAATATTTTACATTTAATAACGTCGAGCTTTGACCGTTATTTTAAAAATAAATTTTTGACATTCCATTTTAATTATGCTTCGCACGCCACCAAACGACAGAAACACGTCTACACCAACACATCGGGTTAACGATTCGCTTATTGATTTAGGAGGTGCTTCTTCGCAAAATGTCCTAATAAATCCATATGCGAACCAAAACAATAACGAAATTTTTTCAGTGAAACTTCCTCAGTTTTGGACCAGTTGTCCTGAAGCATGGTTCATACATGCTGAAATGCAATTCGGTACTAAACAAATTACTCACTAAACGACTAAATATGGGTATATTATTGCTGCATTACCTCAGGAAGTCATAATGACCATTTTAGATTTTATTGAAAATCCACCGGAAATAAATAAATATTCTGCATTAAAAAAAATTTGATTTAAAGACATTTCTTAAGCGAAAATGCGAAGTTAGATAGTGTTGTACGATTCTGAAATGGGTGATCGTAAATCTTCAGAATTTTACCGATCTCTGGTTCTACTTTCTGGTTCTAATTTCAGTCAAGTTAGTTTCTTCACACTTGTTATTTTTCAATTTATTTAATAAAAAAGCTATCATATTGTTATTGAATTAACCCGAAACCTTTTTCTGGTGTTTTTATTTTCTTATTTTTTCTCGCCTAACCATTCTTTAACAATTACGTGGGTGCGCGCCGGTGCCACCACGCAATTGTACATGGTCCTTACCACGCCGGTCAAGAGAACCGCACAAAGAAACTACAGTCCACTCCATCCCTTAGGCAAATAATCAAGGAAGTAGCTAACAATCCAAAAACTCGTGATAATACACCGAGGAAAAGCGATCCAATATCAACATCAGCAATTTGTTACAACCAACACATCAATCCACATTACACAACAAGTGATACACTTTCTTGGTGATACCAGCAATTTTTATCTTGGAAACATCAACAACAACAACATCCAAAAATCATATTTCATTACTCCGGATCAAGAATCTAAGAAAAGGTACGTTTTTTATAAATATTCCGTGCTAGGTAGGGGTTTTCCTTTCTCTTTTTAATAAAAAATTTCAAAATAAAATTATAAAGCATAGTAGTGTTTCCTTTATTAAAAAGTGCAAGTGATTTGTGAAGTGGGAAAGTAGAAAAGCATCAGGCAGTTATTTAAAGTATGTACATCATGCCTTGGGACTATCTGGAACAATCCCCACCCGCTGTAAGATTCTCGGACACAGCTCAAGGTAGCAAAACACTGCTCTAAATGTTAACATAACCTCAAACACCGCTTTGTGCCACTTTTATACCTTCACTTTTGCAGAACTTTCATTTTCAAAAAATATTCACATTATTAATTTTTAATTTGTTAAGCTTATTAAACCAAAATGTTTAATTTTAATTTACGTGCACAAGTCAATTTAGCGAAAAAATGTTCCACACACAAATCACTTGCGGCTATTTACACGGGCAATACTATGGTGTGGCCAAATTAGCCAAATGAAAAGAACGATGATTTGATTAATTAATTGCTAACGGTCAGTGCTGGGTGAGCACAGGTATCAGCAAATCTGCCTTTATTTGGATTTTTGTTGATTTTATATAATAAATTAATCTAAACATATTCCTACTTACATATCTACTTAAATTTTACATACCTACATATCTACGTACAAATCGACACAAATATGCACCTTCATATTTGTCTTGATTTGTGAAATTCGTGGGAAATGCAATATCATCAAATTTGCCGAAATAAGGTGAAGCGCAAATTTGGATTTGTCACACGGTAATACACACGTACATACATAGTATGTATTAAGTCGCTGGGGTTTGCACTATCAGCGATTAAGTTTGAGGCATTCTTTAATTTGTCACACGGTAGTACACATATACACAATTATGTATTAAGTGGCTTACACGTTTTGATTGGAATTTTTGGGTTAGGCCTTGTTTATACTACATCTAATTTTTTATAGAATGCTTATGCATTTGGCGAATGCAGGAGCAGTCTATTTCAATTAAGATTTATGGATTTAAGTTTAGTTATTTAGTTTGGACATGTTTACATTAGCTTTGAATTTGTTTTTTTTTTATTATTTTTGTACATTTTTTTTTGTATATTTTATGTTACAATAAGGGTTGTGTTCAAGTTAATGTGTATTACTTTTGTGGTTTTCTATTTATTTAGTTATATGTAAGTGTAAGTAAATTAATTCTATATTTTGTATTTTATGTTTACAAGTTGAAAATTTTCTTGTTCTAATAATTTAAGTATATTTTTGTGTACTATTATTTTCTTATTTTCGTTATTCGGTGTATAATCGTTTTTATCTGGAATTAAAGTATGTTATATGGAATTAAAGTATAATTACTTTTACTATCAATATTTTCACTTTATAGGTTACTAGCCTTTACCCGCGCCCCCGTCCGCAAGGAGAAAATGAAATATATGGGCTATTCACGTTAGCCTGCTTATCAAGTTATTTGTTTAAATCATTTTTTCTGTCTAATGCATTTTATTTTTGTAATTGAGTAAAAAAAAAGATCTAAATGAGCTGATAACCTGATAGGATCCCCAAATGATCCCGAAATTATCCAGAAAAAGCCACGAAATGACCCCGACGATATCGCGGACAGATCCCGAAAACCTTCCAGAAATGCCCCGAAAGGGTCTCCAAAATTTTCCGGAACAGTCCCAAAAAACCCGAAATGAGAATCGTGTCTAGACTTATCCAGAGAACCACACAGAAATAATCCCTGAAGGGTACCAAAATGATCCCGAAATAGTCTTGAAAAAGTTCCGAAATGACCCTGACAGGCTCCCGGACGGATCTCAAAAACCATCCAGAAAATATCCACGAAGGGTTCCTAAATTATCCCGAGATAGTCCAGAAAAAGTTCCGCAATGACCCCGAGGGGATCCACGACGGATCGCGAAAACAACACAGAAATAATTCCGGAAGGATGCCAAAATGATCGCGAAATAGTCTGGAATGACACCGATGGTATCCCGCACGGATCCAGAATTGATCCCAGAAGGGTCCCAAAACTATCCCGAAATAGTAACAAAAAAAATCTCGAAATGACTGCTATGGCATCACGGACGGATCCAGAAATGACTTCGGAAAGGTTCCCAAATGATGACGAAAACCATCCAGAAATGATGCCGAATGGATCCCCAATTGATCCCGTATTAGTTGAGAAAATGTCCCGAAATAACCCCGACGGGATCCCGGACGAATCCCGAAAACCATCCAGTAATGATGCCGGGAGGGACCCCAAATGATCCCGGACGGATACCGAAAACCTTCAAGGTATGATGCCGGAAAGGTTCTCAAATGATCCCCTAATAGTCCCGAAATGACCCTGACGGGATACCGGACGGATCCCGAAAACCATCCAGAAATGATTCCGAAAGGGTCCCCAAATGATCCCGTATTAGATGAGAAAAAGTCCTGAAATTACCCGGACGGATCACGAAAACCATCTAGAAATGATGCCGGAAGGAACACCAAATAATCCTATAGTCCCGAAATGACACTGATGGGATCCCGGACGGATCCCGAAAACCATTGGGAAATGATACCACAATGGTCCCCTAATGATCCCGTATTAGTCGAGAAAAGGCCCCGAAATGACCCCGACGGGATCCCGGACGGATTCCGAAAACAATGAAGAAATGATCCCGAAATAGTCCCGAAATGACCCCGACGGGATCCCGGACGGATTCCGAAAACAATGTAGAAATGATCCCGAAATAGTCCCGAAATGACCCCGACGGGATCTCGGACGCATCCCGAAAACTATGCAGAAATGATGCCGGAAAGGTATCCAAATGATCCCGTATTAGATGATAAAAAGTCCCGAAATGATCCCGGACGGATTCCCAAAACCATTTACAAATGATCCGGAAGGTACTCCAAATGATCCCGAAAAAGTTCTAAAATGACCCCAATGGGATTCCGGACGAATCCCGAAAACCACCACCCAGAAATGATGACGAAAGGGTCCCCAAATGATCCCGTATTAGTTGAGAAAAAGTCCCGAAGTGACCCTGACGGGATCCCGAAAACTATCCAGCAATGATGCCAGAAAGGTCCTCAAATGATCCCCCAATAGTCCCAAAATGACCCTGACGGATCCCGAAAAACATCCGGAAATGATACCGAAAGGGCCCCCAAATGACCCCGTATTAGTCGAGACAAAGTCCCCAAATGAACTCGACGGGATACCGGACGAATCCCGAAAACCATCTAGAAATGATGCCGGTAGGTACCCCAAATGATCCCGAAATGACCCCGTCCGGATCCCGAAAACTATCCAAAAATGATGCCGGAAAGGTCCTCAAATGATCCCCTAATAGTCCCGAAATGACCCTGACGGGATCCCGGACGGATCACGAAAACCATCCAGAAATGATGCCGGTAGGTACCCCAAATGATCCCGAAATAGTCCGGAAATGACCCCGTCCGGATCCCGAAAACTATCCAGAAATGATGCCGGAAAGGTCCTCAAATGATCCCGTATTAGATGAGAAAAAGTCCCGAAATGACCCCGACGGGATCTCTGACGGATCCCGAAAACCATCTAGAAATGATCCCGAAAAAGTCCCGAAATGACCCCGACGGGATCCCGGACGGATCCCGAAAACTATGCAGAAATGATGCCGGAAAGGTCTCCAAATGATCCCGCATTAGATGAGAAAAAGTCCCGAAATGACCCCGACGGGATCTCGGACGGATCCCGGAAACCATCTAGAAAGGATCCCGAAATAACACCGACGGGATCCCGAAAACTATACAGAAATGATGCCGGAAAGATCCCCAAATGATCCCCTAATAGTTCCGAAATGACCCTGATAGGATCCCGGACGGATCCCGAAAACCATCCAGAAATGATGGCGAAAGGGTCCCCAAATGATCCCGTGTTAGTCGCGAAAAAGTCCCGAAATGACCCCGACGGATCCCGAAAACCATCTAGAAATGATGCCGGAAGGTAACCCAAATTATCCCGAAAAAGTACTGAAATGACTCCGACGGGATACCGGACGAATCCCGAAAACCATCCAGAAATGATGCCGTAACGGACCCCAAAAGATCCCGCATTAGTCGAGAAAAAGTTCCGAAATTACCCCGACGGGATTCCGGACGGATCTCGAAAACCATCCAGAAATGATGCCGAAAGATACCCCAAATGATCTCAAAATAACCCGGAAATGGCCCCGACGGGGTCCCGGACAGATCCCGAATACCATCCAGAAATTATGCCGGAAGGGACCCAAAATAACCCCGAAAAAGTCCCGAAATGACCCCGGAAGGGTCTCGATATGACCCTAACGGGATTACAAATAAGGTGAAGCTAATTATAAAACCATGTTAATAAGGCAGCAGGCGCGTTGGAGCGAATGAAGAGTTACATAGAAACATACAGGTAAAGCTAATAAAAGCGTGCTAATAAAAACAATTGGGGGAGGGTGGATGGCGGGAGGAGAAGGAGAGGACCACTGATCGTTTCTCCAAAATTGTTTAGATCTCGATCTGTATGTGCCAGATACCAAAAACTATTGATTTAGGAGAAAATTTATATTGAGTTATAACAATTTATAGATTTTACGCCAGAGTGGGGAGGGGCGGAGGGTGTCACTGCTCACTTTGTAAGCCCTCGAATTATTTGACCCATTGAGTCTGTAATATTGGTGAGGGCCAGTATACGTAAATTTATGTGTAAAAATTATTAAAAAGTAATTGTTCGAAGGGGTCGTGGGACCCCCACCCCCTTTCAATGTTCGAAAAAAATTTCGCTAGTAAACTATTGTCTGTCCCAAATTTTATCAAAAGCCGTGTAGTCGCTCTGGCGTGGTCGAATATTGTCCTAAGTCAATAACTTCCTCAACACTCCGGTTGCTTGTATTTATTATGCTACAAATGTTTTATCCTTTTGGATGAAAACGAGCGCGACATGTCTAATTGCAAATTTATTTATTTACTAAGCGCGTTATTTATAATAAGGTTCTCTTGGTGACTCTTAGTTTCTTCATTACTGTTGGTAATAGTGTTATTGGCTGTTTTTTTTTTCTTTTAGAGTTAATGCATCTCATCCTAAATTTTTGCTTCATTACTTATATTTGAGTTGTGCAGAGATGCATGAGCATCCAAAAAGATTATGCAAATTCTTGGTTTGCTATTGAACTTAGGCAGCGCTAATTTAGCTGTCCCAAGAAAATTTATTGTTAATTGAGCCATTTTGAAGGTTATTGCTTGGAAATGGATTTTAAATAATAAGGTTTTAAAGTTGATGTTTACATTTTGTTCAAATGTAGTTGGCGTTGTAGTAAAAATGAGGCTCTTGAATGCCTTTTAGCTGTCTAAATTTATTTTGTATATAATTTTTGAGAATCATAGCTGTTGCGATGATCAATAGTATGAATACGCAAGATAAAACAACTAGCCAAACATCTGGAATATTTTGAATGTTGTTGGTACTATGAATTCTATATCATATCTTGCCAGCGAGGACACCAATTTGTCTTTTAACGCTTGCAAAAATTTGATATGCATGTGTTTTGCGACTGCTATTTAGTAGACCATTTAATTTTTGTATCGTTTTTCCTATCTTATTTAATGCTTCAACTGTTATTGTGAGATGTTTTACTACCGTTTCTGCCTTTATTTTTGTATTTTTATTAATACACTTGTAGGATTTTTCTTCTATCGTTTTTTCTTCTATGAGTAGTGTTTAAGCCGCCTTCATCACCATTAGACGGCGGCAGTTCCTATGCGCAGACGTGGGCGACGATTGGAAAGGCGCCAACGAACACTGAACTGCCATCGTCGCCGACAACAGCGCATTTAAGCAGTCAAGTACTAATAGCCGGCAATCGCGGGCGCCCCCCTGTTGCAACGTGCCATAAGCATATATTATATACATATATAATATATATTGTTACGAATTTACTGCAAATCCTCTTATTTGGAATCCTCTGCTAAGTTCGAATGACTAAACTGTTGAATAAATAACTCCAATATTGAATAATGGAAAAATGGCCTTTATTAAAGTACTTCACAATAACACTTATACTTTGCTACTCGCTGGCTTAATAACCAAACTGATTGATAACTCAAATTAAACTCTACTATTGGCCGCAAGATCGCGTGCTTAATCAAACTGATTGAGAGCTCAACTCAGACTGAATTATTTCTTACTCGCCTGCCCCGCTTTTATATTTACGCTGCATACTTCTAGGCTCTTCGATTTCCAGAACTTACTAGTTTGTTTAGGCTACAAAATCGCCAGCCACAACTACGTGCACAAATTATTGCTCTCTCTTGTGACAACTCAGATAAGATATATGCATGTGTTTGTGCATTGCCGCTCCGATGCTCGTATACGTACATATGTCTAGACGCAATTATTTATTCGTTTATGTAGATACATACTGATTGAATTATTGATGTGAATGTTTGTAGTTTACAGTCTCTCGCGCATACATAGGCGTATAAGTAAATGCATCTGTGTGTGACATCTTTCGGCTGCCTTTTATATGTGTATACATGATTTGATTATTGACGTAAATACGGCTTATCGTGGCCTTAGCATCGCCTTAGTGATGGTATAACTTAGTGATGTTAATATCCGTGACACTGCCCTCCACCTAAGTCTGATCGTCCCGATCAGACAAATCTCCCGATCTAAACGTTGCCAGCCTTTCCAAATGGACCACTTTCATTTTGGTTCGTGGTTTACCGATGGTTTGTATGCGGTACACTATATTGTTGATCCGTTTTACAACTTTGTATGGGCCTTCCAAATTACACTGCAATTTCGGGGACAAACCTTTTTTTCGTTGCGGGTTGTATAACAGCACCAAATCTCCTTCCTGAAAACCTTCTGAATTAATTGCTTTATCATATCTGGCTTTCATCTTGTCACTCATAATCTTTGTTCGTTGCCTTATCAGATCATGTATTTCTCTTAGCTCTTCTTCCAAATCACTAGTGGATTTCCTGACATTTCTCTCCGCATTGGCATCTATCCCAAACTTCAAATCAGCTGGCAGTCTAAGGTCATTGCCAAAAATTACTTTTGCAGGGGTTTGGCCCGTTGTCTCATGCACTGCTGATCGGTAAGCCATCAAGAATAATGGTATGCGGGTATCCCATTCTTTATGGTACTTGTCCACTACTTTCCTTAAGTGCTCCTCCAATGTTCTATTGAATCGTTCTACCATACCATCGGATTGAGGATGCAATGCAGTTGTCCGTGTTTTTCGAATGCCCAATGACTTAAACATTTCCTGGAACACAGCTGATTCGAAATTCCTGCCTTGGTCAGAATGTAACTCCATTGGTACACCATACCTTGCAACCCAATTGTTTATAAACACTTCTGCTACCGTTTCCGCTTCTTGATTTGGGATTGGGTATACCTCTGGCCATTTGCTGAAATAATCCATAACTACCAGTACATATTTGTTTCCGCCGTTGCTAGTAGGAAATGGACCGGCGACATCCATAGCGATCCTTTCAAATGGCGCACCTGAGTTATATTGCTTCATCTGGCCGTGACTTCGGGTTTTGGGCCCTTTCGCTCTGTTGCATACCTCGCAATTGGCAATCCACTCGGTGACCGGCTGACGGCAACCATCCCAATAGAATCTCTGCTTAATTTTCTCGAGTGTCTTCGTTATTCCAAGATGACCTCCACTTGGACCATTGTGCAGCTCGCTGAGCACGTCAGGAATCCTCCTTCTGGGAACAACTATCAGTTTCTTCTTGCATTGACCATCCTCACTCTCCCATACTCGATGCAAACAACCGGATATCAATTCTAAACTGTTCCACTGTGCCCAATATGACTTCGCAATGGGACTCTCTGCTGACATCTCTTCTCTATTTGGTCTTTCATTTCGTTCGAGCCCTTGCATAACACGTGACAGATCTGCATCTTCTAGCTGGCACTTTCTTAGCTGTTCCTTGTCCCATTCATCTGTACATGTTATATTCATTAGCCGGACATCTATAATGTCTTCTTTAGCCTCGGCTTTTGAACAGTGCTTGCATTCCAAACTACATGGTCTTCGTGACATTGCATCAGCATTTCCATGGGTACTACCTTTTCGATGCTCAATGGAAAAGTCGTAGCTTTGTAGTCGCTCGATCCACCGTGCCAATTGTCCTTCCGGATTACGGAACTGCAGAAGCCATTTCAACGCTGCGTGATCTGTCCTGACACGGCATCGCTGGACGTAGAGGTATTTGTGAAAATGTTTAATGCACTCTTCCAATGCCAACAGCTCTCTCCGCGTAACACAGTAGTTCCTCTCTGGTTTTCCAATCGAACGGCTGTAATATGCAACTACCTTCTCCTGTCCATCGATCAGTTGTGATAAAACGCCTCCCATAGCATATCCACTCGCATTTGTATCTAGAATAAATGTTGCTCCTGGAATCGGATATGCTAACATTGGGGCAGTGCATAAACGCTCCTTCAATGTTTGGAAGCCACTTCTTGCTCCTTCTTCCATTCAAAAGCTTTGTTTTTTCTTGTAAGCTCATGGAGGCTATGGACTACGCTGGAAAAATTTGGTACAAATCGGCGGTAATATGTGCACAGCCCAAGAAAACTTCTCAATTCATGTAGGTTCTGTGGTCTTGGCCAATCCTTTACTGCCTCTATCTTTTCATTCGCTGTACAGACACCTTCTGTAGTTACCTTGTGGCCCAAATAATTTACTTCCTTTTTAAACAGCGTACACTTTTTGGGACTTAACTTCAGACCAGCGCCAGCTATTCTCTGGAAAACTTCCTCCAAGTTCTTAAGATGTTCATCAAAACTCTTCCCCAATACGATGATGTCGTCCAGGTACACCAAGCATGTTTTCCAATGTAGTCCTTTCAGTACCTGGTCCATGAGTCTCTCAAAAGTAGCTGGTGCATTACAAAGTCCAAAAGGCATCACTGTAAATTGCCAAAGACCATCACCGACACTGAAGGCTGTTTTCTCTTTATCTTCCTCCTTCACCTCAACTTGCCAGTAGCCGCTTTTCAAGTCCAGTGTGGAAAACCATTTCGTACCAGATAGCGAGTCCAGAGTGTCGTCAATTCTTGGCAACGGGTAGCTATCGTTTTTCGTAACGTCATTCAACTTCCGGTAGTCCACGCAAAACCTCATTTTTCCATCCTTCTTCTTTACAAGTACTACCGGTGAGCTCCATGGACTAGCTGATGGTTCGATGACGCCGCTGTCACTCATTTCTTGTATGATTTGACTCACAACTTCCCGCTTCGCTAGTGGAACACTACGTGGAGCTTGACGGATCGGCCTCGCATCTCCAGTGTCAATTTGATGTTTCACAACATTGGTGCGGCCTGGTTTGGAACCATCCTGGTCAAATATGTTCGCGTATTTTATGAGCAGTTGTTTTGCCTTACTCTGATAGGCTTCCTCTAGCCCATGTGTCCATGCCGTGATATCATTTGAAAGATCAGTATTACTAGATGAAACGTGTTCCTGGAGCTGTTCACAGTTAATAACTACTTCGGCCTCTTGGCATCTTCCCAAAATAGCTCCTTTGGTCAAATTGAATGGTGACTTGAACTCATTGAGTACTCTTACCGGAATGCGTCCATCTTGTTTTGTCATAGCCAGGGTTTTTCCTACAAGTATGTTTAGTGCTGATTTGTTTGCTGCTTCGACAACCCACAATTTGTTTGTCCCACAATCTCCATCAACCTTTGCCCAGATGACTGCTTCGGATTTTGGTGGTATTTGCTGACTCTCTTCCACCAGCACTCGTTTACTGCTGTAGCCTCTCTCGTAGCCGAAATTAAGTGGTACATCCATGTTTTTATATCGCATCGTTTTGCTTTGCATGTCGATCTTGATGCCCTGGTCGATTAAGAAGTCCACTCCAATTATGATTTCATCAACAATTTCTGCCACTATAAAAGTGTGTACTACCGTGACGTTGCCAATTGCGACTTCACATTCTACTTCTCCAATTACCTGGGTGTCCTCTCCCGTGGCTGTACGTAATCTTGCTCCAAGCAATGGTCTTATCTTTTTGTTGACTAAATCCGCTCGAATGATGGAATGAGATGCACCCGTATCTAAAGTCAGTAAACGTTCCTTTCCGTCCACATGTCCACCAACAGTAAGATTGCTCGATCCTCTTCCAATCTGCGAGATAGAGATTATGGGGCATTCAATTGCGGGAGCCAGCTGTCGCCCCTTGCAGCTGACTCGATTTAGTTTAACGATTGAGTGGTCTTGGAGATTTGCTCATCACCTTCTGCTCTGCGTTTACGACCACCCACATTGTTGGAGCTATTGGGACCGCTGCTGCAATGTCGTGCAATATGACCGGGGTTGCCGCACTTGAAACATTTAATAACTCCGGCATTTTTCTGTTGTGATCCCTTCAGTGCTTCCAAAATTGTGTCTACCCAATCTGGTCTTTCCACTTCCACACGATGAGCTTTGTATGCTGGTTTACTCAATAGTGAGGCCGTTTCCTGAGTCAATGCATGTGATACCGTTTCAGAAAATGTCAGCTTTGGGTTTGCGTATTTAGCTCGCTTCGTTTCCACGTTCCGTATGCCATTTATGAAACTCTGGATTTTTACCCTCTCGGTGTATTCCACGGGTGCGTCCGCATTTGCGAGATGAGCTAACCTTTCAATATCTGAGGCAAACTCCTGCTAAGTCTCATTCGCTCTTTGGTGACGGTTTTGCAACTCAATTTGGAATATCTGTTTCCTATGCTCGCTTCCATAACGTCGTTCTACAGCAGCCATCAATGTTTCATAACTGTTCCGTTCATACTCTGGAATCGTCTGTAGGATTTCGGCTGCTGGCCCTTTCAATGCCACGAACAGAGCTGCAACTTTATCTTCCACATTCTAGTTGTTCACTGCTGCGGTCTTCTCAAACTGTAGCTTAAAGACCTGGAAAGGAACAGAACCGTCAAAGGATGGTGTTTTTACCTTTGGATTACTCGCTGAAACTGCTGGACGATTTAGTTGTAACTGCTCGATACGTCCTCTCAAAGCATTCACCTCGGCCCCGATTTTATCCTGTCGACCACTGAAGCCTTCATGAAACTGGGTTAGTTTTTCTTCCATATGCGCTTCCAGTTTAGATGATATACGGGCTTCCTGCTCTTCTAGTTGTGTGGAGATCTGAGATGATATCTGTGCTGAAATTTGTGCTGACATTTCCGAAATACGCGTTTCTTGTGCTTCAATCTTTGATATTATACGTGTCTCTTGGGATTCCATCTGTGATGACATATACGTTTTCTGTTCTTCTAGTTGAGATGACATATACGTTTTCTGTTCTTCCATCTTGGATGTTAAACGTATCTCCTGCGATTCCAGCTGAGATGCCACTGTCGATGTTTGAGCAGTTATTGCAGCCAATATCATGTTCAAGTCTATGCTCGTAACTGTCTGCGATGTTTCGTTTTTCTCTTCAATTTTTGTTGTTGTTTCGTCCCCATCAGGATAAAAGACAAACTCGTCCACATCAATTCCTTGCGACTACATTACCTCTCGTAGCCGTGCTTGAAGTTCGATCTTATTTGCCAGTTGTATTTAATCCACGGTTTTCCAACTCCTTTTTCAGTTGCTGGATCTTCAATTCACTGAACTTTGCCATGTCCAAGTTGTATTCCCAATCTTCGGAATTTATTCAACAATTCCTCTTCTGACACCAATTGTTACGAATTTACTGCAAATCCTCTTATTTGCAATCCTCTGCTAAGTTCGAATCACTAAACTGTTGAATAAATAACTCCAATATTGAATAACGGAAAAATTGCCTTTATTAAAGTACTTAACAATAACACTTATACTTTGCTACTCGCTGGCTTAATAACCAAACTGATTGATAACTCAAATTAAACTCGACTATTGGCCGCCAGATCGCGTGTTTAATCAATAACTCATTGATTGCTCAACTCAAACTGAATTACTTCTTACTCGCCCGCCCCGCTTTTATAGTTTACGCTGCATACTTCTAGGCTCTTCGATTTCCAGAAGTTACTAGTTAGTTCGGCTACAAAATCGCCAGCCACAACTACGTGCACAAATTATTGCTCTCTCTTGTGACAACTCAGATAAGATATATGCATGTGTTTGTGCATTGCCCCTCCGATGCTCGTATACGTACATATGTGTAGACGCAATTATTTATTCGTTTATGTAGATACATACTGATTGAATTATTGATGTGAATGTTTGTAGTTTACAGTCTCTCGCGCATACATAGGCGTATAAGTAAATGCATCTGTGTGTGACTTCTTTCGGCTGCCTTATATATGTGTATACATGATTTGATTATTGACGTAAATACTGCTTATCGTGGCCTTGGCATCGCCTTAGTGATGGTATAACTTAGTGATGTTAATATCCGTGACAATATTTTGTATATCGTATAAAAAGTGTTAAAGTGCTAAAGTTTCAACAACATTAAAAATACATGTCTGGAATTAATTTCTATTTTTGAAAGTTAAACGATTAAAGGTGAAACATTATAACGTTTTAAGAGAAAACAAAAAAACATCTTTTTCTTTGTGCAGAAGTGAAGAGTGTAGGGAAGAAAGAGCAAGTCTGTTCAAGTAGTTTAACGATATTTTCCCATTTGCCCATTGGGGATAGTAGATAAGGAAAATTTGTTAAACCTTATCTAAACCGTCGGCGGGACTTGCATATGGGTTGAATAAAGCTTCAGAAACAAATTTATGCAACTAACTATACTGATGATTAGAAGCATGACTTTAATGGTATGGTCTACTACTTGGACTGAGTTTACAGCAAACGTTGATTTTTCTATTTTGGATTCCACCCATTATGGCAAAAAAAACCTATTTATGTTAATAGTTTTAAAATAAACAATTTTTCAATTATATAATTTATTTTATTTAATAATGTCCATTTGGGAAGACTCTTTCCAACAGTAGATTGGTTTCTATTTCTAAGGTAGTTGGGTTTAATGGTTGGGATTCTATCCATTCCTAAAATTATCCAACATTTTCTAAGGCATTCTAATTCTTGTTCTACATTTCTAGATTCTATTTCTAGGGGCTTATCATCCCAGACAATGGGGTTTTTATGAGGCATACTTATTAAGATTTTCTGACTATTTTAATTTTTTGTTTTATTTTCTTTTTTCTTCCTGGCTTGTGGCCAATTTTGCTCCACCCCTTTTCCTTTTATTTTTGTATTTTTGCCCTGTGGGCGTCTATACTCTTCTAGTGTGATTGGGGTGGGGCCTTTGTTTCTGTTGCCGGTGTTTTCTAGCTATTTTCCAAGAAAAAATTGCCATTTAGAAAAAATGGCATCAAACTCTTCTTATGTGACTTCTCGCATCACAAGAGAAGGGAAATGGTCAAACTTTTTAGATAAGTGTTAAAACTAATTATTTATTATTTAAAAAGACATAAAAAAAATATTCGCAAAAATTGAAAGAAGTTCAATTATTTGCCAATGGGGGTATCAGCAGCTGTTAGGTTGCCTTATTTTGTATTTCTTGATTGTTGTCTATTGTTGGACCATATTGATTGTTATTGTTGCTCAAGTTGTTTAAAAGTATGATGTTGGTGCTGCTGATGTAATTGATGCTGTTGCTATTTTCTATCTGTTATATTATACGTTAATGGATGCTCAATAAGAAACCTTGCAATTGTCCATTCAATGTGAGTAAATGTGTTGTGTACTGTGGACGCTGTTGCTGTTCAATATGTAAGCTCTATTTTTATCCCATTGGGTTTTTATTCCGTCACTCTCAGGAACTGGGAACCTCTATATAAACTACCACCTTACTTTTCGAAACCGTCACTCTCAGGAAGTGCGAATGTTGATGTCCTTTATTGGCGACTGTCAAGTGGCTGGATCGCTTCTCAGGAACTTGGAACGTCTATATAAATGACCACCTTATTTTCCATATTTATTTGTCTCTTTTTTTCACACTGATGTCCTTTATTGGCGGCGATTTTCAAGTGGCAGGAACGCCATATGGTGTGGCCAAATTAGCCAAATAAAAAGAACGATGAGTTGATTAATTAATTGCTAACGGTCAGTGCTGGGTGAGCACAGGTATCAGCAATTCTAATCTAAACATATTCCTACTTACATATCTACTTAAATTTTACATACCTACATATCTACGTACAAATCGACACAAATATGCACCTTCATATTTGTGTTGATTTGTGAAGTTCGTGGGAAATGCAATATCATCAAATTTGCCGAAATAAGGTGACGCGCAAATTTGGATTTGTCACACGGTAATACACTCGTACATACATAGTATGTATTAAGTCGCTGGGAATTGCAATATCTGCGATTGAGTTAAGACGCATTCTTTAATTTGTCACACGCTAGTACATATATACACAATTATGTATTAAGTGGCTTACACGTTTTGATTGGAATTTTTGGCTTATGCCTTGTTTATACTACAATACGATTGCAATTTATTTTGTTGTTCTAGTACAAGGTGCACTTGTTTTCAACTGCACATATTGTTGTTTTTATTTGATATATAAAAGACCACTAAGCACTATAAAGTCTGAATACAGTCCATAACGAATGTTTCGTATTTTACACTAGCATCACTTTCACTAGCCATTACTTATTGGTTTACACAATCTGCATTAGCACATTTTTTTTTAAAACTACTAGCTTTCTTGCAAGCTTCGAGGACACTTCCACGAGGAATCTCTATCGAACACAGTCCTTAATTTCAGTACATTTACACTTAATACTCTCTGCAAAGACAATTAATTAATATTTCAATAAATTTTCTGATATAATGGATACCTACATATATACGCCAAGCAGATGCAGTGACAGAGTTTGAAAATGGCTTATAATGATATGTTCCCTTCAGCCCATACAATACACACCCTTTTATTCCAAAAGGATGAGTTGAAATCGCTATGGGAAAAAAAGACGAAGCGGACATATGAAGAACTCCTGAGATCAGAATTCGAATCAAAGGATCTGTCGGCCATTAAAAAGAAGAACAAAATTACATACTTCAGCTTTCTTAGGTGCTATGCAGCAAGGGCTGAACTTTCGGAAAAACTTGAGAAAGCTGAAAGGAAAGAAGAAAGCTCAGGGGATAGGGAATATCGGGTGCGCCTACCAGCATGTGATACGGACGTTTTAAAAGGGGATTACCTTCCTTGGCCGTCATTTAGAGACATGTTCACTGCTATATATATACGTAACAAAAACCTCGAAGCAGTAGAAAAATTATATTATTTAAATCAAAAGATTCAAGGTGTGGCCAAAGAAATAGTTGGACGATGTCCTTTAACGAAAGACGGTTTCGAAACAGCATGGAAAAATCTATGCGACCGATACAAAAATAAACGTATCTTCGTTAATGCCAAATTAAAAATTATTTTTAGTTTGAAAGCAGTTGAGAGTGAATGCGGTAGCTCCATAAAGAAACTGCAGCGTGAAATAAATAATTGCATCTCGGCGCTCCAGTGTCATCATATCGACATATCAAACTGGGATGCAATTATTACGTATCTATGTTCCACAAAACTGCCGGAAGCCACACTGGCACTCTGGGAACAAACCATTGAAAACAAAACTGAAATTTCAACATGGGCTAATATGGATAAATTCTTATCCAATCGTTTCCAAACCCTAGAAACCGTGAGTGATGTGAGAGGGGATACAGTTTCCAAACCCTCTAAGCCTCGTTCGACAACAGATACATCTGCTAAAAGATTGGGGTCCTATAAGGCAAGTGTAGCCAAACCTGCATGTTAGATGTGCAAAAGTCCTGCACATCAAATTTCAAAGTGTGAAAAGTTTTTACGTTTAACACCTACTAAACGGTTTCAACAAATTAAGAGCAGCCGGGGGTGTATAAATTGCCTTTCTGCTGGCCATTCGGTATCACAGTGCACCAGTCAAAAGTCAAATGAACTGTGCCACATGTCATTTAAGACATCATACGCTGCTTCATATTTCGAATCAGCCAAAACCCACAAATACTTCAGATACTATCGGAGCATCTGCGTCACGAGAAGCTCAATTACGAGGCAATGCTGAAAGAGAAAATACTCCGATTAATAATGGGAACTCATGTTTCGCAAATACAAGTAAAGGGGTATTACTAGGGACAGATCTGGTTAATATTAATTTTAATGGTGTTGACTGTTCGGCGAGAGCCCTAATAGACTCGGGACCTGAATGTTCATTCATTACCGAGAAACTCAAGCGCAGAATTAATCAGCCAACCAAACACCTGCATGCACATGTTTCGGGCATCAATAATACAATGTCTGTACAAGTAAAAGAAGCGTGCAACATACAACTGACCCATTAATCGAGATCAATACGATCATGCTGGTTTTACCACAACTAACAGGGAATCTTCCAGCTGGCCACATAAACGCAATGACTAGGCAAGCATTCCCTGACTTAGTACTGGCTGACAAAAGATTTTTTGTCAATGAGCCAGTCGATCTAATTCTGGGCGGAAACATATTCCCCTAAATTATGTTAGGCGGCATTAGGAAATATGTGCTAAACACATTCGCCGTCTTTCAGTGAGTTTTACAGCTCCGGCTCACGCTCAATTCTCACGGGAATGGTCTGGATCATTGAGAGACTTGAGAAGCAGATGTCGTGAAATTTTCGCACACGTGAAATGTGATAGGCAGATGTCGCCGCTGTTTTTCATTTAACTCATACGGCGAAAGGCTAAGCAGCGGCATCTATTTTTAAAAAAGTAGGTCTATTAAAGGCCGCGTTGCCAACCTAAAAAGAAGTAATTAACAAATTATCTGGCTCACAAATTGAACTAGACTTCTATCTGGATTTATCTGGCTCAAATCGTTGTTGTTGCATTTACATGCAAAATTATTTATCTGGCTCAGGATTTTGCCACCGGAGGATAGCTATTAATAGCAGAGGAAACGGTGTTTGGCTGGATTCTAACAGGGTGGACAGATGGGGTTAATACAAATAAAACCTTAGTAATACGTGGTTTCCCTACCCTTTAGGAAAGAATTTAGCTTAGGTTCTTCTCTGAAAAGTGTGTGTTCTCAATTTTATCGTAATGAGACACGACTAGCTAGAAATCCCGATCTGCAAACAGAATACAATAGAGTTTTATGTGAATACGAAACCCTGGGGCATATGAAACAAGTCAGTAATATCCCGCCAGACTCAACCGACTGTTACTTCCTACCTCACCATGCTATTATAAAGAAGGGAAGTATCACAACAAAAGTCAGAGTGGTATTTAATGCATCATGTCCTACCACGAATGGCAAAAGTCTACATGATGCCCCATATCCAGGTCCGATTCTTCAATCCGACCTAACCATCCTAATACTTCGTTGGAGGCTGTTCAAATACGTCTTCAACAGCGACATAGAGAAAATGTATCGACAAATATGGGTCAATGAAGGCCGAAGAAAATACCAGCGAGCATATTTCGCAAATGCCCCAAGAACCAAATTAACTTGTACGAATTAAAAACGGTAACCTTTGTGGTAAATTGTGCTCCATACCTTGCGATTCGGACGCTGCACCAACTCGCTGAGGACGAGACCACGCATCCAATGGCAGCAGATATCCTGCGAAATTATATATACGTTGATGGCGTACTCGCCGGCGGGCACAGCATCGAAACTGCGATAAGGGCAAAGGATGAAATATCATCGGCATTATAATCGGCCAACTGCAAGAAAACTCTACAGGGCATACCGAAGCAACACTTATTAAACGAGGATTTTCTTGAGTTTGAAGACACCAGCACGGTAAAGGCACTCGGGATCAGGTGGAACGCCCATTTCGACTTATTCTACTTTACAGCGAAAACCTTTAACAATAACTATGCTGTAACAAAAAGGTCAATACTTTCTGCGATTACAAAACTTTTCGACCCTCTTGGCTGGCACCGGTCATAATTGTAGCCAAGATGATAATAAATTACTTGACGTGTTTTTCATAATCCGCGTTAATCGGCAAGTATAAGGATATTTTCAACCCCCAACTATTATCCATCGCTCACAAACTGGTCCTTCGTTCCGGATACCGCGTTATTTTCAACAAATAACAAATGAACCGCTATATTTCGCGAATTAATTAAATTAATTTAACCTATACAACTATACAACATGTCTACACTTAAAGTACGAGATTCCGCGTTAAATGCTATTAAGCGACATTTAAAAACAAGCTAAACCCAATACATAGTGAAATGGTGGTGACATATTTAGAAATGATCGAAGAGCAATGGTCACGCTTTTGCATAGCGCAACAAGAAATAGAGCTACAGTGTTGTGACGGAAACGTTGCAGTGGAAGAGCAATCGCGTATTCAAGGCGAAGAGTGGTACGCCACCGCTAATGCCAATTCCAAACGCTTCATTGCTGCTGCAAAGCAAACGCCCTTACAAAATACCGTAAAACCAGGATGTGCTATGATACATTCTTCCGTACCACTACCAAAACTGCAATTGCCTTCGCTCAACGGCGACCCTACCGAATGGGTACCATTTCACGACGCGTTTTGCTCACTCGTGAAGGCAAATGCTAGCTTATCTAATGGGCAGAAAATACACTATCTTAGAAATTGTTTAAAGGGTGAAGCATTAGATTTGGTCACCAGTTTAGCGGTAAGTGACAGCAACTACGCCGAGGCATGCTGATTGCTAGATACAAACTGATCATAGTTATTGTGGATAGCCACATCAAGGCCTTATCAGCGATCGAAAGGGCATCGAAAGATTCCGCAAAATTCATTAAAAACGTTTTGAAACTCACGCTACAACACGTTGGCGCGCTACGCGCACTCAAGCGGCCAGCCGAATTTTGGGATTGGCTCGTTCATTTAACTGTTTCAAAACTAGCATACGAAACACGCAAGCAATGGGAGTTATCTCTAGTCGTCGACGAGCTTGCATCGTTTAATGTACTTAGATATTTCCTTTAAACTCGCGCTCGATCTCTAGAAATGTTGCCTATTGCCACCACCGCTACAAAATCTACAGCAAAGAATGTTCTGCACACTACTTGCAAGCAATTGAAAACGCAAAATAATGTGCCGCAAACTACTATACAAAATTTCGCTTGCGCATATCGCAACGCTACTCACAAAATTTACAACTGTGTCAAGTTTAGTCAACTACAGTCGAAAGCCAAGTTAACCGCCATAAAACAACAAGGCTCGTGCCTGAATTGTCTCAGCAAAGGACACATGCTCGACAAATGGCGTAGCATATCATCGTGTCGCGTATGCCAGCGACGCCATCACACACTACTACACGCTAGCTTCAACAGCAACCAATCCGCCGCACCCGCTCCAACACCTACTGATAAAAACATAAAAGTTTCTTCGCATTTTGCTGATGCCGATCGCATCACATTGCTAGCAACAGCTGAAGTCTTACTACAAGACAGCACTGGATGTTGGCAACCCGCTCGTGCACTATTAGACAACGGATCTCAAGCGTCATTCATCACCGAGGCTTGCGTCCAGCGCTTACGACTCCCTACATCTTCGTCAATAACTAGCGTCACAGGTATTGGCTCACTGCAAAGAGGTCGTACTAAAGTTGAAGTCCAAGTCTGCATATCTCCACGCTCATTAGAAAGGAAGTTTGAAGTGAGTACTTTAATTTTGTCAAAAATTGCGAAGTACCTATACCATTTTGACACACATCATGGCATTAATGGGGTAACTATGTAGGTGTCGATATGGTAGTATATCATATACGTCGATAAGGTGGTGCCATTTCTCGCTACTTTGCATTTCGACGTTTTGCTTTGTTTACATTGACTTTTTTTATACTTCTTGCTGCTGACACGACCGCCCGCGTTATTTTATTTGCCGAAGTATTTAATATTATAATTCGAATTAAAAGTTGTATTTATGTACAAATAACTAAAGTTTAATTTAATTAAATGAAAGTGAACTGAAATTGTATTGAGTTTCCTTTAGCTACCTGCAAATGTAGAAGATAAACCACCGCATAAAGTCCACTCCCGCTAAACCAGAGAAGTCCACCCGCACCGCACAAGCGAAGTAATCCGCCACATCATTTTCTGATCCTTCGCGCCGGATTGTCCACCAGGAAAAGCATTTCACCGTATAACTTAAAAAACCGCAAGTAGTTTGCAAATATTATATACATATATACAAAACTTATATATTTAATAATCTTGGCGCAACTCTACAATTGCAAGTACCAATCAACTTTCATTTGCCCTCTACACACATACAAATTTACATATTAACAAGGATTGCAAATTCCTTTTATGCTTTGTTCTTCGTACAAGTTCAACTCATACGACTTTTAATTGCCCTCTAAGCGAGCAATCAAATACTAAGTAGCAGACCCCGCTTATACGTTTATACCCCCATGCGATTTTGATACAAAGGTTACATTTTCGCATTTTTTGTAACAAATCGGCATTCTACGAATAGAATCACATACACTTCTTCGAATATTATATAATACCTAACAACAATCAACAAGTATGTCCGCCTTTGCAAAAACCCGCGATTCCGCGCTCAATGCAATCAAACGTTATATGACCAAAAGCACGGATGTTGCATTAACTGTAGACATCGATCAAGTTGAAAGTTATTTGCAACTCTTGAATGAGCAATGGGCTCGAATCAACGCTGCACAAGATGAGGTGGACACTTCATGTGGTACAGAAAACACTGCAGTTGAGGAGAGCACACGGACTCAAGCCGAAACTTGGACCGCATCGGCCCTACCTAATTTTAATCGTTATCGCAAATGTCGCGTAGAATCTCCAAGTCACAATTCAAACCATTCTACAACAGTTTCTGCCCCCATTCGTTTACCAAAAATGGAACTACCACCTTTTTCGGGCAACTCAACTGATTGGATCAGCTTTTATGATTCCTTTTGCTCACTTGGTGATGGTAATGTTGCACTGTCGGACGGGCAGAAAATGCATTATTTACGGAGTTGTTTAAAGGGGGAAGAGTTGAAGGTGGTCAGCGGGTTCAAAACTTGCTCAAATCCCGGTTCAACAGTATGCGAGTTATCGTCGAATCGCATTTCAAGGCAATGGCCGATGTCCGCAAAGCGACAAGTGACACCGCCAGTGCAATTAAAGCAGTTCTGAACCCATATCAGCAGCATGTTCGTGAACTCAAGGCATTAGGCCGCCATGATTTCTGGAACGACTGGCTCGTTCATGAAATAGTAGGTAAATTATCTTTTGAAAAAAGGAAGCAGTGGGAGCTTTCGCTTTTGACTGATGCACCGCCAACATTTGAGGAGCTAACATTTCTTGAGACTCGATGTACATCCCTGTCTATGCTGTCAGCAGCAGCGCCATTACAACCAAGTAAACCCATTACTGCTAACAAACATACCAAAGCTTTCCATTCTATATCTGATCCCAACACTAATAGTTGCCCTTGTTGCAAGGGTGCGCACAAGATTTATAGCTGCGAAAAATGCATCAGCCTTGATCCTACCTCTAGATCAAAGTTTGTTAAGCAGTCACATCTTTGCATAAATTGCCTAGGTTCGGGGCATTATAAACCTCGTTGCAACAGTTCTTCGTCATGCCGTGTTGCCAACGCCATCACACGCTATTACATGGAACGCCAGCAGCAACCAACAGTACGGACACCGCCGAAAACCAGCAAACAACATCGAACTACGCCGCCGCAGATAACACTTCAGGGAATATCACCACCGCTCTTTCCGCAATAGCTTTTTCGACCGATAACCCCGCCCCAGAATGTGTGTCTTCGTGTTTAGACACGAATGCTGATCCGCTACCAGAGAACAAAACTATATTGTTGGCTACTGCTCTCGTTAAGTTACGAGATTGTTCTGGTCGCTTTCAACAAGCTCGGTTGTTGTTTGACTTTGGTTCGTACGCCTCCTTCGTAACTGAGTCGTGTGTCCGGCGTTTGGGCTTACGTAGGAGCTCGTCTACCGCCATAATTACAGGCATTGGGTCATCGCAGGGAGGACGCGCTACAGGTCAAGTTTCGCTACACTATCAATACATTAATTTTACCAAGAAGCACCGGGAATTTACCGACTCAAACCGTTAGTATAACTTCGTGGTCACATAGCATATCCCTAGCATACCCACAGTTTATGAGGCCTGGTCCTATTGATCTATTGATAGGTATGGTCGTAATGGAGACGTTAATTTGCTCGGAGATTCGAAAGGATCCATGTGGGATGCCTACAACTCAACGCACAGTGTTCGGTTGGACGATCTTTGGAAGTGCAGACAATCCATCAACACCGTGTTTCCAAACCTATTTTTGTGAGGTGCAACTCGAAAGAGCTTTGACGAGGCTCTGTGAATTGGAAAACGCACCGCAGGAACAATTTTGTGAAGAGCACTTCGAAGCAACGCATACCAGATCACCGGACAACCGTTTCATCGTCGAATTTCCGCTAAAGCCTGATGTACCCCTTGGAGAGTCTCGAAACCAGGCGGTTCGTACAATGAGTTTATGCGAGAGCTCATAAGCATGAAGCACATGGAAGCCGCTGTCGAAACGTCAAATCCCACATATTATATGCCCCATCACCCCGTGATTAAGGAGTCTAGTGTTACGACCAAATGAAGAGTCGTCTTCAACGCATCCGCTAAGACAACAAATGGGAACTCTCTCAACGATGCACTGTTTGTCGGTCCGCAACTGCAACAAAGCTTGGTTTGTATACTTTTACGCTCCCGAACCCACCGTTATGCCGTCACTGCGAATATTGCAAAAATGTACCGTCAGGTATGTGTTTCACCGCAACACGTAGACCTGCAGCGGATTGTTTGGCGAAGTGACCCATCACATCCCATTCAAGACTACAGGATGCTTCGGGTAACGTACGGGGTCGCCGCCGCATCACATTTGGCTGTCAAGGCACTTCAGCAAAGTTCACGTTATTCAACAAATATATGCGAAAATGCCGCTGCAATAATACAAAGGGATTTTTATATGGACGATCTTTTAACCGGCGTTTCGAGTGTTCAGTCCTTGCAACAAAATGTCTCCGAAATCCTCCTGGGTGGTGGGTTTGAACTTCGCAAGTGGGCTTCAAGTTGTGTGGAGCTTACCAACACGATCCCTAGCGCTTCAGAGAACATTGCTCATTACGTCGCTGGAGGTAAAGATGTTCACGCTCTCGGCCTCGTGTGGAACACGGAGGAAGATTATTTCACTTTCGCAATCAACCGTAAGCAACCACCTAGGCTTGCTACAAAGAGAGCTTTTTTATCGGATGCTAGCACGCTGTTCGACCCTTTAGGCTTGCTCGCCCCCCACCACGATCAAATCCAAGATGTGGTTTCAGAACATCTGGCGCGCCAAGGTTGGTTGGAACGAACTAATATGTGATAAAATAGCGGAAAGCTGGTGTGAACTTCGATCGGAGCTACAAAGTTTGACGGATCTAAAGGTGCCTCGTTGGGTTGGCTGTAAAACCTCTGAATCAGCAACTGCGCTTCACGTTTTCTCAGATGCATCGGAACGAGCCTATGCCGCCGTCATATACGCGCGTACAGTATATAGCAACGGACAAGTCACGGTTTCCCTGATTTCTGCCAAAACCAAAGTAGCGCCAATTAAGTCTACACCATTACCGCGTTTGGAGATCTGCGCAGTTCATCTCGCGTCTAAGCTAGTACGAAGTGTACTACAAAGTTGGGACGAACTTCGCTATACGCCTGGACTAATTCAACTATTACTCTGTCATCATTTTCAAAACTACGGAGGGTTATTGCATATGTATTAAGGTTCATTCACAATACTCGCGCTAGTAAGAACCGCACGCCAAAAATCAAAGATGGTAATCCTAATTGTGAAGAGTTAGCTGCAGCCGAACTACGTTTAATTAAATATACCCAAGGTATGTATTTTACTAATGAAATTTTTCGTGCTTCACGCGCACAGCTTTAGATTTCGCTGGTCCGTATACTTATAAATTTGCACATAGAAGAGGGTCAAAGTCAACAAAGGGCTACATTTCGTCGTTCATATGCATGTGTACTGGTGCCATGCATTTGGAATTTGTAGGAGATTTGTCCTCAAGTGCCTTTCCCAACGCATTCAAACGCTTTATCAACCGTCGAGGTTATTGCAAAGCTATGTACTCTGATAACGGTACGAACTTCGTTGGCGCTGACAGAGAATTGCGCGAGAGATATGAGAAGTGTATGGCGAGTAGTTGCGATCGTTTTTCCCTGACTCCAACATAGAGTGGCACTTTAACGCGCCAATCGCGCCTCATAAGGGCGGATATTGGGAAGTCGGTATCAAGCGCATAAAGTACCATATCAAACGCGTTCTAGAAGGGAACTTATTGTCTTTCGAAGAATTCAGCACTCTGCTGCACTGAAGTCGATCCCAGAACCTGAGGGTCAAGGGTTCTGTGGAAATCTACTTAAGCAATGGCATTTAATCTCTTCTAGGCGACAACATTTTTGGCGCCTATGGCGTGATGAATACTTGCTAAATTTATAACGTCGAACTAAAGGGTTTAGATCAGCACGCAACTACGAAGAAGAAGATGTCGGAGCTTTGTTTGATGAACGAACTCCACCTACGAAGTGGACACTTGCGAGGGTAATTCGTTCTCACCCTGGTACCGATGCGCGTCGTAACCGTAAAGACAAGCAATGGAGGGTACGTTCGACCCGTAACCAGACTGTGCTTTTTACCTACAAAAGGGGATTTGTTTTGCGAATCATCATCAGAAAATCCGTAATAATTATAAGGTTTTCGTATTTTTTCCATATTTATCTCGATTACTCAAGTTTGTAAAAATATTAAATTTTTCGAGATAGATTTTCAATATTAAATTTTAAAGTTAATATTTTTGATAATTAAAAATTTTAAGTAAATTTTTGTCGATAATTGAAGTTTAAAGTAAACTTTTGCGAAGTTAAAAATTTAAAGTAAATTTTTGACGATTGAAATTTAAAGTAAACTTTTTCGATTATTAAAATTTAAAAATATTTGAGAGTTAAATAAAATTGAATTTTTGTAAAGGTGAATATCTTTTCTAATAGTTATCTTAATAACTGAAGACTGAATTTGTAAACATATGATACTCAAAATACATAGTTTGTAATATCGTGATATTTAAATATTTGTTGTCAAATACCTTGAAATATTTATCATAAGATTAAGTTGAACATATCATATGTACATATATAGTTCAAGGGCGGCGGTATGTTGTCTTAATAATCTTCGTAATGTTAATGGGTAACTATGTAGGTGTCGATATGGTAGTACATCGTATACGTCGATAAGGTGGTGTCATTTCGAAGTTTTGCTTACTTACGACTTATTATATGCCCCACAATGCAGTCGTAAAGGATACGAGTCCTACAACCAAACTAAGGGTGGTGTTCAACGCTTCGATGAAAACATCATCCGGAAAATTGCTAAACGACGCTTTAATGGTAGGTCCACAACTGCAGCAAGACTTGTTTTCGATCTTAGTGCGTTTCCGAACGCATCGCTACGGTATCATCGCTGACATCGAAAAGATGTATAGGCAAGTCTACGTCGCACCACATTACGCAGACTACCATAGTGTGGCGCGAACATTCAACATCGCCAATATTATATTATCGCCTTCTCCGAGTTACTTCCGGAGTAGCTTCCGCATCTCATCTTGCTGTAAAGTCGCTACACCAAGCAGCACTTGATGCCGACGACACTCACAAAGTCGCGGCTAAGGCAATCATGTCAGATTTCTACATGGACGATTTGCTGAGTGGAGCGGACACCTTTCAAAACCTCTCCACTCTGCAAAGGGACGTCTCCTGCCTTCTCAAAGCGGCTTCCAACTTCGCAAGTGGGCAATAAACAGTCAGCAGTTAGAAGAGCGAATACCATATATATCTAAACAAGTGTCCCATCTGTTAGCTGAGGGTAACGAAGTCCGCACTCTGGGGTGCATCCGGCATACAAACAACGACATGCTGTCTATAGCTGTCAATCTAAACGAGTTGCCTCAGAAACTTACAAAACGCGCTTTTCTGTCTGACACTAGCAAAATATTCAACCCGTTTGGATTAGTCGCTCCGTGTACGATCCAAAATTTGGCTTCAATCAATTTGGCGTCTGAATGTTGACTGGGATAAGTTTGTACCTAACTAAATCGCCGACAATTGGGTTAAACATCGCCTTGAGCTGACGAAGCTCTCATCGCTTAGCTTAGATCGTTGGTTGGACACCAGCCCCACTTCAGCTAACGAGTTCCATGTATTCACTGATGCCTCAGAGGCCGCGTACGCAGCGGCTCTTTACTGTCGAGCTAAGGATCCAGATGGGCAGGCAAAGGTTTTACTAGTCGCAGCAAAAACCCGAGTAGCACCACTCAAAACTACGTCGTTGCCGAGGTTAGAGTTATGTGCAGCTCATCTTGGAGCAAAGTTAGTTCGCCAAGTCCAATCAAGTATCGATTGCGGAATAGAAAGGTTGTTTGCATGAACGGATTCTATGGTTGGCTGCAAGGAACTCCCAATCGCTGGTCTACATTCGTAGCAAATCGTGTAGCCGACATACAAGAGTTATTAGCGCCAACTAATTGGAGGCATGTATCATCAGACAGAAATCCTGCTGATTGCGCTTCAAGAGGCCGCTCTGCCTCACATTTTTCACATTCGCTTTGGTGGCACGGGTCCATCTGGCTTTCAGAACGCGACGGTGACTGGGTGCACCAATCCTCCCTACATGCTACTGGGTTGGAGTTAAAATCAACCAAAAAAATCACTCATCTGGCACAAACCGCTGAGGAATGGGATTTACTGACACGTTACCACTCATACAATAAGCTAAAGCGGGTAACTGCATATTTAATCCGCTTTGAGAACAATTCACGTATCATCACTTCTCGCTCCGGCCTCGAAATCTGACTTGCGCCGAACTTCGCACAGCCGAATTAGCTTTGGTAAGATACTCTCAATCTAATGCGTTCGAACAAGAATAATGTAATTGCAGATTAAATAAGCCAGTACCGGTGCGGAGTAGTCTCGTACGCCTCCATCCATTCATAGATCACGAAGGTATTTTACGCGCGGGGGCCGCATTAAACACTCAAATTGCGCACATAATGTAAAATACCCTATAATACTACCAAGAAATTCACCACTTGCTAAGGTCATCGCTGCTGAGATACACATAATAACGATGCATTCAGGACCGCAAGCTATGCAAGCCGCTTTACAACGCCGATTTTGGATACCAGGTATTCGAAATCTCGTAAGATACATACATCGTCATTGCGTCCGGTGTAAACGACTTAACCGCAAACCGCTCCGGCAGCTTATGCCAGATCTTCCGCCTAGTCCTGTAACATGCGCACGCAGCTTTTTACATAGCGCCGTCGACTTCGCAGGTCCATACAATGTCAAGTTCTCGCAAGGCAGAGGCGCCAAGTCCATAAAAGCGTACATTTGCTCATTTATTTGTATGAGTACGGGTGCAATGCAATTGGAATTAGCAGGCGATCTCTCATCCATCAGTTTTATCGCGGCTTTCAAAGGATGTACCAACCGTCGAGGGTACTGCCAACATATGTACTCTGATAACGGCACGAATCTTGTGGGTGCCGAAAGGGAACTGCGCGCAGCCTACGAACGATGCATCCGAGATGAAAAACTTACTTCGTACTTCACTGACACGCAGACGACCTGGCACTTCAATCCGCCAAGTGCTCCTCACATGGGTGGATTTTGGGAAGCTGGCATTAAACGAATCAAATGCCACCTTAAACGAGCGTTAGACACAGCTCACCTAACATACGAAGAATTTTCAACCGTACTCACCGAAGTCGAAGCCTGTGTAAACTCTCGCACTATATGCTCAATACCTAGCGACGTTGACGACTTCGAGGTCCTTACGCCAGGATATTTCATCATTGGCGAACCACTAAGAGGGTTACCTGACCCTGACACAGAAGTATATAAGGGAACACTTTTCCAACGGTGGCAAATAATCTATCCGACAACATTTTTGGAAACGTTGGCGTGATGAGTATCTTGTCAATCTGCAGCAACGAACTAAATGGTTTCGACCAACGCAAAACTTACGAAGAAACGACATCGTAGTCGTCCACGATGATAACACTCCCCCAACTAAGTGGAAACTGGGGCGTGTACTACCCTGGGACGATCATGTTCGTGTGATTAATTTGAGAACATCAGAAGGAGATTTCCTACGAAATTAATTGACATTGTAATTTTATTTAATTCTGTATTGTAATTTTAAACAGTTGTTCAAGGCGGCCAGCATGTTCGAACCTATTTGACAACTTTGTACACACCTACTTTCCCCTAATGTCATCAGCCAGCTTTGGCTGCACTGTGCTGTCAGCTGTCACACATTGTTTACTTGCGCTTTATTAAATCTATTCAATACTTATAAATTACTTGATGTGTTTTTCATAATCCGCATTAATCGGCAAGTATAAGGATATTTTCAACCCGCAACTACTATCCATCGCTCACAGTGTGATCGATACATGTATGAGAGTCTCTGTGTAAATCAACTGTTGTTGTTGTTGTTGTTGTAGCGATAAGGTTGCTCCCCGAAGGCTTTGGGGAGTGTCATCGCTGTGATGGTCCTTTGCCGGATACAAATCCGGTACGCTCCGGTACCATAGCACAATTAAGGTGCTAGCCCGACCATCTCGGAAACGATTTATGTGGCCACATTAAACCTTCAGGCTCTTCCCTCCCTCCCTACCCCCAAATTCCATGAGGAGCTTGGGGTCGCCAGAGCCTCGTCTGTTAGTGAAACAGGATTCGCCGCGGATAGGTGAGGTTGACAATTGGGTTTGGAGAAGCTATATATTGCGCTGGCAACCTGAAGGGTTGCGATATACAGCCCCTTGAATCTGGTATTTTAGTCGCCTCTTACTACAGGCATACCTACTGCGAGTATATTCTGATCCCCTAACCCGCTGGGAACTCGCGTGCATTTATTTATCACCTTTTGCATACCACATGATGAGAGCATGTCAAGGTAGACGTTTGTATTGTTGTCGGCATCTAATATATTTAGATTTATGTCACCAACTACTATTTTACAATCTTCTTTGTGCCCTTTCTTCAAAATATCATCAAGCTCATCAACAAACATACGTATTGTGTTTTTAGGGGGCCTATATATAGCATGCAGTGTGTATCTAGTGGAGTTGTTATTGGAAATTTTGATTTCTATAGACTCGAAAGAGTGTGTTTCGTATAAAATTCTTTGATAACATAAGTTTTCTCTCACATATACCACTATTCCTCCCCATATCTCTGGTTTCTGTTCAAAAACTCAGCATTGAACCCCTATATTTGAAAAAGACTTTGCTCATCATCATTTATGTTTGTTTCAACTAGTACCAATATGTCTATGCTGTTAATAAGCTTGTCGATTTCTATTCTAAACGCGTTGAAGTTCTTTCTCATAGAGCGTATGTTTAGTCAACGCATTTACATTCATATTTGTTAAAGGTCATTGTATCAATTTCTTCAAATGAATAAAATATGTTTGTTGTAATTTCGTTCATTGCAAGATAAAAAAAATAAAATTTAATATTATGATAAAAAGTTAATAAAGTGAAAAAGTGAACAATGTATTAATTGTGTAATATCACAAAAAAAAAAAAAAAATAAACAACTGCAACCAGGCTCGGTGCCTTGGGGCAGCTTGAGCGCCGACCATACGGCCATAGTAGTATAGCGTCATCAATCACAAGACGAACAGACTACCTGATTCCCTATCTGCGCTTCGAGGGCGATCTTAAGGCTACAATAGAGGTGGACGGTTGGCGCAAGGGTGCTCAAATGGTTGATGAGGCGATACATGTGTACACAGATGGTTCCAAAGTAGTGGAAGGAGTAGGATCTGCGGTATACTGTGCTGATCCGGAAATAAACAGATCCCACAGGCTGCCGGATTACTGTAGCGTTTTCCAAGCGGAAATAGTAGCCGTAACCAAAACAGTAGAAACCCTGGAAGAAAATAGCCCCAGCTGCAATCGTGTTAACTTTTATATTGACAGTCAAGCAGCATTTAAGGCAATAATCTCGCATAGCACAGCATCTAAATGCGTGTTAGAGTATAAGCAGTCTCTGGAGAGAATCGGGACAGAGAGAAGGATACATCTATATTGGGTCCCAGGGCATATGGGAATAGATGGGAATGAAAAAGCGGATGAACTAGCTAAAAAAGGCGCACCCCTTGAAACTTGCTCTTTAGACGTCCCAATTAGACTGGGCGAAATTAAGCGAAGGCGAACAAGCAGGAAAGGCGTGGGTTCAAGCAGGGGGCTGTAAAGTGTCGAAGATTATGTGCAGGTCTTACAACCTTAGACTAACAAAGTTGCTTCTATCATTAAAAAGAGAGGACTGTAGACTCATGACGGCTATTCTGACTGGACACTGCCTTCTGGCGTCACATGCCTTTAAATTAAGCTTGGTCAGTGATAGCAGATGTAGGAAGTGCGGGCTAGAGGAGGAACCGATTGAGCACGTCCTGTGCTCTTGCCCTGCCCTTGCCAGGCTAAGACTCCAGCTATTAGGAGTGATACACATAGGTCCTGGTTTTTGATAGGGTTTTTCATTTTGGTCGTTAAAACAAACATATATACAAAATAATATACAAAATTTCATTATTCTCATCTTTTTTGGCTAAGATATGACCCCCTTTTAACCACACAAATTTCCAGCTCGACGCCTTTGCTTTATTTCTAGCGGCCCATAATAGACGGCGATATGTTTTTGTTAAATCGCCATTGATGTAGACCCTCTTGTCAATGCCTACGCCTTTATTGTGTTCAACATCGTCAAATTTGCTAGCAAAGATTTTCACACCTCGCAAATTTTTTTGCATCTCCTTCTTTTTGCGGACAGAGAACTTTATGACAATGTTTTCACGATTTCTCTTCACAAAATACACGTCATCTACATCATTCTCACTCAAACCAACAACAGCAAAAATTGCAATGCCATCCACAATTGATCGAATGTTGTCATTTTCTTTTCTTTTGATGTTCCTCAAAACGACGTTTTTCTCCAGCATTTGTTGCTCCGTTTCATTTAGCTTACGTTCTAATGCTAATATACGAATATCTTTCTCGTTACACTTTTCACTTTGTCTCGCCAAACCGGACATTTTTGCTTCAAACGTGGTGGTCGAATTTTTCAGCTAATCTCGCAATTGTGAAAAGTTTGCGGCCATATCTTCAATCAGATGCTTTATCTCAGAAATATCTGATTGATTGCTGCTGAAATTGAAGCCTTCATTGCCATCCGCTTTGCGTTTTTTGCTCGTTCCCACTGAAGCTTGTTCGGCTGTCGAATTAGATGACGATTTAGGCCTGGCAGCTATTGGTTTAGATATATCTTCAGCTTGTTGGGTTGATGCTGATTTTGCCCTTCGCCTACATTTATGGCATCTCCAATTCCTTCGCCGTTCCGCATTCATGTCAATAAAGGTTGTATCGGATATTGTAGTGCACGTCGAGAAATGGTAAACGTTCTTGCATTGCGCACAAGTGGCGTACTCGCCGTTGGCTGGTATTGGATTTTCACATTCATCGCATGTTATTATTGTTGCATTCATGTTGCTGTCTGAAATTTCTACTTTCTGCTGCAATCTCTCGAAAAAATGCGCGAAACAGATTCGAATGTAGCAAAATCAATTTAGAAAATTATACTTTTTATTATTAAAATGAATTTAACAATATATTTCCACACTTTTTTTGAAAAAGAATCAAAAAATTTAAGAGCACAACACAAACACGTCTTACTCGTGTGCCTTACTTTCGCGATTAGTTGATGTTCCATTGGATCTTTAACGTCGTCCTTCATTTTCGCGTCGGCAGCAGGTGGACATGGATACATGCGAAAATGTAAAACGACTTGAATACTTCCAAGTCACCGCATTGCATCTTAAACATAGCATCATGATAGTTTTTCTCACGTCAGATCTGTTTTACTCTGCAAATTGCTAACAAATGATACATTTGTTAGGCTTGCTTATTAATTTGATCATTGTGACAGAAACGCGTGCTATACAATTTTTTAGTACATTGAATGTACAACAAAATTTCAGAGCAAGTGCGTATAGCATCAGCATAACGACGCATCATCATGTAGGCGAAGCCAATGTAATATGAAGTTGATGTTCGGCCGGCAGGTATATGAGAATACTGTGCCCTTTATGTATTTCAATTGGTTCCAACACTTTGATGGCTTGATAGTATCAAGTTGATAGTACTCTTCTAACAGAGAATGTACGCGTAATAATCCCACTCGAGAGAAATAGCCCAACATAGGTAAAATTCCAACTCTCCAAATTCTCCAACAACAGCGTGAGGAGAATTGCCGTGTGAAATCGCTTCCAATTGCTTTTTAATGTTCGAAATATCGACGAGCGAGTGAAGTCGGCGGCCACCGTGTTGTGATGCTAGCGTGCTCCGCCTACCACACCGAATGCCCTGGGTTCACACCCCGGGCAAAGCAACATTTAGAAATAAGGTTTTTCAATTAGAAGAAAATTTTTCTAAGCGGGGTCGCCCCTCGACAGTGTTTGGCAAGCATTTCGGGTGTATTTCTGCCATTACATCCTCTCAGTGAAAACTCATCTGCCTCGAAGATGCCGTTCGGAGTCGGCATAAAACAAGTAGGTCCCGTCGCGCTAATTTTTAGGAAAAATTAAAAAGGAGCACGAGGAGGAAATTGGAAGAGAAGCTCGGCCTAAAATCTCTTCGGAGGTTATCGCGCCTTACATTTATTTTATTTATTGACTGAAATACATTTAAAATGCAAAGTATACCCATACATTGCCATGACTCACGCAAAGTTGTTGAATCTCTTCCTGGGTTTCATCAGCGAAAGGTATTAATTACGTCCAATACCCAATACACGCAGACAATCAGCAGCTGTGAAATTTGGTAGCATATCATACGATTTATCATTGCGCAATAAATCGAGATAATGATTTGAGGGCCTAAAGCGCAAGCCTTTCGTTATTATATCAGCCAAATGATAAGGAAATAATAGCAAACCATTGATGCTCTTCTGCACTAGTAATTCATAGTAACGTTGCTCATGACGGAATATCTTGGACGCCAGATTGCCGCATAATCGTAATTGATTCTTGAGACTGTAATTGAAAACATAAAAACCGAAGTCAAAACGCATGTAACGCGTGCACCATTGTTTCAGTCTGCCAGCTATTTTGCCAGCTTTGGGTTCTATGCCAGATGGAATGCATGTTATCTGCATCTTGCTACATCCACGGAGAGAGGATATTTCACATTCTTCGTTTAGGTGTGGTTTATAGCCATATATTTCGACTTTAAAGGCTAAAAGTGTCATATTAACATGGATTGGGTATGTTTGTAACTGTATACCCGAAAAAGAAAACACAAAGTAATTAATAAAAAATATCAGCAAGTCTACGAGTATACTTACCACCGCGTGCTTTAAATGAATGACTTTTTGCCATTCAGGAAATGAAAAAGCGTAGCAAATTTCAAATTTCTACACTTCATTTCTGACTTTGAATGCATGGCAATACCGACATTAGGCCTCGTGCGCTGCTACACGCACTACATGTCGCGCATTACATATCTCCATCAATCATTCATTTGGTCGAGATTGAATATACTAATACAAGGGCACTATCGCGCGACACACCGGAAGGCTTCCGAACCGGTCGGCAACTCCATCGCCCATCATGCGGCCTTTCGTGCCCATTGCGCCGACGGGCATCGTACGCATCGAATCGCGCGGGCACTTACACTCGGTTCGTGCCATTATTGACCCCTGCGCTACCAGCACAATCGTCGATGTAGAGCTGGTACGCGATTTACAATTGGAGCGCCAAGGACCAGGGCAGTGCACACTCATTCTGCGCGGCAAGTTCGGGTCATCGACGCATGTCACCACTCAAACCGCAGTTGTCAAAGGCCACTATCGCTTGAGTCCGCCGTCTAATGTGGACCCGAAGATTGCCGCGCCCTTTCAATTTATGCGGCTAGCGGATCCGCATTTCCACCGCTCATCACCAATTCGGCTGACACTCGGCGCTGATATATACGCCGAAATGATGGTGAGCGGCACACCGGCAGCTACAGTTGGCGATCTCCTGACGTGGTAAAAATCCTGAGTTTTATAAATGGCACGTGGGACGTCGAAACAAAGCGAGCTACATACGCAAACCCAAAGCCAACATTCGCAGAAACGGTGTCACAAGCTCTGATTCAGGAAACAGCATCGCTTCTGTGTAAGCCAGTTTTCAAAGCACGCCGTGTGCGTGGGGGCGCTGAAAGGATCGCAAAAGCGGAGTGAAATAGTTATCAAATGTGGGAAGCCCGGTCACATTGCACGTCATTGCGATCTTGGTCCAGATGTAAAGAACGAAAACTTGCCCCAGCTATTGAATGTCCTGTGATATCTGTGTCGCAAATTTGAAGAAAATCGAGCAGTCTTGCCGTCAAAGGAAAGCTGGATGGCAAGGAGCGTGTACTGACTCTAGATACGGGCGCATCCCATTCCTTAATCCGATCTGACTTGATCAACAACCGTTACCCGGAGCAAGGTTGCGTAGTCACTGGCGAGTATAGCCAAGTCCAGGGAGAAGTGATCTGTGACGTCTTAATTGGGAAGGTCATGTTTCTACACAAATTCATTGTGGCGGAGATCGTTGAAGAAGTCATATTGGGAGTGGACTTCTTGGTTGACCATGACATCAAGATCGATATGCAGAGAAGGGTGATGCGTTATGAGAACCAGGAAATACCACTTAACTTCAGTTTGGAGAAAGGGTTCAGTAGTAATCGAGTAATGGTGGAGAAGACTCGACAAAGACCACGAAAGTCAAAAGAAAAGGTTGATGGATCGAATGGGCCAAATAAAGCGAAATTAAAAGTACCTGCGAGAAAAAGACCGGCATTGACAAACCCTAATGGACGCACTATCACCACTGAAAGAATTTTTCAGAAAGAATGCAAGGGTGGTTTCAAGCCAGGGCGCACCACTGTTGGGAAACGTCGGGACGGTACCTGAGTATGTGAAGCCAATCCGTCAAGAGTAAGCTCTTCAAAGTAGTTCATTGGCCAAACAACAGAGTGCGAGGGAACGATCAAGGATAATGAGTAGTAAGATGAAACCCAGGTACGATGAGAACACTAATTCGGAAGATCTCTTGGAGGGAGATTTGGTACTGCTATACAACCCTCACCGGCGGAAAGGTGTTCCATCCAAGATTCGGTGCAGTTGGGAAGGCCCGTACAAAGTTGTGAAGAAGATCAGTGATACCATCTACCGCATACAAACCATTGGGAAACCACGGAGTAGAAGAGTCGTACATTTGGAGATGCTAGCGGCGTTTAGATCGGGAGATTTGTCTGATCGGGACGAATATGAGTGAATATGTGGCGAATATGAGTGACACTAAGTGATACTCACATCCCTAGTCTGATGCTAAGTAAATAAAGTCACAACAACAATAAAGCAGACAGTCACTTGTATCTACATAAACGAATCAATCATTATGTCTACACGTATGTACGTATACGCAGCTGAGAAGCAACGCACAACCCCACATGCATATATCTGAGATACTCCCGAAAGTATGCAATGAGAGAAGCTATAAAATCGTGCTATTGTAGTTACAGCTGAGAAATTTGATAGCTGGTGGCCAACTAGTAGATTCTGGAAATGGAAGCGCCTAGAAGATGCGAACGAGGAAATCAGAGAGTATAAAAGGCAACAACAGTAGAGGCACAAAAAAGCAGTTTTGATTAAAACGCTATCTGGAGAGCAATAGCAGTATTATTTATTGTGAAGTACTTTAATAAAGGCCATTTTTCCATTATTCAATATTGGAGTTATTTATTCAACAGTTTAGTGATTCGAACTTAGTAGAAGATTGTAATTGAAAGTAAATTCGTTACAATATTAAACATTTTACCAGTTAACTTTGTATACTGTGAATTCATTAGTTTATGTTCGGCGGCCACCGTGGTGTGATGGTAGCGTGCTTCGCCTATCACGCCGTATGCCCTGGGTTCAACTCCCGGGCAAAGCAACATCAAATTTTTAGAAATAAGGTTTTTCAATTAGAAGAAACATTTTCTAAGCAGGGTCGCCCCTCGGCAGTGTTTGGCAAGCGCTCCGGGTGTATTTCTGCCATGAAAAGCTCTCAGTGAAAACTCATCTGCCTCGCAGATGCCGTTCGGAGTCGGCATAAAACATGTAGGTCCCGTCCGGCCCATTTGTAGGGAAAAATCAAGAGGAGCACGACGCAAATTGGAAGAGAAGCTTGGCCTTAGATCTCTTCGGAGGTTATCGCGCCTTACATTTATTTATTTATTTATGTTCGGTAATTTTATTTTCATTATTTTGATTTTTCAAATATCAAAAATTTCATTCTATTGAAAATATTTATAAACTAAACACCTACATTTAGGCGTTTAATATAATAAAGCAATTTGTATATTAAAATATAAAATAAATGTATTTTATTATTAATTAACCATTAACAATCTTCAACAACACATACATTTAGGCGTATTTAAATAAAAGTGTTTATAAAATATAAGAGTAGTTTCAACCACTATACATAGAACCGGCTCACGGTGTATTATAAAAAGTATATTATTGAATTTCAAAAATTCTTTGAAACTCTATTTAGAAATGCGTAATTAAGCGAAAAAATAAAAAACTAGGAAATTTTAACTAAGTTGAATCGACTAACGGAGCTTTATTTGGAAGCATATCAATTGAGAAAAAGTTTTAACTCGAATTTTTACCATTGAATGTGCAAGTTTAAATTGCTGGCCTGCAGTGAGTTATACTTCAATTGCTAAAATATTATATTGTTTTTATTTTCTGAGGTATGCTAATTTTCGTAAATATACATTTTTGTGATTTTAATTGAACAGGAATTAGTTTTTCAAGTTATAGCGGGATAATGTTAAATTAAGTAAAATTTTTGAAATGTTTTGAATTCATAAGACCAGCAATCTCGTTATCCGCGTTTATCCGCTTTAATTTTTATCTAAACTTGTTTGCTACTATTCGTATAACAAAAATAGTACAACTTTAGCTGCAGGAAAATGGAGGTTTTCATGTAATACTTTGTTTTCAGGAAATATGGCAATTCCAAAGGACGAACTTTTCGAGATTTGGTATAAACAAAATAACGCAAAAGAAAAAAATTACAGCTCAAAGTTGACTCCAATAAAAAAACCCGTTTCAAAATTTGTGAGTGGAAAAGTTGCAGACATATTTTAAAGATGAAGGGATGAACACTGATATCTTTTTCGGAGCCTAGTCATCAGTGCAAAAGGAAAAAGTAATCACATTTCATTTGATAAGAAACTATTCAAAAGAAGAGTTGGCTTTTGTAACTGCCTCTAGCTTACGGTTATCAGGTCAGCGGGATGCAGCATCGTCCAGCCTCAGTGATAGTTAAATATACTCCAGAAGCGGCAGTAGATACATAAATCAAAAGTTTACAGTTAAAACGTATTTAGAAATACGATCTGGGGCTAAGTGAAGTTCTGCTGACATTTACCCAGCATTTAAATTCCTTAGAGAAGAAAAAATTGCATGCTATCCTCCAAAAGAATCCATTCTTATAACTGCTCTGTCAGCGGAAGTCCACCTGCAAGCGTTGGTGAGAAAAACTCTTGAAGGAACCGAAGAAAAGATTGTTGAAGAGAGAAAAAAAAATTTAAAGAAGACATGGGAATATTAGTAAATCTCCCAAAACAAGGCTTTGGGACGACCAATGAGGGCAACACAGCCAGACGTTTTTTCAATACCCTTCAAATGCTGCGGAAATAACGGGAGTTGACGAAAATCTAATTAAGCGATTTGCTTTCATACTTCAAACAATGTCATATGGATTCGCCGTTGAGTCCGAAGCATTTCGAAAGTATGCCATTTTGACCACAAAAATTTTTGTATATTTGTACCAATGGTATTACATGCCATCGAGCATTTACAAAATTTTGATTCATGGGGCAGATATTATTAATAAAGCATTACTTTCAACAGGAAAGCTCTCAGAGGAAGCACTGGAGAATAGAAATAAAAATTTTAAGAGCTACAGGCAAAACATTATAACAAAGATGTCTCGTAAATATACAATGGAAGATTTATTCAATATTTGTTTTTTGTCGTCGATCCCCTAATATACTCTATTTCAGAAAAGAACTCGAATGAATTTAAGGCAAATGAGGCATTCGACAAAGAAGTACTTAAGCTATTGTCAAACCCAGAAGCAAATTTTGAACAAGGCTCCGACATCTCACACCTAGATGAAGAGTTCAACTTAGATTTTTTTGATTTTGATTACATTTATTTAAGTTTATTGCAATTACTTATTACTACATACAAAAATATGCTTTTCTTCTCTAATGAATTTTTTTAACTTCGATATAACCTTTCTTAATTTAAATTTATTTAGCTCAATGAAAACTTAAAAAGTGGTGAAATAATAATAAATGTCTACAAATAATATATTTATTTTTATGTAAAAGCGTTAGTTGGTGAGTAGAGCCAGAAAAATTAATTATTTATTCCAATCGTGACTTTATATCAGCTATATTGATGATATATCACACTGTGCGGCTGCCTTGGGAAGCGCAGCCAGGAGCTCAACAACACCGCCTGTATTAGAACGGCGCCTCTCCAACACCGGCCCACCTTGGGGTGTAACCATGGTCTTACCGCGTCACGGGGATCTTCCGCGGCGGACCAAATGAGTTTCCCCTATACAATAATTTCACAACCACGCTTGCCATGTCAAGCAAGTGGTCGTAAGAACAAGATGAATAACAACCAGAAACAAAACAACAAGAAAAGAAACGGGATTAGCAGTAGAAGGCCGCGCAGATACTCCAGGCAATTCCTGGAAAGCCTCACAACAGAGGAGCCAACGAAATCCAGCACCGGAGGGACGAAGAAACCCCTCCCCGGAGTGCATAGAGACCCGGCATTTAAAACAACTCCAAGGGTAATATCCCTCCAGGAGAGCAGCGCGGGCTCATAAAAGAGCATAAACTGCAAACAGCGACGAAACCCACGATTCCTAGCGGCCTCTCGGCCACTGGTGAGCAGCGCAGGCCAAACAAACAAGGGGAGCAGAACGCGACATCAGGCGATAAGCTCGCTATCCATGGAGGCCCCAGTACACCAATGTGCATCGCGGGGTCCGGAGACAATCAAGCAAATGACCACGAAAACAAGGACACAAGAGCGAAGCGGGGCTACGACGGTTTACCTAAGAACGTTGTTGGAAGAAACACTAACAACTACCCTAGCAGGCCCTCTAGAGGGTCGGGTAAGTCCAGGCGCTCGCCGTCTAAGCATGACTCAGGAAGCAGCTAACAGAGCAACTGAGAAAGGTCCCAGAAGGGGAACAACAAAGAGTGAAATACATAGGAGTGGAAGCGGCCCAACAGAAGGCATAATAGAGGCAAGATACCTGCATTACCACCACCGGGCTGACCAGGAGCGCTTGATGACAGATGGCGCCTAGGACTAAGTGGGTCTGGAGTAAAATGGTATATCCGATACCTTGAGGAGTGCCTGTCACCCATGAAGGCAAGAGCCAGGGCGAGTGAGCACAGGCATAAACCAGACCACGACCAGGTTTCATGTGGTCATAAAAACCGCTCCCGAGATGGTCGGGCTAGTACCTTTATCGATAACGCTCCCAAAGGCCTTCGCGGAGTGTCCTTATCGCTACAACAACAACAACGAGGATGCAGAGCAGAAAATAAGAGACAGCCAGCGATAGCTGGCAAGCATGCAACCGCTCCCACTGAAAAGCGCAGGATTGGGCAATTTACTCCGGAGGAAAATCCGAGCTCAAAGAGGCAAAGGGCCTATGCTCCCCTGAAGACTATACCAGGGCGGCTGGGAAACCCGCTGAAAGACCAAATAGAGAGGAGATGTCAGCAGAGAGTCGCATTGCGAAGTCATATTGGGAACAGTGGAACAGTTTAGAGTTGATATCCGGTTGCTTGCATCGAGTATGGGAGAGTGAAGATGGTCAATGTAAGAGGAACCTGATAGTTGTTCCCAGGAAAAGGATTCCTGACGTTCTCAACGAGCTACATAATGGTCCAAGTGGATGTCATCTGGGAATCACGAAGACGCTCGAGAAGATTGAGCAGAGATTCTATTGGGTTGGTTGCCGTGAGTCGGTCACTGAGTGGATTGCGAACTGCGAGGTTTGCAGCAGAGCGAAAGGGCCCAAAGCCCGAAGTCATGGCCAGATGAAGCAATATAACTCAGGTGCGCCATTTGAAAGGATCGCTATGGATGTCGCAGGTCCATTTCCTACTAACAACTGCGGAAACAAATATGTACTGGTGGCTATGGATTATTTCAGCAAATGGCCAGAGGTATACCCAATCCCAAATCAAGAAGCGGAAACAGTAGCAGAAGTGTTCATAAACAATTGGGTTGCAAGGTATGCTGTATCAATGGAGTTACATTCTGACCAAGGGAGATATTTTTGAATCAGCTGTGTTCCAAGAAATGTGTAAAACATTTGGCATTCGAAAAACACGGACAACTGCATTGCATCCTCAGTCCGATGGTATGGTGGAACGATTCAATAAAACATTGGAGGAGTTAAGTGCTTTTAATAAATTATCGCACAAAATTTTACTTAGTAAATTGGCCTGCGTAGGATTTCACTCATCTTTCTTATTGTGGATCAATTCATATTTAATGAATAGACGCTGCGTAGTTACGATTGATGGTGTGTCTTCTAACCAATTTGTTGCCTCCTCAGCGGTCCCCCAAGGCAGTATTTTAGGACGACTCCTATTTATACTATTTATTAACAACATAAGTGATTGTGTTTTACATGCAGAGTTTTTACTTTATGCCGACGATTTAAAAATTGTTTGTAATGTTAGAAACTTAGTTGACGCGGTGAACCTACAGAAGGATCTCGACAATCTTTATAGATGGTGTGTGAAATCGCGCCTCTCTTTAAATATTAAAAAATGTTTCCATTTATCTTTTTCCAAGCGTCAGTCCAATCTGAGTACATCGTACGCTATTGATACTGGTGTACTGCAATCCGTTACAGAATTTAAGGATTTAGGAGTTGTGTTTAATGCAAAGTTTAATTTCAACAGTCATTTAAATGGTATAATTTCGAAATCATTTTCTCTTTTGGGTTTCATTCGTCGCAACTCGTCTGAATTTGCCGACGCTTACACCCATAAACAACTCTTTACATCGCTTGTCCGGTCACACTTGGAGTATGCAGTCTTAATTTGTCGACCGTATGATCAGCTTTGGATCAATAGGATAGAGCGGGTGCAAAAAGTTTTTCTGAAACACGCATTACGTTCCCTTCGGTTTGAGGATCCAGCTCCCTCGAATGATGCTCGACGTATGCTAATAAATTTGAATTCTTTGAAAAAGCGACGGAAAGTTCTTTCACTTGGGTTCGTGTTTAACGTTATTAATGGCGTAATTGATTGTCCAGTTTTACTTGAGTGTATTCGTTTTTATGTTCCGCGAAGAAATCTGCGGACAATGTTCCCCTTTTATTTAGAAAATTTTAAAACCAAATATGCGAGTATGGCACCTATTGCTCGGGCATTGCGTGAAATGAGTGCTTTATTTTCAATCACAAACCATGTTGACTTTGCTTCCTCAAAATCACACTTTGTAAAAACACTTAATGCAATTTGTTAGTAAAAAACTTGTATTTTTTATTATTCTATATAATATTTACTTCCCTGTTTGGGATTTATCAAAATATATTGTTCTAGTCTGTACGGTATTTGGTACTGTAGACTTAAATAAATAAACAAATAAATAAATATAAAAGAGTGGGATACACGCATACCATTAGTCTTGATGGCTTACCGATCGGCAGTGCATGAGACAACGGGCCAAACTCCCGCAAAAGTAATTTTTGGCAATGACCTTCGACTGCCAGCTGATTTGGAGTTTGGGACAGATGCCGATGCGGAGAGAAATACCAAGAAATCCACTGGTGTCTTGGAGGAACAGCTGAGGGAAATACATGATCTTGTAAGACAACGAACCAAGATTATGAGTGACAAGATGAAAGCCAGATATGATAAAGCAATTAATTCGAAAGGTTTTCGGGAAGGAGATTTGGTACTGGTATACAACCCACAAGGAAAAAAAGGTTTGTCACCGAAATTATAGTGTAATTTGGAAGGCCCATACAAAATTATAAACCGAATCAACGATGTAGTTTACCGCATACAAACCATTGGCAAACCACGAAACAAAATGAAGGTGGTTCATTTGGAAAGGCTGGCAGCGTGTAGACCGGAAAATTTGTCTGATCGGGACGATCGCACTTAGGTGGAGGGCAGTGTGACGAATATTACCATCTCTAAGCTGTTACTAAGTAAAAGCACAAGAACAAAAACTTTAAAGCAAGCTGCGTAAACAAATTAATCATCATTTACCCACATACATACAAGGTAACAAAGAGATAACTCACACACAGATGTAGTCATCAGTCGAAGTAGTACTCACATATACACACGCATATGGCTATGCGAGAGGCCCCAGTAACAAAAGGTAATATATAGGAAATGAGTTGGTAATAGCCAAAGTGATGGTCTGCTGTTGAATTTTAACATAACGATGTCCTACGAAATTCATACCTGAACAACTCGCTTACCCGTGGATATTAACCAGTCAGTTATATCAATTACAAACTCACATACTTGGGTAAATGAATTGATCAGCTGTTCACCTTACCGACTCACATACTTTTATATAAATACTTTAGTTCAAAACAACAACGATTTTAAAACATTTGTCTCTTCTCTCACCCCGCAACCCCCAACTCGCTTACCTTTTTCAGTTCTGAGTTCTTTTGCGACTGGGGCTATATACAACAAATACGCACGCATATAGCTGGTAACCAAGTAGACAATTCTAGAAGAAGAAACGTTTAGACATTTGGGCAGAGAGTATAAAAGCAGCACAAGCTGAGTAGTCAGTAATCAGTTTTATTTAAACACGCAATTACTTGTATAAGTGTTATTGTGAAGTACCTTAAAGTAGTCTAATAAAGACCATTTTGCACTATTGAATATTGGAGTTGTTTATTCGATAATTTTGCGATTCGAACGTTTGCAGAAGGTTGGCAATAAGCGGAGTTTCCCTAAATTCGTTACAATATAATGTCACTAAACCTGCCGAAGTGCAAGTTCATGTGCTTTACAAGGAAATCATTCCAATCCTACGAGTATATGATCGATGATTACACAATTAACCATGTTATTAGTTTTGTTGACCTTGGGGTTACGATGGACCCTAAAATTGCACATAGAAGGTTGCGTGAACAGAGTCAAAGAGACTTTGGCGTTCGTCAAACGACGGTCTAAAGAATTCGATGATCCATATATTACTAAAACTCTCTTTATATCTTTGGTGCGGCCAATATTAGAATACGCTTCGATAATCTGGAACCCTCGTTACCAGACGTACTGCGACAAATTAGGGTCGGTTCCTGATTTTTGCGCTAAGGGACTTACCATGGGACCCCTCAAGGATTCTTCCTCCCTACTCCTGCCGTTTAAAACTTACTCAGCTCCCTACGTTACGGAGTCGTAGGGAGATGGTATGTGTGTTATTTGTAGTAAAACTTATTAGAGGGATGGTAAATAGCCCTTTTCTGCTCGGTGAAATTTTATTTAATGTTCCCTTTAGACCATCTAGACACTTTCAACCGCTTCATATAAGCACATGCAGATCGAATTTTGAAATGTACGAACCTCTTCGTTGTCTGTGTACTGACTTCAATAAGCACAGCAAAAGCATTGATACGTGTGACTCACTCTACGTAATAAAAAAATCTGCTGACTACCTTAAATACGCAATGATTTGGGTGGGTGGCTTGGAATCACGTAGATATAGAATAGGAATCGAGATAGATATAGATTTCCATATATCAAAATCATCAGTATCGAAAAAAAATTTGATTGAGCCGTACAACGTTTCGTGAGCCTTTTCTATGTTTGATGTCAAAATCGAAACTTTGGAGTTTTAAACTCCATCTAGTAAGTCGTCCATCAAGGTCTTTTTGGTTCATAAGCCATTTTAAGCTCGCGTGGTCCGTTATTATCGTGAAGGGCAAGCCCTCCACGTAAGGTCGAAATCGTTTAACGCTTAGAACTGCTGCGTAACATTCCAGTTCTGTCACACTGTAGTTTTTCTGTGCTTTATTCAGTTTTGAGGACATATATGCAATTGGTCTTTCGTTATTGGAAAAGAACCCCGCCCACTCCGTCTGTCGATGCATCGCATTGGGTGTAGAAACGTCTGCTAAACTCTGGATGAGTTAGAACGGGCGCTGATATAAGGCTTTTTTTGAGTTGGTCAAATGCCCGTCTAGCGTCATTAGTCATAGTGAATTTCTTCATCTTTTCCTTGGTGAGGCAGTCGTGCAATGGAGCTGCAATAGTCGCGTAATCTTGTATGAAGGGTCGGTACCAGGCTGACATGCCTAGGAACCGTCGTAACTGTTTCGGGGTTTTCGGCTCGGGAAAGTCCCTCACATCTGCTACCTTGTTTGCATCAGTTCTAATGCAGCCGTCACCTACAAGATAACCAAGGTACCGAACTTCTTTATAACAAAATTTGCTTTCCTCTACATTTATCGTTAGGTTTGCTTCGCGCAGACACCGAGCGACCTTTTCTAACAAACATATATGAGACGAAAAATCATCAGAACAAACACACATTCACGTAACGAAGCGGGTATAACCTTGTCCATTGATCGACATATTCTTTATGCCGCGTTGCACAGTCCGAAGGGCATAACTGTAAATTGGTAGAGCGGGGGTCTCCCTGGCACTGTGAACGCTGTCTTCTCCCTCGACCTTTTTTCCAACGGAATCTGCCAGAAGGCGTCCTTCAGGTCTATGGCTGATATATACCTAGTATTTTGTAGCCGGCTAAGTATTCCGTCGATTTGAGGGAGGGGATAGGCGTCCTTGACGGTACGCTCATTTACCTTACGCGCATCAAGGCAAATTCGATTCTTAGTCCCCTTTATGACAAGTGAAACTGGTGAGTTCAACTACTATTGGATTCTTCGATTACTCCCATACTTAGCATTCGATCTAATTCCGCGTAAACTAACTTTTGAATCGCTGGTGAGATGGGGTAGTGGCGTTGTTTAACAGGTAAATTCTCATCGCATACCTCTATTACATGCTCTTCTAATCCGGTACGGCCTCATCCTAAGACAGCGAACGACGGGAATTGTGCCTTTACCCTCTCTAAAGCTACTGTCTAGTCTGGGGATAAGACATGTTGTACAGCGTCGAAGGACAAGTCTCCCTCCGCCGCAGCGAGCTCTGCTACTGTCGTGTGGGTTGGACGATCTGTTGGACCTCTACTAACTACATTTAGGTTGAAAACCTTCCAAAAATCAATCCCTAAATATACTTCTTGTTGGAGCCCTGGCACTATTAAAAACTCCAAGTTCCTACACATCTCATCCCACATCACTGGTAATACTATCACGCCTGTCACTGGTGGTTCTCCTCCGTTTGCCGTATTAATAAATTTATGTGTTATTGGCAGAATCCTTGCTTCGTGACCTTCTAAAAACTTCTCACTATTTTTCCCCAGACAATATGATCCTGCTCCCGAATCTAACAAAGCTAATGCGTCTTAACCCCCTATCTTTGTTTGCGCAAAAAGTCTATTGTCAGCCTTTAAAGTGACTATTGTCGAAATTATTTTGCTCCTGATTCTTCTAAACATCTTTCTCTTTTCTCTCATCTTTTGTATCTTTTTAAAATGTCTGCTTCTTTTTCTTTCTACTTACTCCTCATTAAATATTCTCCTCCGGGCTTCCTCATATTCTAGTTTATTTATATGTAAACTCTTCAATTCTCTCTCTCTCTTCTTTCTTACATCTAAAAATCAAAATTTCGATTCAAAGGTAATCACAAAATGTTAACTTTTCGAAATTAGATCAAAACTAAAAGTAAAAAAAAAACAAAGAGATTTGGATAATGAAATTCAAAATAATAAAGGAAACTTAACTCCTAGATTTAAATTAAAAATTGATTAAAAAAATATAAAGGCAATAAAGGTGTTATATTTATAAGAATAAAATAAAAACAAAATATTTAATAATTTTTAAGTCCAAAACAAATTTCAAAAAAAAAAATAAATAAAAATTGTAAAGTTTCAAATGAAATTCAAATCAAATTCAATGAATTATCGAAATTCAATGCAAAACCCTAAACCAAATAAAATACAACAACTTAAATTAAAACGGTCAAAGAGGTAATTGAAGTAATTGGAAAAAAATGTAATATTAACGGGATATACCCTGTTGAAAATAAATACTAATCTCCAAGATAGAAAAAATCAAACATTAGATTTAACCAAAGAAAGTAAAAAAAATGTATTTAAAGAAATAAGGTGAGGTAAAAAAACTATAAAAAATACAAAAATTGTAAAAATTGAATTTTTAAAATAAAAATTTTAAACTCCACATCTTAAATTGATATAAAAAAAACCAAAAGTATTTTGCATTAAAAGCACAAAAGTTTTTTTTCAGAAATTGAAAGTTTCACGATAAAACTAACAATGTGAATTGCGATTCGTTATTCGAATTCCACAACAGCAATCTCGCAAAAGAAATTACTGTCGATGTAATAAAAAATATGTTGTAATAATAATAAAATAAAAAAATTAAAAAAAATGTTTATGTAACTAAGTTTTCAATTGAATGAAATTTCAGCCCAAAAAAATTTTAAACGAAAAGATTTTCAAAAATAAAAAAATTTATATGTATTTATATATACATGGGTATACATATTTAGTATCAAGATGTGTTTAGATATACGTATGTGTTTGATTTTTTATCAGTTATACATACAACAGAACAAAAAAAAAATAGTTTATATTTGCTATAAAATATAATTCAAGGCGGGAATAACTTTACTCTATTAGTTTATTCCAATTTTGCGTATTCCTTCGATATTTTTCTTTACGAATACGTGTTCCTTACAAATTCAGTAACATTTTCTAAGTTTATAATACGGCTTCATTATTCAATTTGATTCCTCATACTGCTCTTCACTTGTTTTACATAGGTACGTTAATATAATAAATTTTAAATATTCAGAGTTCCTAAGTTTTTTGCAATCGGTATCCGCCCTGGAAGTCATTAGACCATAAATAATAAAACAAATTTGAAAAATTTCGCCTTCACATTTTCTGCAATTAATCAATTCCATTTTAAATGCTTTTTTTTCGAGTTTAAATCCCAAACCGTATTTATTACATCATCCAAGTAGCACAATTTCCAGATTAGTATCCGCTGCAAGATTCCTTACAAATTCCTTATTCATTCCCTAATAATTGCTTATACGCCTTATAAAACCCTTATTAAACCATACTTAATAAATCAATACAATACGAGATTTTTTTGAATAAAGCGGTGCGTCCGTGAATATATGAGAATTTTTTTTTAATAAAGCGGTGCGTCCGTGAATATACCAATATACCATTTTTTTTTAAACGGTGCGTCCGTGAATATGTACCAAAGTTTGACTCTTTTGAAACTTAAAATTTACAGTTTCCGAAATACAAGCATAAACCCAATCTAAACATTTTCAGCCTAGGCCTAATTCCAAAAACTTTTTCTTTCAATTTCAATTTTAATCTCAACCCACTCATTGAGTTCGCCATACTACACCTTTTCAAGTTTATAATGAGATAATGCATGTTTATATTGAGAAAATATAAATTGATAATGAGAAATATGAGTTTATATTGAGAAAATACAATTGATAATGAAAAATGTAATTTTATAATGAGAATATATAACTTGGTAATGAGAAATGTAACTTCATATTGATAAAATATAAATTGATAATGAGAAACGGTACTTCATATTGAGAATATAGAAATTGATAATGAGAAAATAAAAATATTTTGTTTTTATTTATACTTGTTTTTACTTAGGTGGACCCGTATTAAAAAGCGTTCACCGCTAAAAATGTCTGTTGTGGATGACGAAATCCACGGTCGAGGTTATAATGTAAAAAATCTTACTTAAGTAAGTCAGCAAATATGGTAGTACCTTGAAAAAGCAGTGGATGCACCAAGGAGAGGGCTATAATTTGTCTTTATGCTGTATCCCCGAAATATTGCAGCATTGGCTCACCGACTCTAGATCAGCTTAGTTGCAACTTTTTAATCTTAAAATTTTATATTTCTTCATTATTAAATTATATTTTCTCATTATCAATTCATATTTCTCACTATCAATTTACGTATTCTCAAGAAGTAACGTCTCAGTATCAATTTATATTTTCTCATTAAGAAGTTACGCTTCTCATTATCAATTTTTATTTTCTCGTTATAAAGTTGGATTTCCCATTATCGATTTGCGTTTTCTCAATATAAACATATATTTCTCAATATAAAGTTATATATTCTCATTATAAACTGGAAAAGGTGTAGAAACTAAATTTTCAGTCATAAATTTCACTAATAAGTCTTTTATGGAAATCTCAATTAAATATTTAAATACTTCAAGCAAACTCCAAGATTTCAATATATTGAATCAAATAATTTTCTTATTCATCCGAAGACGGAAAAGAAAAATTGTATCTCTGCCTGGAGATATTTGCAGTTGAAGTTGGCGATTTCCATGTGGTTGTTGTAATGTTGTTGTGCCCACAAAAAAAAGTGTGAACATAATTGTTATGCGCGGATATAGTTTTGGTCTCCAAACCGGTGTTGGACCCAGCCAGGGTAATTTTTTATAAGCGCGGCCGAAGGTTGCCAACGCAGAAAGGTGTTATGCACAAAAATACTATGGATCCCACCCCCGGTTTCGGAGGAACCCGCGGGTAATTTTTCGGTTTTTCGTTAATATCTTTTGAACGAGTTGAAGTTTTTATTTTCCGCCTTCGGATTAACTATTAATACTGGCGTCAAGGCACGTCGTTTGACACCTCTCTCGATATTTTTGGTAGGGTATTAGCAGTCGATCCCTCAACTAGACTTTTACCATTTTTTATAAGCGCGGCCAAAGGCCGCCAATGCAGAAAGGTATTCTGCGCAAAAATACTATGGATTCCACCCCCCGGTTTTGGAGGAACCCGCGGGTAATTTTTCGGGTTTTCGTTAATATCTTTTGAACGAGTTGAAGTTTTTAATGAATTGTTTAGTAAAATCTGGAGTAAGTAATTTTGGTGAAAGTAACGCTGCTTTCAAAGATAAAAATGCTCTTTCGCACTCAACATCCCAAACGAATTCAACTCTTTTTCTGCTTAATCGGTTAAGAGGCGCTGCCAGAGACGGAAAATTTGGTAAACCTTCTGTAGCAGTTTGCAATCGCGACGAATCGTCGTACCGCGTCTTTATCAGTCGGTTTTGTATACTTTTTAATAGCGTTTACTTTGGTCGTCTGGCAACAAACCTTTGGCTGAACATTTGTGACCTAAAAATGTAACTTCTGGTCGTAAAAAGTTGCACTTATTTGGGTTAAGTTTGAGATTGAAGAACCTACAAGTATTGAAAAATTTTGAAAGATTTTTAATATGGTTTTCTTCACTACAACCGATGACGATAATATCGTCGACGTACAAGAATGCGACATTGGGTGGTATCCCCGAAAAAGCTATTGTCATCATTCGTGAGAATGAATTTGGTGCTATATTTAAGCCGAATGGAAGAACTTTCCATCTAAATGCACCTCGGTCAGTGCCGAAATAAGTAATGTCACGAGAGTGAGGATGAAAGGGTATTTGATGAAATCCCGAAAAAAGATCTAGTGTCGAAAAATACTTTGCTCTACCGAGATTATCTAAAATATCGTGAACTCTAGCTAGTGGAAACTTATCAGCAATGAGTTTTTTGTTTACTGCGCGAAAATCTACGCACAAGCGATAAGCTTTTTGCCCATTGGTATTCTTCTTTGGGACTACAATCAAAGGACTATTGTAATTGGAGTAACTGGGTTCAATCAAATCGTTGTCTAACAGTTTATTTACTTGGCGATTTATTTCTTCGCGTTGAGAGTATGGCAATAGATAGTTTTTGCAAAGGTCAATTAATTTACTGTGAGCATGTTGAGGTATTTGATTTTTTAAAATTGAAGTCAGTTTTTTCGTACGTTTGTCATCTGTTTATGTCCTGTTAATTGTCTATGAACATACAGGTCTTACAGACTGCCAATAATGGTAGATACAAAAAATATTAACACAAAGATTACAAAATATACATGTAAATATATAGTTTACAATAAATAATAAGTTCTTATAACAAACAAATTAAAAACAATTAAATAGCTGACTTTAAAATATTTATAAAAGCGTCCCTACACATAGAAAAATCAAGCTCAATAGAAGATGAAATCTTATTGAATTCGTTCAGGGCACGTGCAATTGGCGCATTCCTTCCATAATAGGTTCTAATATTGATACCATAAAACGGGCAAACATTACGAAGATCCCTCCTTGGAACATTAAAATTAATTTCCACAAGAAGGTCAGCGCAGTCTACATCTCCGTGGTAATGCCAAACAAGAAAGTCAAGGAGAGAATAGATCTCATGGCTTCCAGGGATTTAAGATTCAAAAGAAGTAAACGATCAGTATATGGAGGAAGAGGGTATGTAAACCGTAATGACCGTAAAGCATACTTAAGAAAAACTTTTTGAACTCGCTCAAGCCTGTTGATTGAGAATTGTTGGAAAGGTCTCCAAATGATGGTAGCATACTCAAGATGAGAACGCACGAATGAGGAGTAGAATACTTTTAAAGTATACGGGTCAGAAAACTCCGAACTATTACGCCGAATGAAGCCTAGCATAGCATAGGCCTTGGCAATGATGAAATCAATATGGTTCACGAACATAAATTTTGTATCAAATAAAACCCCAAGATCTTTGATTTTTTCAACAGTCTGCAACGTACTGTTAGCGATACTTAACGAACTGTTGAGATTTGAACGAGATTTTGAGTAGGTTACGTGAAAGCATTTATTTATATTTAATGAAAGATGAGATCTAATGCACCAGGAGTAAAGTTTATCAATATCAGCTTGAAGATTAATCATATCGTTTGCGGAATTTACAACAGAGTAAACTTGGAGATCATCGGCGTACAACAAAAATATAGCGTAAGAGAAGCATGAGCTAATTTCATTGATGAATAAGACAAAAAGTAATGGTCCCAAAATACTACCGTGCGGGACGCCCGATGTCGCCAAAAAGGGATCTGATGATACCCCATCAATAGAGACGGCACACCATCTATTACTTAGACATGATTTTAGCCACTGCAAAAAGGTTGAATGAAAGCCAAGGCAGTACAGTTTGTGAATTAGAACATCATGCGATACCTTATCAAAAGCTTTGGAAAAGTCGGTGTAAATACAGTCGACCTGAATACCAGATGAAAAGGCAGAGATACAATATTCACTGAACTCCACAAGACTGGAAACGGTAGAGCGACCAGAAACAAACCCATGCTGTTTCGGACAGATCAAGTGCTTCACTGAAAAATAAATCTTTTCCTTGACAACGCACTCAAATAGCTTAGAAACGGTGGAAAGCTTTGAAATTGGCCTGTTTGCAGACATCAGTCTTAATGCCAGATTTATAAATAGGAGTTATCGAGGCGAATTTCCAAGCATCAATAAACTCACGAAAGTTAAGTGACAAATTGAACATGATCTCTAACGGGACAACTAGGGAAGTGCATCCTTTTAGCAAGGCAGCCGAGAGACCATCAATGTCAGCTTTAGTAGAGTTGCTCAGTTTCGAGATACCACTGAAGATATCTTCAAATGAAATTGACATTGAACCAAAATTTAGGGAAGAAGAAATTTCAGACGAGAAGTCAGACGAGGGACTAGCATCATGATTAGCAAAATTAGAACTAAAAAATTCAGCAAACGCGTTAGCCATATTGTGGGGAGTGTTAGCAGGTCTGTCATTGTAGAAGACGGTGGCAGGCACCGAGGAGCGAGATTTCTTCGACTTAACGTAATTCCAGAATGCTTTCGGGTTAGACTTTGTATTCGTCTCAAAGCTTGTAATGCAGTTTCTGTAAAGAAACTTCTCTAAACAGTTGAAATCCTTCACATAATGTTTATATTTGGTAAAAAAAATAACGGGTTTTTGGTTCTTTTAAACTTTTTGAAGAACTTGTTTCTTAAATTCTTCAACTTTTTTAACCTTGTTGTGTACCATGACAACCTATATGGTTTCCTTTTCGCAACTGGTACATGTCTCGTACACAGATCAAAGAGAGTCGACTTAAATATTTCAAAGCAATGACCAACATCAGAGATGGAAAGCAAATTGGCCCACTCTATTTCAGCTAGATCCTGATCGAGTCTAGAAAAATCGCACTTCGAAAAGTTAAATGAAAAATCATCAATTAAAGAGCGAGCTCCAAACTCATAAAATTCGAGTTTAAGAATTAGAGCAGAATGGTGCATATCCGTCGGAGCGAATGGCGCATGGCACTCAGAAAGATTAGAATATATGTCATTACTAATAAAAATAAGATCTAGCATTCTATCGAGCCTGTTTTTGAAACTATTGATTTGATGCAAATTTAGACTTAAGATATTATCTATAACGTATGACTCAAAAGACTTAGTAATATTATTAGGTAATAGGCCTGACGCAGAGTAACTATGAGACCAAGAAATATCACAAAGGTTAAAATCCCCTAAAACACATAAGTGATTATCTCCTAATTTATTTAAAAATAGGGACGATATATTGTTAACATGAGCTTTGTAAATTTCTTCCAATCTGTTCGGCGGTATGTATGATGCAACCAGATATAGAGATCCAGACTGTGGAGAACCACGGACATTGACGCAGATCTGGTCAAGGATGGTATCAGAATTATCTAACATAATAAGGGAGGCATTATACTTGCGTTTAACAGCGATTAGTACACCACCCCCTCTTGAACGCCCATTTTTAGTACAATCCCTGTCCTTACGAAAAACGACGAATAGCTTGGGATCGAAGAACGCAGGGTCGAAGAAATCCGAAGTAAGCCAGCATTCAACAATGACAAGAATATCGTACTCCAATTGGCAACTAAATGCCCTCAAAATGTGCGATTTAGTCCTGATACCAGAAGCATTTTGGAAATACACTTTAAGCTGTTTGTTAATTATGTTCTCATTACTGCTGGAAGCTAGGTGAACTGGAGTTGCTTTTCCACTTGAGGAAAAAAACGGAAAGGGCGAACATTCACACCAGCAGGCCACAAGTCTGGCGATAAAATTTTCTCATAAACAGCATTAGTAACACCAAGCTTAAAGTTGACTTTGGTTATTGAGTCAACAGGTGTATCTTTCTTAACGAGCCCTTTGCATGAAAAATTAGACCGATCAGCCTTCAGATGCCTTACCAGGTAGCTAATAATATCATTAGAAGAAACTGACGGCTGAAATGACGATAGATGAAGCCAAATCATTCCAACGACTACCAACTCATTATTAGCATTAGAGCCAACGAAATTTGGCATACGACGCTTGAAAACTTCAGTGCTATCTTTCAGCGCAGAAGGGGATAAAGATGCAGGCGTAGAAATAGATGTAGATGTGAACGTAGAAGTAGAAGATGATAAGCCAGGTGCAGAAGTTGTAATCGAACCGACAGTGCTAGGCGGCTTACGACTTTTGTATGTTTGTTTGGTTTTAACATTGTTTTTATTACCAGCGCCATCCATACAGGTAACATTAGAGTTATTAGCCTGTGACGATCTACACTATTAGCAGAATTGTTAACAGAGTTATTCTCATAGGTTTGAGACATAGCTATGGTGGTAGCATTGTTAATAGCTATTGGTACTGAAAAATTATTTTTGTTGTTTTCAACGTTCATAGCACTATTTTTAACAGTAGAACAAGCATCAACATTGGTAGCCATAACACACGTATTAGCAACTGCTGTATGTTTAGAAGCAGCAGGCAAAGCAGAAAGAATAACTACTTTTTCACTTGTCGTGTGAGACGATGAGGAAGTACCATTCGAACGAACATTGGAAACAGCAGCAATGCATCACTAAGAGGAAGAGCGAGAGCGACAGGTAGCCAGCGGCAAGTTACAGAGCGCATTCTGCATAGAGCTTAACTTAACTTGCAGGTCGCTGACTTGTCGACGTAAACTATTACCTTCGTCTATTGATGTTTTAAGCAGACGTAAAATCTTCTCTTCATTGCCTTTCAGCACAGCAATATCACACACTAACGACTTCAATGTTTTTTCTATATTGCACAAATTATCGTGATTGTTTTTGTTTTGCATATCTTCATTGAGTGAACCAGGAGGCAGCAAGGGCAGGTCATTTACAATACTCGATGACGCTTTGTTAGATGATGATTTAAGAGAGGCGGGCGGCGATCGAATCGACCCACGACGCTCACACGCACAAGCTTTACAGTAAAAAGCACTATTAGACTCTCTTAAAAAGTCTAAGTCAGTCTCCAAAACACCCAGACAGGGAAGATGAAAAAGTACCGAACACTTAGCACATTGAACCTTAGGTTGAGTGCGCTCAACTCTAAGACCACAAATACAAGGCATTAGAGTAAAACAAGCAACAAAAGCGATTAACTATGTCACAGTACATATAGCAAATACAAAATCGTTGCAGAGCGATTAAAAAACACGTCCGGTCAGTACGACTTTTCGAAAGTTTTTCTGTCCGAATACTGTTTCTTTTCACATACTTTACATCATCCGTGGTGTTTATGACTTTAATTATTGGGGTACTGGAATTAACAATACACCTCGCTGTGAAAGCGCCTTTTACAATTTCCTGCGAGTCCACGAAAAGTGGCTCGGCTGAATCTCCTAAATCAAAAAGTCTGAAGATTTCACATGTGGGAGGAATGATACAACTGTCGCTTTCTGTTCCGTGCAGGATTGGTACCGCGACTTTTTCATGACCTACCGGAAAAGAAATACTATTTCTTTCATAATTAATAATGCATTTGTTAATTTTCAGGAAATCTTTACCCAGTATGCCATCGGATGGATCTTCACATACTACATGTAAAGTATGTTTAAGAGAAGAGTTTGAAAATTTTAAATTTACTGTAATTTTACCTAAAGTGGAAACTGAATTGGAAGTGGCACCGGTAATGTTAATAATGTCGTTTGTATTTAATGAGATATTACTGTCGATACATGATATTTTTATTAAAGAAATGTCGGCTTGAGTGTCTACTGAGAAAGAAAATTGTTGTGACTCGTTAAGTTGTAATTCTATGAAATCTGAGTAATTTAAATTTAAACAATAGATGCCTATTGGTGATATAAGGAACATAAGCCTTACACAAAATTATTATAAGGTATACTATGTGGTTGGGCCTTAAGTTGTATTTGACAGGCGCGTATTTTTGGTAGGTGGTGGTGGAAGTTTTTGTGAAACATTATGCGGAAAATGGCAGTGAAAATATATAATTAAATAAAACAAAGTAAAGAAAGCGTTAAATAATAAAAAACATTTAAAAACTACAACTAAATTATATAGAAATAATCAAAAAAAAAAACTTTAAATAATAAAATATATTAAACCTACAAATAAACGGTACAGAAGTAATACGAAATCTCTAATTTAATAAAATCGACTAAAAACTACATTAAATATAAGGTCAAAATGTGAAAATTTTCATACAACATAATGCTATTAAGGAACGGAATTTAAAACCCACGCCACTAGCCAACTGTACAACATCGCCATTTTTAAACGCCGCCACCACCACCACCACCAGCATTTAACATCACCGCCAGCAGCAACAGAACCAGCAGCGACTTAAGTCTGCCAGCGCAGCAGCAGCAGCAGCGAACGCCAGCAGCAGCATTAACATCAGCGGCAGTCATCATAGCAGCAGTGAAGCAGAAAAATAAGTATATTTATGTATTAATAAAATTTTTCCTACGGGTTTTTTTTACATATATGTATACAAAAAATTTACAATTTTTATTAAGTGCGGTGCGGCCACATTAAATATTATAAATTTTTTTGAATTTGTATTACAACGGTGCGTCCGTTCTTATAAAATATTTTGGATTTTTTTGATAACAACGATGCCTCCGTTTATATAAAACACTTGGATTTTTTCTAAAACGGTGCGTGCGGATAAGTTTAACTACCCCAGTTTTCAACAATTTTTAAAATTTTCAAACCATTTTATAAATATCAACATTTTCAAGTCTGCAATTTTTATTTTTCTCAAATTTTTCAATTCACTTTACAAATTTACATTTTCTTCAAATTTTTCATATTTTCAAATTTCTAATTTAAAAACTTCTCAACTCATTTTACAAATTCTCATACTTTCAAGCTTCCACTTTTCAAATTTTCAAATCATTTCACAATTCTTCTTTTGCCTGAATTTCCATTTTTCAAATTTTCATTCTGCTTCAGTTTTTTAATACGTACATTTTCCAACAAAATATCACCATATAAGACTGTGTGAACTAGATAAGCAGTTTGCAGTCACCCTATACATTTGATATTTTTTTGATATATGCGGTGGTTCCGTGAAAAACCAATTAACATTTTTTTATATATGGGCAAATCCTGGCGTGACGGACGTTATGTTCGCACGCCCCTTTGGATTTTTAGATTGCACTACAGCAAAAAAGTATATGTGTCTTAAGGTAGAAGTAATACTGCGAGATAGTACTTACATAGAAAAAGTGTTATAACTGTAAGTATGTGGTGTTAAGAATTTTTTTGGCATCCAAACTAGTGTTCGGACGTTACTCAAAATGGAAGTAACATTTATGTTCTCCTATAACTCATCTAAATCCTGCGAATTGGGCAAAAGAAATATAAAGCCGCCAAGAAGGATTTGGAAGTGAAAAAATTAAGTAAGCGAAAGTCATTATCAAAACAGTCTACGGCTTTAATTGACCTTGTAATCATGACACAAATAAGTTTGCACGTTACGTTACGGGCATTATAATATGTTCCTCCAATGTAAATTATAAATTAAATCAAAAATAAATAGTATGAATATATAAGAAAACGGGTTTATTTTATAGCAAAATTAGTTGAACATAGAAATTGTGTTATCAGATATAAATATTTATTGGTTTTGACTTCGTTGTTATAGCAGCTTCTATATGATTCTTATGAGAGTAAGTAAAAGTGTGGTAAGGCATCAAGTTATTTATATTTTTTACATTATTCCATATTCCGTCTAAGTCTTGTGTTTCTTCATTTATTTTAACGGACGAAATATAAATTATTGGAAATTATGGATCCATGCTACGCATGTAAAGAGTGTTACTTGTGTGTAGCTGAAATGAGCAGACTGGACTTCGTTTTGTACTGTAATTCTATAGTTTTCAGCAAAATCAATTTGGATAACTAGTTCCCTGGGCTTAAGATTCATTTTTAAGTTTTCAAAATAAGTTTGTTGAGTGCGCTTAATAAATGTGTGCAGCTTGAATGCAGGCAACTGGGACTCTATTTCAAAAATGAGCTCTTTCATTGGCTCTTCAGATACACTTAAAAGCATCCGATTGTGGACAGTCCGCCAATGCTTCCATTTTATAATTTTATTCAGTTCACTTAAGAAGCGTAAAGGAACTAAAGTTGATGTTATGTCGAATTCACAATCTTTACATTGATTTAAAATACACATCTCATTATTGATATCGCAACAGACTTTTTTTAAAAAGTTATCAAACTTAGAAGGAAATAATGGAATTTTTTTCGACATAGCTTCCAACATGAAAGAAACGTTCGCATGGTATTTGCAGACACACATATTATGGGGCATGCCCCTACTCATAAGTACGGTTTTTGGTCTATTGTCGTAAAATTTTGTTCGTGATATACTTTTATGTACAAATTCTGTTTTAAATAATTGATATGCTTCATTTACAGTCATTACCATACAACGCTTATCTACAGGTAGCGAATTACGACCCTTCAAGACTGTATTTTTTCGTCCCGCCATTTGAACTGAAATGTCATCACGACCAAAAAATGTATGTGTTGTTTTAACGTCCTCATCTTCATTTTCTTCTTCGGTGTAGTTACAATCAGCTATGTTCTTGCCTACATACTTTTTATAAAGCACATCAATTATTTTACGCTTCTTATTGATATCTTGCGGCACCGCTTTCTCTACTTTTTAAGGGCCTTTCCTAAAGTTTTTTTACAGCTGTACGGCTCAACTACTATACCCTTTTCTGCTTTTTTTCTCTCTTGAAAAGTTCTCTGACGATTGTAGTTGCTTGTCCTTAATTTTTCAGCGAGCAAAGCGTCCCTTCCACACCGCATTTTCAGGTTTTTCCTAAATTTTCGTTTCCTTTCGGCATCTTTTTCGCGATATTCCTTTGATTTTGACTGATTTTCTTTTAAAGCTGATCGCCACGCTCTTGCCCTTTCTGCTGCAGTCTTCGCCATCTTTTCAACAAAATAATATAAATTCAAACTACTCTAAAATAATTGATATCAAGACTTACCGTTCGGACGTTACAAAAGTTATTATTTATGATTTGTTTTTCTTCTAACTTTAATACAACTTGCTTAATAAATGACTTCGCTGTATTTTTTTAACGCAACACTTTTTTTTTTGGACAAAAAATTGGAAATTTTCGTTATGGACGTTACATACTGGACGCTTAGCGTTAATGCGTGATTAACAGTTATACGGCTGAGTTGTAAGTATTGTCATAAGAGAATATCGAAGAGCAAAAATAGCTTTCAATAATAGAATAAATATTAAAGAGAGACATTTAGTATTGGATTAATGGAATTAGTAAAAAGTAAAATAAAAACACACAATAGCTGCATAAGAGAACGCACTTTTGACAAATATGTATTTTTTGGGCAGTCTTAAGAAAACCAGTAAAATAGTACTTATTTGAAGTATAAGACATATGAAGGCATCTATTTGCTATCGCGATTTTGCTATCGCGAAAAAAAATTTTTTTCACTTCTGGTTGACCACTTTACCCATATGCGGTGGTTCCGTGAAAAACCAATTAAGATTTTTTGATATATGCGGTGGATCCGTGAAAAACCAATTAACATTTTTTGATATAAGCTGTGGTTCAGTGAAAAACCAATTAAAATTTTTTTGATATAAGCGGTGGTTCTGTGAAAAACCAATCGAGATTTTTTTGAATAAAGCGGTGCGTCCGTGATTACCACTTTTTTGAGATTTTTACCAATTCATACTTATATACTTTTGTGCCATTTTAAATACAATTACTTCTTACAGATTTTTCATACAAATAGATTTCAGTTGCAATTAATTCTTTCAATAAATTTTTTAAAATTCCGTTAGCGACAATTCACTTTAAATCAGTTCAACTTTCCCAAAAAAAATTTTTTCCTTTTCTTTCCTCAACATTTCAGCTTCAATCTTAAATGCCTACATTCAAAAAAGTGCTTCATTAATTTCATAGTAGTTTCAACTGAATTCTTTTGCTATTCTGATAACTACATATGTACAACCTTAGAGATAGGAAGAGAGTTCACAAAACTTCAAATTCAGAATCAGAGTCCGATAAATAAACTTCAAGCTCCGAAAGTTTAACTTCATCTTCCACCGAAAAAGTCACAAAACAGGAAAATAAATTATCCTTGTCGGCTTCTTCTAATCAAAATCAAATCTTAACCATTCAAACAGTGCAAACTTAGTTACCCCTTCTTCTAACGTAAACCCAGATCTTAACGATCCAATTAGTACAAACGTTGCCTCACCTTCTTCTAATTCAGCTTCAGATCTTAAAGATCAAATCATGGCAACACTTGAGGAAAAGAAAACTTTAATTAACATGTGTGCTAATTCTATTAGAGAAAACTACAGCGGTGATCGTCTAGCACTTGAGACCTTTATAGATAAAATTGAATTACTTGAAGAGTTCGCCACTGAAAATTTAACTAATACCTTTATAGCATTTTTAAAATCAAAACTTGAGGGGTAAGCAGGGGCTTTAAGCAATACCAACGCAAGTAACTTCAGTCAATCAAATTAAAGTAGCTCTACGTATTAGGATCAAACCGGACAACTCCAAAGTTGTAACAGGGAAAATTGCAGCATTGCACGTTGACAATAACAATTATACAGATTTTGCCAAAAAAGTTGAAGATTTAGCTGACTCACTTGAGCAGTTTCTTATTATTGAAGGGATCACTCAAGCGAAAGATCGTGAAATGACAGTCGAGCAAACGGTTAAGGTGTGTCGTTTAAACGCAAAATCCAATTTAGTCAAAACTATTTTAGCCTCAACGGCATTCACTGATCCGAAAGACGTAGTAGCGAAACTAATTGTCGAACAAAATAACGAAGTAACAGAGCGTCAGGTTTTAGCTTTTCGATCGCGTGGTAACAATACACTCAGAAATTCACGTGATAGTTATCGTGGATTTTACCCAAATCACAGCTACACTGGTTATAGAAATACTAGTTCATTTTCATACAATTGCAACCGTAACGGTAACAATAGTCAGCGATACCGATATGATAATAGAAATAGATACCAAAATAGTAACAATAGCAATACACGTGCAAACTCAAATACAAATAATAGTAACAATAGAGGTAACAATTCAAGATCGTCCAACGGTAGAGGCAGAAATGCAAACGTCCGCGCTTTAAACGCGAGTGCCCCGCAGGAGCGAACACTGAGGGAGGCCGAACTAAGCAAGTAAGCGAACATCCCTCACCAATAGGCATCTATCGTTTAAATATAAATTACTCAGATTTCATAGAATTACAACTTAACGAGTCACGAAAATTTTGTTCTTTCTTAGTAGACACTCAAGCAGACATTTTTTTAATAAAAATATCATTTATAGGCAGTAATGTCTCATTAAATACAAACAACATTATTAACATTACCAGTGTCACTTCAAATTCAGTTTCCACTTTAGGTAAAATTACAGTAAATGTAAATTTTTCAAACTTTTCTCTTAAACATACTTTACATGTAGTAGATGAAGACTTTAATATTCCATCCAATGGCATATAAGGTAAAGACTTTCTGAAAATTAACAAATGCATTATTAATTATGAAAGAAATAGTATTTCCTTTCCGGTAGGTAATGAAAAAGTCGCGGTACCAATCCTGCACGGAACAGAAAGCGACAGTTGTATCTTTCCTCCCATATGTGAAATCTTCAGATTTTTTGATTTAGGAGATTCACCCGAGCCACTTTTCGTGGACTCGCAGGAAATTGAAAAAGGCGTTTTCACAGCTAGGTGCATTGTTAATTCCATTAACCCAATAATTAAAGTCATAAACACCACGGATGATGTAAAGTATGTGAAAAGAAAGAGTATTCGGACAGAAAAACTTTAAAATTATAATGTTTATTCAATCAACAAGACAGAATGTAGAGGTCCGGCGAATGCGACGGACCAGCCCACTACTAGTAAGAAAGTCTTGTCGCGAGGAGCTTTCCCAACGGGAGCCCTTGGGTCGAAGCCTGTCGGGAAAGGTAAGCGATCGACGCCGCGTAGGAAAGCTCTGGGTGATCGGCGCCTAGCTGAGAAGATCTTGGAGCGCTACGGCGGAAGGGATGCAGCTCAGATTTCTGAGAAGTATTCCCGGACGCTGGAGTGGGCCAGGAGCGTCGTAACTTGCGACGACCACACACCGGTGTCGAACGATGCGGGTGAGTAGCAGGGTTTGGGGGCTATGAAGCGGCAAAGGTCGGATGAGCGGAATGCCTCAAAGACAAAAAGGGCCCGAGGTGGGGTCGCAATTTCGTTTAGCGAAATCGCTAAACGAGCGGGCTCCATCACCCTCGGGGTCCTGGATAGGAGTAGGGAGGATGGTGCCACCTATATGACCGCTGTTATGGAGAGCCCAGATCCGCGGCCATGCTTGGAATACTCGGGGTGGTATCATGGATTTAGACTGATTACTTGTGCTGACGAGCGGTCGGTCTGTATCTTTAAGAAAATAATTTCTTTGGTTGGGGAGGTCTGGAGGGGAGCCAGACTCCAGGCCGTGCAACGGAGGGATCTCCCCCTTCGACCGAGGGCTCGAGTGTGGTTGCCTGCCGGGCCCTCTCAGCCGGAGAAAATACTTGAATTAATGCGTTACTGAAACCCGAACCTTCCGACGCATAACTGGAGGGTCCTCAGAGTAGAGGAGGCTGTTGGGCCACGTCGGCAAGTGCTGATTCTGCTAAAAGCAGAGTCCACCGGTCCTCTCTCTGACACGAGGGGGGTTATCTCCTATGGCCTCGAGCGTGTGGTTCTCAAAATCTACCAAGCCGATTCCAGGGGAGATGGTTCCTCTCCCCCAGAGACTATTCGGGAGGTGGAGGCGTCCGCAAGGGAGCCAGTACACATGGTTGTGGATGCTGATCCCCCTAATTTGGACAGCGAAAGCACTGTTGACGTCCCGTCAATAGCGGGATATGTCATCAGTGCTAGTCGTCTGCCTGTTAGGGCAGAGGAGGAGCTCCTAGCCTCCGAGGGCGAATCATCGACGGCGGGATCCGTCATCAGTGTAAGTCGTCTGTTTGGGGGGAGGAGGATCTCCTAGTCTCCGAGGGCGAAGCCGCCAAGGATGGGGTGCAGAAGAAGAAGGGTGGTGTTGATGGAAATCCGTCAAATCAATGTTCAGCATTCTAAGGCGGCTTCCGCAAACTTGTTGCTCTGTCTTGAGAAAGGCGGAATGGATATAGTCCTTGTCCAGGAGCCGTGGCTGAGTAGTAACGGCGGAAAAATTCCTGGATTAAGGACGGGAAAATTCAACACCTTGGTGCATGGGGAGGCAGGTAGGCCTAGATCCTGTGTGCTTATTAAAAAGGAATTTAAAGCTTTTATTCTCTCTAATTTCAGCAATGCTGACGTAACCACGGTCTGCCTCGAGCGAGGCAGTAACGAATTGTGGGTGGTCTCAGCGTATATGCCCCATGGGGACGTAACGGGACCACCACCTGTGATACTGGGCGAAATCACCGCTGAAGCAAGGCGGAGAGGTGTTGGCGTAATCATAGGTGCCGATGGTAATGCACACCATAGCATATGGGGGAGCTCGGATACGAACACCAGAGGTGAGTCTTTATTTACTTTTATTGTAGATGAGGGACTTTGTATATGTAATAGGGGGAATGACCCGACTTTTATTACTGCGGTAAGGGAGGAGGTCCTGGACCTCACCCTGGTTAGCAGAGAACTAGAAGATCGGATAACTGGCTGGAGGGTTCTCAACGAGCACTCCTTCTCTGATCACCGATATATTCAGTTCTCGGTGAGCGAAGAACGTCCCAGTAAAATATCTTTTAGGAACCCTAAAAGTACCTACTAGGACTTGTATTGTAGGAAGTTGGGAGAGCTATTGCCTGAGGCGCCTATCGTTGGTTCGGACCTGTCCGAATCTGAAATAGACGGTCTGGTGGAAAACTTCACCTTCAACAGTCCTGCCCACTGAAAACTTACAGGAGGAAGGGCAAGCCGCCCTGGTGGTCTGATTCCCTTGACGACCTGAGAGCGTCCAGTAGGCGGCTCTTTAACAGAGCCAGGAGGAGTAAACTACCCTCGGACTGAAAATGCCTGCCATCTCACTACGGGAAAGTCAAACATCCTGGGCTATAAATTCGTTCAAGCCCTATAAGTCACCAGGCCCGGATGGCATCATTCCTGCGCAACTTCAAAGGTCTTTAGGGATTTCCTGCCGCTGGTTGGCCATCATCTACACTAACTGCCTCACGCTTAACTATATCCCTAAGTCGTGGCATACGGGTAGGGTCATCTTCATTCCGAAGGCCGGCAGGAGCTCTCGTGTCACCTAAGGACTTCAGGCCAATCAGTCTCTCGTCGTTTCTTCTTAAGACGTTTGAGCGGCTGATTGACCTGTACCTAGGGGAAACGATACCTGGGGGGTTACTGTCGGCTTCACAGCATGCGTGCTGCGAGGGCAGATCGATGGAAACGGCTCTCCATTCGATTGTAAAGCAAATAGAGGGGTCTCTAGAACATAAAGAGTATGCTTTGGGTGCCTTTCTAGACATCGAGGGGGCTTTTAACAATGTCTTACCGGGGGAAATCGAGAGAGCTCTGGTGGGTTTAGGAGTCGAAGCGGCTCTGGTTGAATTTATTAGCAAACTTCTATGCGGCAGAATTGTCGCAGCGGAGTAGGGAGGGGCCATAATTAGGAAGAAGGTGTGCAGGGGCACGCCACAGGGGGGTGTTCTATCTCCTCTGCTCTGGGTTGTGGTAGTCAACGAGCTTCTTGTGGAGCTGGAAGCCAATGGCTGTCGGGTGGTTGCCTATGCAGATGACCTCGCTATCCTAGTCAGGGGCAAATTTCTGGGTACCCTGCGCGATGTTCTGCAGGGCTACCTGGATACTGTGGCTAGGTGGGCTGAATCATGTGGATTGGCGGTCAACCCGGGAAAAACAGAATTGGTTCTTTTACAAGGAGATATAAGATACCCGACTTCAGAACTCCTTCGATTGGAAGGGTACCGTTGGTACTTACTGACAGGGTTAAATATTTGGGAATCGTTCTGGACAAGAAGCTGTCCTGGAGGCCCAATGTGGAAGATAGGGCCAGGAAGGCCGTGGTTGCCTTGTAATGCTGCAGGGGGACTATCGGAAAGAGATGGGGGCTCTCGCCAGGAGTATTACACTGGCTTTATGAGATGGTGGTCAAACCGATTCTGTTCTACGGGGTGCTGGTCTGGTGGAAAGCACTGGACACGGCGAGCACCTCCAAAATGTTAGTGTCAGTGCAACGGACGGCGCTTATTGGTATCAGTGGCGCTATTAGAACAACACCTACCTTGGCACTGAATGTCATGCTGAATATACATCCAGTAGATGTTGCGGGCAAAGGAGCCGCCGCCCGGTCGTTGGTCAGGCTTCGTTATATGGGTTATATGCTTTCTGATTTCGGACACTCTAGCCCTCTTACTAGTTTCGACTTTATACCGGACAGGACGGACTATTGCATGCCGGTGGCCGCTCCCTATACAACCTTCACCCCAGCCATTCCCCCGAGGGAGGAGTGGAGAAGAGGAATTATCTGGGGCATGGGACCGGTTAACTTGTTCACGGATGGGTCGAAGTTGAACGGGAAGGTTGGCGGGGGGTCTTTTGTCAAGAGCTAAATGTAAGCCGCAAGTTTAAGTTGGCTGATCACTGCAGTGTATTCCAAGCGGAAGTTGCTGCGATTAAGGATGCGGTGGATGAAATGCTATCCAGCGCTTCTACGGTTAGGGAATTTAACATCTACTCTGTTAGCCAAGCGGCTATAACGGCCTTGAGCTCAACCAAAGTGCGATCGAGGGTGGTCTGGGAGTGCCTGACCTCACTTGCGATTGCATCGAATTATTTTACAATTAAGGTTATCTTGGTCCCGGGCCATAGAGATATTCCGGATAACTGTCAAGCGGATCTCTTAGCCCTAATCGGTACAACTGAACCGGATGAAGATGGCTGTAGGGATTTCGGGATTCCGCTAGACACCTGTGGATTGCTCTTCCATAGCTGGGCCTAGAGTCAGCTCAGCAAACGTTGGGCGGACACTACGTCTTGCAGGGTATCAAGATCTTTCTGGCCGAAAGTGGATGGCAGGAGGTCTACTGAAATAATTGGGTTCACTAAGGCTCACCTATCAATGGTCATTGGGGTTTTGACAGGGCACTGTCCCACGGGTATCCATGCGGTACGTCTCAATATATTGGAAACTCCATCCTGCTGCAGCTGTATGGAGGATGATGAGGTGGAATCACCAAATCACTTTATGCTTGACTGCCCAGCTTTTGCCAGAACTAGGCGAAAGTATTTCGGTCGTGACTTACTTGGATCTCCCGAGGAGCTATCCAAGGTCGAGATCGGGATCATTCCGAACTTTATCGTTGCTACCCAACGATTTTCTAAGTAGTTATATCTACGTCACCGTTAGTTTAGTTTATTATATGTGGTATCACAGCGGACCGTCATGTTGTCCAAGTAAGCTTCCTCTATCAGGGAAGCTACCACCCAACCTAACCTAACCTAACTTTAACATTTTTTAATTTATCTTGCAACAAAATGTAAAATTGCTCCGGATGAACGAATTGCGAAAAGGAAGGTACACCCTAATATTTTCGTTCATCCGAACCAATTAATAGAATACAAAAGAAGGATATGGCACACGTGTTTAATTAATTAATTTGCCAAATTCTTCTTTTGAAAAGGAAGGCTGATATAAGGAACATAAACCTTAAACAAAATTATTATAAGGTATACTATGTGGTTGGGCCTTAAGTTGTATTTGACAGGCGCGTGCAGGTGGCAACGCGCATGTCAAATACAACTGCGGCCCACATCACTGACATAAAAATGTGATACACAGAATAATTTTCGCTTTCGCACACGCTGGACGTTTTGAGTGTCCGTTCTTAAAATAAATAAACGGGAAACCTAAAAGTTAAATTGATTTGAGTATTTTTATTAAATACACGGGAACGTGGCGAGGACGACCACCACGCTAAGATCCCGACACAAAATTAAAAGAACGCCGAAGTTTGAAGGCAGCGCCCTCCACGATTTTAATAGCAGCAGGTGGGGTAACAGGTGAGCGAAACGCAAGCTCACCAATTTGGGGTTAGCTTACAGTGAGGGAAGTTCGCTTACTCGCTTAGTTCGTTCTCCCTCAGTGTTCGCGCCTGAGGGGCACTAACGTTTAAAGCGCGTACGTTTGCGTTTCTACCTCTACCGTTTGACGATCTTGAATTGTTGCTTCTGTTGTTACTATTATTTGAGTTTGAATTTATACGCGTATTACTGTTGTTACTATTTTGGTTTCTATTTCTATTGTCATATCTATATCGCTGACTATTGTTACCGTTACGGTTGCTATTGTATGAGAATGAACTATTATTTCTATAACCAGTATAGCTATGATTAGGGAAAAAACCACGATAACTACCACGTGAATTTCTGAATGTATTGTTACGACGCGATCGGAAAGCTAGAACCTGACGCTGTTACTTCGTTGTTTTGTTCTACAAATAGTTTTGCTACTACGTCTTTCAGATCAGTGAATGCCGTTGAGGCTAAAATGGTTTTGACTAAATTTGATCTTACATTTAAACGCCACACGTTATCCGTTTTTCGACTGCCATTTCATGAGCTTTTGCTTGAGTGATCCCTTCAATAATAAGGGACCGCTCAAGTGAGTCAGCTAATTCAACTTTTTTACCAAAATCTGCATAATTGTTATTGTTAACGTGCAACGCTGCAATTTTCCCTGCTACAACTTTCAAGTTGTCTGGTTTGATCCTACTACGTAGAGCTACTTTAATTTCATTGACTGAAGTTACTTGTCTTGGCATTGCTTCACGGGCTTTACCCTCCATTTTTGATTTTAAAAATGCTATAAAAGTATTAGTTAAATTTGCATTAGCGAACTCTTCAAGTAATTCAATTTTGTCGATAAAAGTCTCAAGTGCTAGAGGATCACCGCTGTAGTTTTCTCTAATAGAATTCTACATGTTGATGAAAGTTTTCTTTTCCTCAAGTGTTGCCATGATTTTATAGTTAAGATCTGAAGCTGAATTGGAAGGAGGTGAGGCAACGTTTGTACTAATTGGATCGTTAAGATCTGAATCTAAATTAGAAGTTGAAGTTAATTTTTTGTTGGAAGAATCTTCGAACCCTGTGAAATCTGCTGACAGAGAAAATTTATTTTCCTGTTTTGTGACTTTTTCGGTCGAAGATGAAGTTACAACGTTTGTACTAATTGGATCGTTAAGATCTGAATCTAAATTAGAAGTTGAAGTTAATTTTTTGTTGGAAGAATCTTCGAACCCTGTGAAATCTGCTGACAAAGATAATTTATTTTCCTGTTTTGTGACTTTTTCGGTCGAAGATGAAGTTAAACTTTCGGAGCTTGAACCTAATTTTTAGGAATCTGGTTCTGAATTAGAAGTTTTGTGAACTCTCTTCCTATCTCTAAAGTTGTACATATGCAGTTATCAGAATAGCAAAAGAATTCAGTTGAAACTACTATGAAATTAATGAAGCACTTATTTAAATGTCGGAATTTATAATTGAAGTTGAAATGTTGAGGAAAAAGAAAAAAAAAATTTTTGTAAAAGGGAACTGATTTACAGTGAATTGTCGCTAACGAAATATTTAAAATTTATTGGAAGCATTAATTGCAACTGAAATATAATTGTATAAAAAGCAATTGAATTTAAAATGTCTCAAAAGTATGTAAGTAGGAATTGGTAAAAATCTCAAAAATGTGGTTATCACGGACGTACCGCTTTATTCAAAAAAAATCTTAATTGGCTTTTCACGGAACCATAGTTTTATATCAAAAAAAATATCGTTTGGTTTTTCACGGAACCGCCGCTTTATATCAAAAAAATATTTTTTGGGTTTTCACTGAACCACCGCTTTATATCAAAAAAATATCAAATTTATAGGGTACATGCAGACTGTTTATCTGTTTCACCAGTTTTATATGGTGAGAATTAGTATTATGTTGGAAAATGAACGTATTAAAGAAATTTTACTTGAAGTAAGAGAAATTTTAAATGGAAGATTTGTGAGATGATGATGGAAGCTTGAAAATATGAGAATTTGTAAAATGAATTGATAAATATTTAAATTAGAAATCTGAAAATATGAATAATTTGAAGAAATTGTAAATTTGTAAAATGAGTTGAAAAATTTGATTTAAAAAATAAAAATTGCAGACTTGAAAATGTTAATATTTATAAAATGGTTTGAAAATTTGAAAAATTAATGTTTAAGTTTAGAATTTAGATACACGCAACATTTTAGTAAAAAAATCTAAGTGTTTTATATCAACGGACGCGCTGTTGTCATCAAAAAAATTCAAAATATTTTATTTAAACGGACGGACCGTTGTCATCAAAAAAAATCCAAACTGTTTTATTTAAACGGCCGCACCGTTGTAATAAAAAAAATAAAAAATGAATATTATGCGAACGCACCGCATTTAATAAAGATTTCAATATTTCGTATACATACATATGTGTTAAGAAAAAAAACCGTAGGAAAAATTTTATTAATACATACATATATATCATATACTTATTTGTCTGCCTCTGGTCTTCGCTGGCGCTGCTGCTGCTGCTGGTCTTCGTTGGCGCTGTTGCCGCTGGTCTTCGTCAATGCTGCTGGCGGTGATGTTAAATGCCGGTGGTGGTGGTGGCGTTTAAAAATGGCGATGTTGTACAGTTGGCTAGTGGCATGGGTTTTAAATTCCATTAATTAATAGCGTTATGTTGAATTTATTCGTAGTATTAGTTTCTTTGTTAAACATTTTCTTTTATAAAAGTATTTAATTTCGTATTTCTTCCAATTAATTTATTCGTAATTTTGTTTTTAGGTAGTTTTATTATTTAGCCAATGTCCTTTCGTTCTTTATCTCTGCTTCTTTTAAATGTTGGCATTAGTTTTCCACTGCCACTGCCACTTTTCCTAAACCACTCTACTTACCACTGCTGCATATTTTTCACTGCCTAGCAAGGCTCCAGCCTCACGGTCGCCATGTGAGGTTCCATTTCGGAACCTCTGAAAAATTGTCCTTATGCGCTTTGCACGCGCAACGCACTCCACACCAAACACCAATTGCAAACACAGTATTTTTAGTTTAGTTTTAGTTCTTTATTTATGTTGGTTTTTAGTATAATAAATGTTTTATAATTTGCTTTACACTTATTTTAGTTTTATTTTAGTTTGTACGATTAGATTAATTATTGTAGTTTTACTTTTGCTACACGTCCGTGTCTCCTTTTCTTTGTGTAGATTTTTAAAGATGGCCGCCTTTTTTTTTAGAGCCGACCTCCCCGTTTCCAACTCGTTTCAACACCTGCTGTCCATTCACAATAGACAACAGGGTTGCACCAAGTTGGAAAAGGGTGAGACTATAAGGCTGCTGTTACAGTGTGCAATAAATCCATCAATATGAATGTGTGGTGTATTATCATAAAAATCAAGAAATGTGCATTAAAATGGCAAATATGTGGTACTCTATCACTCACCAAGCAGCAGTGATGCCGACTTTATTTTATATCTCAACGACATCATCACTGAATATGTAAAGGAATCAGAAGGTAATATAATGATGGGGGACTTCAACATAAATATGAATGTATCGTCAAAATTCTCAAATCAGCTAACAAGTTTATTTGCACAAATGGCTATGTTGCAGAGGATCACCTTCAATACAAGAATAACAGAGTACTCAGCTACAAAAATTTATTTACTGTTTAGTAATAACGACCAAATGAAAATTTGAGTGATCATAGAATTTCAGATCACGAGACAATACATTTCAAGATACCAACAACAAAATTTGTTAAAATCTATCAAGTATAAAAAGAAGAAATATATGGAAGATAGGGTGCTCGATAATCATGGAGACATGAAACGGATGTGGAAGTGTTTGAAGGATCTCGCAGAGAGGACTGATAACAAAAAACACATAACCAAAATAATAATTAATGATGAATGCATTGAGAAGGAATGTGATATATCCAATGCCCTGAACAATTTCTTTGTTAAGAGCATAGTCGAAATTAATGAAATCATTGAAATAATTCCTTATGCTGCCGAAATAAGCGTAAATAACCATGATATAATAAATATCACTAAGAAATTTAAAAACAAATATGGCGGGAAAAAGCTTTTGTCGGATGGTGTATTTAAAGATGCCATGATATACACTGCTCACTTTTACAAAAAAAATCATAATCGATTCATTGTTGCCAATTTCTGGGAAATATCTACAATAGTACCTGTGGAAAAAGTTTTAAAAATACAGTAAAGCCGGAGGAGCTACGTCCAATCAATACGTTACCTGCGGATGAAGAAATAATGAAAACAGTGGTTAAAAAACAACTAGTAGCATACTTAGAAAAACACGATGTAATTATACCTGAGCAATCCGGGTTTAGGAAGTCATTCTTGCGAAACATCACTGAATATGGTAATTGCAGAATGGAAAGAGGATACAAGTGACAAAAAAGTTGTGTTATCGGTCTTCCTAGACTTAAAACGGGCTTTCGAAACAATTTATAGAGATATTGTTGGATTTCATGTTTAAAATTGGTATGAGGGGAAAAGTGTTGGAATGGTTCCGAAGTTACTTGAGTAACAGGAAGCAAAGAACGATAATTGGAAATTCAATTTCATCGGTTGTTGATGTAAACATTGGCCTGCCGCAAGGCTAAGTACTGGCACCAATATTGTTTACAATATATATTAACGATATTAAATCATGTAAAAAACATTGCAAAATTCGTTTATTTGCGGATGATGCAGAAGAAAATAGATGTTGAAGAACTTATGAGAGTTACAACGAAATTAAAAAACAAGTACGGAGGAAAGAAATTAGTAACGGAAGGTATATTAAAAGACAGCATGGAATACTTAGGCTATACCTACACATAGGTAATTAATGAAAGTTTTCAATTTACATAGTGTATTTCCAGACTGCTGGAAGACCTCAGTAATTGTACCTGTGGAAAAAGTAAAGGGAACAATTAAACCAGAGGAGATACGACCCATAAATACCTTAACTAGCGATGAGAAAATAATAGAAACTGTAGTTAAGAACCAATTGCTGGATTACTTAAATAAATACGAAATTATTGTAAATGAGCAGTCAGGGTTTAGATCAAAACACTCGTGTGAAACTGCACTTAACCTGGTAATTGCAGAATGGAAAGATAGTAGAACGAAGAAACAATTTAAAATTTCAGTTTTCCTCGACCTAAAAAGAGCATTCGAAACAGTAGACAGAGATATTCTTATAAAAAAACTGTATAATATTGGCATTGGAACCATAGCGCTTAACTGGTTCAAAAGTTACCTTAGTGGAAGAAAACAGAAAACTGTAATAAGTAAGATTTCCCCCGAAGTCGACCTTGAAATAGGATTGCCACAGGGATCGGTGCTTGCAGCAATTCTTTTTATAATTTACATAAATGATATTAAAAACTGTATCAAATACTGCAAAATAAGATTATTCGCTGATGAAGCACTTTTGACTATAAGCTGTAATGCGATTGATGAAGCAGACTCAAAAATACAGTCGGACCTACAGGCAATATATAAGTGGTTGTGCCAAAATATGCTTAAAATAAACATAGAAAAGGCAAAATGGATGATAATGGGGTCTAGAGTGACTCAAGATGATAATGTGTCGCTTAAAATAGCAAATACCCCTATAGAAAGAGTAATCCGAATAAAATACCTGGGAATAATTATAGATGACAAATTAAAATTAGATGAACATCTAAAATACATTGAAGGGAAAATTTCCAAAAAAAAAAATAGGGTTCAAGTTTCGATCATGCAAGCATATTAGTATGCAATACAAAATACTGGTCTATAGATGCATTATCGAGCCGCATTTCATTTACTGTCCTACAATCCTATTCGCATTAGCTGATTCGCAAATATCCAGGCTACAAATTAAGCAAAACAAAATTATGCGTCTCATATCAAGAAAACGGTATGATACCCCAATTAAAGATTTACTGGACAGCTTAAACTGGCTTAGTGTAAAACAGAACATCACTTACTACACATTGAAGTTTATACACAACATAAAGTTGGGAAACCTGCCGAATTACCTAAGTGAACGTGTCGGACAAAATAGAGAGGTCCATTGTATCATCTGCAAGTTGACAGATTTCAACTCCTTGTAGCATATTTTCCATATCCTTAATATATATTAGGAACAGAAGAGTACCAAGCACTGCACCTTGTGATACGCCTAGTGTGCGATAGGAGAGATATCGGACAATACGACTCACCTATGTTAGCTGGTTTCCCAGGCTTTAGTAGCGGGACCACCTTGACCATTTTCCATTTATCGGGTATAACAAAGGTGAAAAGAGACAGGTTGAAGATATGTGCTAAGTATTTGAAACCCTCTTTCCCTAGGCTTTTAATCATAAAACATAAGCGAAACCTATACAAATTATAGCCAGGGACCAGAACAGTTATTCCTTTTGTAATTAAAGTCCTTCAGAAAAAATGTTGGTGGTCAAATTAAATCTTTCCCGACATGGTCGAGCTTGTACCTTAATGGTGCTTGTTACCGGAACATACCGGATATTTATCCTGCAAAGGACCATCAACATCGATAACTATCCTGAAACGTTCGGGAGTTTCTTTATCGCTACAGCAACAACAACAGTTGGTTATGGTTTTTCGATAACAAGTTTCTAGTGATAGAAGCAAACATTTTAAAGTTCCCTAAAGGTTTCAAATCCAGATATTTACGAGAAAGGATTGGTAAAGGATTCATTTCGTTTGGATGATTCGTATCTTAGTTATAAGGTCGTACTTTTATTCTGTTAATAAAAAATATAAGTCTGGATTTAACTTTTATTTTCGGACTTATAAAATAAATACCCGGTTTTTTAATTTTGTGTGGATTTTTTTGAAAAAGGATGCATGATTCGTCCTGAAAATGGTATGGGAATCCCCGGAGTCCCATATACCTTCACCAGGGAATAGTTTTTGACCGGATTTTTTCGAGTTAAGAAAAAAAATTATTAAAATGAGTCACTGATTATGACTAATAGTTATACTATAGTTTTGTCACTATCTTTCGTTACAATCCTTATTTTCTTAATTTTATGTCAAAAAATAATTCTGAGTAATAGGAAAAAAATAATAATTTTATTGTGGATTTTTTAATAACTATAATAATTATACCTCTGTGTTACTTTTTTTTAAATGTTCTTATACATCGCTGATTCTCGAACGATATAGTGAATTACTTCGAACCACAAAGGTGCATCGCAAATACTCTGTCTCGTCGACAATCATCGGTACAATTCAGGTACGCAACATCTAAGCCCAGAAGAATCAGACAAGGGGTACCACAGGGTTGTGTTCTATCCTCGCTTCTGTTTAACTTCTATATATCGAAGCCCCTGACTGCACGATAATGGCTACAGGTCCCGGGCCACCCATCGATGAGATAGGTAATAAAATAAACAACTATCTCCTGATTTCTCCAATTTTTTCGCTTCGCGTCACTGACATTGTCACCGACCAAATCGGCGACTTTATAACATGGATGCGCCAAATGTCGACCATATTGAACATCCACGTCGATGGAGTAACGCTACCTTCTGTCTTACACCCAAAAATCCTGGGTGTGACGTTCGATCAGCATCAAAATTTTGGAGAGCATGCAACCGAATTATTCCTAAAATCCATATCCGTAATAAAATCTTCAAATCTCTTGCCGGCATCACTTGAGGTAAAGACAAAGAAACACTCGTTACCACTTACAAAGCTATTTGACATCCGATTGCACGCTACGCGTCCCCGATATGGTCGCCAAGCCTAAAGGCTTCTCACTGGAAGAAAATACAGGCTTGCCAAAATACTGCCCTCAGACCGCCATAGCTGTCGTCTTATGTCCCCAGAACACCACGTACACAATAAGGCGTGAGTAGTCCATATTAGGTAGAGAAATTAAATGCTGAACAGTTTCTGTTGAATACCCAGAAAGCTGGGCATCCCAGCAGACATCTTATTGATGAGGATCAGTGATATAAACAAACAGGCGTCAGACCTCCATACCGGGAATTGCCCGGAGAATCCGGTAGTTAAAGAAAAATACTCAGCTAGCAGAAGAGGAACGCAGTCTCCCTCGGAGGCAGGCGGTCACTCTAGCTCAACTTCGATCTGGGTACTGTAACAGGTTAAACTCTTACCTATCCAGAATCAACCCCGACTTACAAAATCTATATCCTATTTGGAATGTGTCCCCACAAGTCACCAAGCATCTTTTTAATTATAATTTTAAACCAACGCTTCTAACACCCCTCTCACTTTGTCCAGCCCGGTTGAAAAAACAAGTTTCTTTGGACTCCCGTTAGAGGACATTGATGATCGGTCGCACCTATTGGATGGGCCGAAGCACTGCTACAACAACTACAACAACAGTGTTTTTATCGTTAGTACAACAACAAGAAAGACACCGCAGACTTGTAGGTATGGAGGGCAAAAAAACTTCAACGGAGTTCATACTATAACCAAAATACTAGTTCGGAAACTGGATTTGCCCATAACCATAAAAGCCGCTTAGACTTGGAGACTATTTCTGCAATTACAATAACAACTCTTGAGTAATCCCGCCTTTTGGATGAAACGAAGCACTATTATTTTAACAACAACAACTCAACAAAACAATATAATAAATATGAAATTTAGCTTTTTCCTGAAAGAACTTAGCCATGCCTCTAATAAGCGCTGCTTATGATTTGGCTATCTTGGTTGTAATTCTCCACATAGCTGCTCAGCTATCTCATCATTTTGATACCATTTCTGCTTATGTATATAGGTTGTGTACACTAATAATGTTACAACAATTCAGTATGATAGCAATAATCATACGTAAAATACTTAATTATTTTTTTTATATAAATTAAAATAGTGAAAATTGCATAGATTTATAAGTGCACTATATAGACTATGTTGTTATAAAAAAATTTTATTTTTAGTCTTTTAGATTAAATTCTTTACTTTATTAGAGCGATGATAGCCTCGAAAGCATTATTTGCTATCTGGATGCGAAAGAAGCAGGCAGAATTAACGGGAAAGGCACGTAACGTAACTGGTGTGACACCACGATATAAAGCCAAAGGACCATCGGTACACATTAGATCCACGAAGCCGCTGCGCACGCCACGCGGATACTTGCCTGCGGGAGCTGTTTGCAATCTTGAGTACATCAGCTGGCATATCCACCATCCAATATGCTATACCCGCTGCACCACCAGCAAACATTTTTGTACCGATGCTTATCTTTCCGCAGCAGTTTGCTCTTTGACCTTATCTTGAATATACTCGTAAGTGAGAAAATAGAAAGCACAGCTCCATTTGTATAACCTACGTATACCGTCTTCCTTGTACAATTTCGAGGCTGTATCTTACATACCCTTGTATTTACGTTCGCCACCTGACGATTGCTGCACTTGTAATTAGCATTTAATATGTTCACCAGGCGCTGTAATAACGGTTGACATCAACCCGGAAAAAGAGCAAGCAATTCCAATTTGTGTGTATGTTAGCTTTGCATTTTCACCTGTTTGTTGCACGCGTTTACGCAATGCATAACTAGCAAAGCATAACGCAAATATGGGCGCTAAACTGTGAGTGGTGCAGTCATGCCTTTGTATAGGCCTGTGACGCCTTCATTCTTTATAGTTTTGGCAGCACAATCGAAAGTGCCCTTGTACTAGGGCGGTTGACCAGGAGCGGGGTTGGACCTTGTTTGGAGGCGAACCTTAATGGTGTCCAATGGATGTCTCGAGTGTACATTGTATATGCAACCAAATCCGCGACTCAAAAAGGCCTTCAAAGGGTTTGCTTTATGTTCTTGCGCTGGTACCATAAATATTGGTTTACGCTGTTTTTATTTATTTACAATTATCTTGCCCTGTAATATTGCCATCTTGTTAAAACGGTATTTGTCCGAAAAAATTGCACTGCAAAGCTTTCCGAAATAAAAAAGTAACAAGTGGCTATACTGGCTCGTATTGGGTTTGACAGTTTCAGTGAATACGTAGTGACTACGTAGGAGGACAAACGCGAATACGTAAGAAGTTATAAATGCCACACAAACATTCACGGTGACATACATAATACGGGCCTTATTGTGAATCAAACTACGGCCCTTATTATGTAGTCACCGGTGTCACGTAACCTTTATCCAACACTAAAAATGCCATTGTAATATGACCCTGATCTAAACCTACGACAACCCTACATACGCTACAATTGTCGTTAATGTACCAAAATGAGAAAGAAGAGTCGTGTAGTAGCCGCCGTGAAGAAAAGTTTAGCCTTCAGCAATCAAATATAGTAATCTTCAATAAATATATATTTGTCTAAAATATTATTTATTAAACTCTGTGAATCGCTTTGAACTTTAATTAAAAACACAACTTAATATTATCCACGCTTACATGCGTAGCCATCCATGAATTCAGTGTTACTTTATTTTATACATGAATGTGTGTGTGGCAAGGTAAGTGCGGAAACTACTGCGTGACAATTATTCAGAAGTAGGGATCGAACTCCCTTTCAAACGCAAACGTTTAAGAAAATAAGAAAAAATGATATTCATATAAATGAAGTGAAGTGCTGTAGTGAAAAGTTCGATAATTGCATATATAACATTATATGTTGTAATGTACTTATATTTAATCTGTCATGTCACCCATTTTATTATACCATGCATTTCTGACAGATGGTAAATGTCACTTGCTGGCGGAAATGCAGCCAACTTCGCTTTTGCTCTCGGGCCTTCTTCTTCCGGTGGCAGCGAAACACAGAGGTTGTTCAAATCAAAATAAAGCAAAGGAAATAAATCAAATCGTTTTAAATTAAAAGAAACAGATTGTATCCTCAGGTGTGGGGTGCCACCCTCTATATGCGCATCGACAGTGGAGCAGAAATCTACAGATACACAAAGAAAACCTAAGGATTCTGAAAATAGCACCATTGTTGTACCTCCGCCTGCTCCTGGTGCTCCTGCTGCCTCTGTCATTTCATCGACAGCTGTAACTAGTACTTTTGGCAATACATTGCCTGCTGCCACTACCTCTGCCACTATGGCGCCTATTCTCACCGCTGCCAAATTGCCTGCCGCTGTCGCTGCCACTACATTTCTTGCCGTTACCGCTGCCTCTGCCACTACATCAGCTGCTGCCTCCGCCACTACATTGCCTGTTTTAACGGTGTTCCTGCCACTACATTGCCTGCTGTTACTACTACTGCTGTAAATCATAATTCCCCCGCTGTTATGCTGTCCGATGCCTCTTCTGGTGGGACCGTCGTAATGTCCAGTGAGAATACTAACAACGTTGCCTGATATGGTTCCACTCAGCCTCATATGAATGAATCCGCTGCAAACTATGCCATAAGCCCAACTATTGCTTCTGACGTATCTGTTGGCCTTGAAGCCACACCATCAAGTGGAGAAACAAACCACCTTAAAGAGCAGTTAAGATTATTGAAGCTACGTAAAGAAGTAATGGAGCTCCAAGGTGTAGTCTAGCAATTGGAGTCTGGCCCGGTCGTGCGTATAGGAAAGTACATCCATTTCGACGAACTTGATGCAGCAGTCCCGAAGTTTAGTGGCGACAATCACTACGATATAAATCGGTGGTTTTTACAGTTTTAAGACTATGCTGATGCTAACAACTACAATGAAAGACATAAATGCCTAGCATTGCGCCTATGCATGACTGGGACAGCGAAACAATTCGTTTTGAACCAATGCCTAACGGATTACTCCACGTTGAATCTTTTATTATGCGTAATGTTCCGCCGTAATTGCTCTCGACAGGAGGTCTATCGCCAGCTACGTTTACGCAAATTAAATCTGTAACAATCGTGTGTCAGTTATGTGGTGGCAATGCAATCAATCGCTGCCCAAACGGATATAGTTGAGCAGGAGTTGGTAGACATTATAGTGGACGGAATCCCAGACAGCAGCAACAATATAAGCAACTTGTATGGCGCTAATACCATAAGCGAAATCATACACCGAATGGAACGTTACGAGCAACGTCGTCACAGCGTTGGTGTGCGCAAACTATTGAGAACAGAGTTATCAAATACCGCAGTAAAGGCAAAGGCGGCCTGCCCAAAGCCGCAACGCCCAGCCGGGTCATGTTTTATTTGCCACCAACTAGGACATATGCATCGCAATTGTACAAAGAAGAAAACCCAAACATCTCAAGTTGCAGCCGTATCCATGGATGACTATGTTCCTTTAGAATCTCAGCAAGAGGTAAGTGTGGCCTTTTACGATAAAAATCGAAACAGATGTACAGGTTTTACAAATATCATCTCTCTTTTCGGTTCCGGTAGTTCTATTAGCCTTATGCAAAGATCAGTTGCTGAAAAATTTGTTAAGCTGTCATTTCGGGCAAAGGCTACACAATTCGTTGGCGTTGGTAAAAGAAGGATATATTCTTTTGGCACAGTATTGTGTGCAATTTATTTTCGTAAATTAATTGGAAATATTAATGTAATAATAGTTCCAGATGAATCTGTAACTCTTCCATTAATTCTTGGTCGAGATTTTTTGCAAAAATTTAACATTCACTTAATGCAATTAAATGAAATATCAAATGAATTTAATAAAAACGTAAAATAGAAGGTACCTTCTAGAAATACTGAATTAAATAAACATCGAAAAACATATATCTGATTCGATTATTAATAGATTTGTTGATGGTGACTTAAGTGTTAAATAAGATGGTAATAATCCTACATTAAGTGAAGTATATGACAGATGTGATCATAATAAGCAGGACTCAAAAGAAATGGGCAATTACCCCTATGATATGACGGATCTGTTTGATTCAGCTGTGAAAGAGATAGGAGTGTTTTTCAGTCGTAAATAGATATAGGCCCCAGTTTGGCTAAACGAGAAAAAGGGGTAGTAATGGAAGTGTTGTCTAGTGAATATTTATCGCCTACATCAATTGAAAAAAAACCGTATGACTATAAAATGACAATCCGAAGAACGGATGATATACCTTCCTATCCTTTGCCAAGACGATTATCGTTTAAGGATAGGGAAGAGGTATAAAAGATCACTGATGATTTAATGAAACGCGAAATTATACGACCTAGTAACTCCCCTTATGCTTCTGCGATTTTCCTGGTAAAAAAAAGGAGTGGCGAAACTCGTATGTGCATCGATTACAGAGCTTTGAAAAAGAAAACAGTACGCGACAATTTTCCATTGCCCCTAATAGACGATTGAATAAATTATATGTCGGGAAAAAAGTGGTTCACTCTCTTGGAATTGAAAGATGGGTTCAATCAGTTAGCAATGGATGAGGGATCTATTCCATTAACATCTTTTGTCACACCACATGCGCAATTCGAATACCTTAGAATGCCATTTGGGTTAAAGAATGCACCGGCTAATTTTCAGAGATTTGTCTCTAACATCTTCCGAGACCTAATTGATGCAAAAGAAATCATTGTGTATAATGATGACATATTAATAGCGTCAAGTGATCTTGAAAGTCATATTAAGATCCTACGTAAAGTGCTTAGGAGGACTTATGAAAAAAAATTTGGAACTTAAGCTTGGAAGTGCAAGCTTTGCTACAACGTCATTGAGTGTTGGGGTTATCAAGTTACTCCTTCAGGCATACAGCCTTCGAGGATCCATATTAAGGCAATTGCGAATTACCCAGTCCCAATGAATCATAAAGAGCTCCACTCTTGTATCGGTTTGTTTTCTTAATTTCCTGAGAAATGATTTTGCTGCACCTGACGGAAAAGAATATTTTTAGGACGGTCATACTCTGTTCAGTGTGTCTCGTGTAAGGGATAGTTGCATCGGACAGGTTGTTCTGGGCTTGATCCCAAAACCCGACGTCCACTTAACTTTTATAAATATTTTGTGGCTCCTTGCTGTTCACGTCCAAGGGCGTCCCGTAGTCTACGCCTTAGCGCCCCCCCCCCCCCCCACTACCTTCCAGCAGCCAAGCTGCTCAGCAAGCCACAACTAGTACCCGCTGCTGCTCGCGCCCAGCGGCGCCAACAACTCACCGTTTGCACCATTTGCCAGCACAGAATATATATGTTTGCGACATCCGCCCAAAGAAGCTCCTGCCTTGGGCGGTGCCACTTTCCTAGATGTTCTGCTCTCCGCGACGGCAACCCCCCGACGGGTTTCATTGCGTCATGTTGCCAGGTCGCAAACCCCAATCTACCGAGTACCCCAATGCTTGCCCAAGGACCCCCAGTCCCAGGGCCACAACAGCAGTTGCGTCCTGGCCTTCCTCAACCCAGCGGTAGTCACCCGTCACTTACTCCCAGAGTGGCGACGTTTCCCGCTATGCACTTCAGTATTCTGCAGTTAAACTGTAATGAACTAACTGGGAAGATCACAGAGATAGTCGATTTCATGAAGCGGCACAATATTCGCATTGCTGCGATTCAAGAGACTAAACTCATAGCAAGATCTGCACTGCAAACCTGTTCTGGGTATAATGTCCACAGAAAAGATCGCATGAGCGGAAATGGAGGCGGCCTCGCGTTTATCATACACCACTCTGTGCAATATCTATATATATTATATCAGGCATGCTTAACCAACGAAACGATATCATTTCGTTACGATAATCAACGTTAATAAACGAAACGAAGTCATTTCGTTTCGTTTATTAACGTTAAGATCGTCAAATTAACGAAATGATTTCGTTTCGTTTTCTGCCATATCAAAACGAAATCAAATCGTTTATGTTGATTATTAATTTCAAAACTATGCTGGCAAAGCTGATTGATGGCGGAGTCATTAAAGGTGAAAGCATTATCCAAGCTGATTGCAACTTTTCTCATGAATTTTGACAGTACGAACATTTCTCAGAGTATTTTTGACATTACCACCAACGAATTACACAAACAAATTACATAGAGTTTGTGTGTGTATGTGCGCTCGTTGTTGCCACCTTACGGCTTCACCATGGTTATAGCATTGCCAGCATAATTCAAACATAAAGTATCACGTTTTCGTTAACGTTTTTAACGTTAACGAAAGCTTTTCGTTTCGGTTAAAAACGAGATACAATTTATCTTGATAATTTCTTTATCGATAATATTTCGAAGTGTTTCAACGGAAACGGTGGAAATTTTTTGATAAACGATTAGCTTAACGTTAAGGTGCATCCCTGTATTATATTATATTATATATATATATATATATTTGATCCTGGCATCGACCGCAGGGACAATGTCTTAGAACTTCAAGGCCTATCTGTCCGGTCAGGCGATGCAAACCTAGAAATCATCACCATCTACCGCCCTAATATTAGCGCCTTACTCACTGGCAACAATCGCATTATCTTAGGTGATTTCAATGCCCATCACGATCTATGGCGGGCGGAAAGTAGGGGTGAGATGTTGGCGGATCAAATAGAAGAAACGACGTTCAGCACAATAAACGGAGACGCCCCCACACGCATGGTAGGAAGCTGTCACAGTTCGCCGAATATTTCAATCGTGAGCGCAGAACTCGTAAACTGGCAGCCGATGGTAACATTGGCATCCGACCACCCGCCTATACTTATTTCGTCCGAGCAAACCGCCGACTTCATCGTTACAGATAAACGCACTTTCAAAAAATTTAAAAAAGGAAAGTGGGAGGAATACAATTCTTTTACAGGCAACCTCTTTGCTGCCCTCCCTATCCCGACTGATGCCCGCCAAGGGGAGCATGCTTTCCGCAAGGTCATTGAATCCGCCTCGGCACGTTTCATTCCCGCCGGGAGAATTCCCGAAATTCGGCCCACTTCCCGGCGGAGGCCGCAAATTTAGCAAGAGAACGTGACCTTATAAGACAGCTCGACCCAGGCGACCCCCAAATAAGGGATATAAACCAACGCATCAGATTGCTTGTGGATGAACACAAGCGGGCGAAATGGGAGGAGCACCTAAGAGGTTGAGGTTGTGGATTTGATTTCCAATTAAAGGAAGTAAAACCAATTTAAAAATAATTACAGCAAAAGTAAACTTAAAACCGTGGTATATATTCGTCCGATATATTATTAATTTGAATATAATTGTTTGCACACTCTAAATAAACTAAGAATATTAGCCTATGGTATAACCAGTCAAGAGGTAACCACTATTACCATTCATATTTACTTCAGGATGTGTGCGATTGGGCAATATTTGATAGTAACGTAGCCAATTTCAAGTCAAATGCAAATTTGTGACATTAGAGTTGGTTTTCAGCTCTACATACAAGTCCATTAACAATTCCTTGCTAAGACTGTACAACACTATTGGGCGTGAATGTTTTACAAAGCGTAATAAAGCTTGCACGATGTTACTTGGGTGTTCCTTTCCTGCTATGACAAGTGCATCGAACTTGACGCGCATTAACTCACATGCACGCCGGTTTTCTATCTGTCATTTCTACGCCGGCGCTGCTGCAACTGTTGCAGATGGGTTATTTGTTTCGCTATAATCGCCGGTGCTGTCGCTATTAGGGGACGCTGCTGTTGTTGTAACAGTGCTTGATGTTGCGCCCGAAGTTGCTGCAGAAAAAAAAAAAAGAGTTACGTTATTACAGCTAGCAAGGTTTTATTGTGCTGCAATGGCGAAAACCTGTCCGAGGTTTTTGAGCATACAAATTTAGGTCTTCTGTAAACAAGACCAGAAGGGCTTTGGAGAATTCTCCAAGTGAGTTTTTGGCAATATTTTTATACAGATCAAGCCTGTCTAATCGATTATTCAATGTTACTTACCCGCATCATCTTCGCTTAGTTTCTGCTTTTTACTGCTTGGCTCTCTTTCTTCAATGGGTGTACTTGGCTCAGTACGGCGACCTCGGGCACCTGTTGATCCTTCCCTTGATATTATTCTCGCAGCACCGAATATAAATTTATCGAGATACAACGTTGTAGTTGCTCTTGCATTGCTTGCTTCTGTGGCACATTACCTGGATGCATGTGCACAAGTGTCGCCTCAGTGTTAGCGCCAATTGAATTCAGAGAGCTTGCAGGTAGCAGACCACTTGTACCACTCTCATACATTAAATAACTACCAAAACCGCTTACACCCGCATATGAGATGTTATTATTTTTATTATAATTTTATTATAAGTTGTGCAGCTGACAGCCGTAACTGACAATACTTCAAATGGATTGGGTTGCGTGAAATTAAAGAGTAGCAAAAAATACTACTATGTATAAAACAGTTGATAGGGTTGTTGTATGTCAATTTCGTTAAGTAACTAAGTTTGTGAAACCGAAAAAAAACTAAGCCGCAAATCTGGACTAACTTAAGTCACAACTAAGTTTTAGCCTAAGTCGAGTTGGTGAAATCGGCCCTAAGAGTTTCCTAGAGTTGCGGACGATAATTTTGTGATTTTTAGGACCCCCTCTATCCCTACAAATCAACAAAAGTTTGAAAATCGTGGCACCTTATATAAAATCCAACCCCAATTTTTTTTGTGGGTATTAACACAACAACAACCACATGAATATTGCCAAATTGAGCTTCAAATATCTCCGGACAGAGATACAATTTTTCTTTTTCGCCTTCCGATTATTATTCTCGAGATTAATACGCGTCTTTTGACATCTCTCTCGAGATTTTTTGACACGTATTAGCAGTCGACCCCTCAACTAGACTTTTACCAGAGGTCGTCTGAGGGGTCGACTGCTAATACGCTACCAAAAATATCGAGAGAGGTGTCAAACGACGCGTATTAATCTCGAGAACAATAATCCGATGGCGGAAAAGAAAAATTTTATATATGTCTGGAGATATTTTCATTTGAAGTTGGCGATTTCCATGTGGTTGTTGTTGTGTTTGTACCCCCAAAAAAAATTGTGCATCAACGTGGCGGTAGCCACGGTTATACCACACATCCGGACTTGGCATGGCGTAGCCCAGAGTTACTTTTTATAATCGCGGCCGAAGGCCGCCACCGCAGAAAGGTGTTCTGCGCAAAAATACTATGGATCCGACCCCCGGTTTCGGAGGTACCCGCGGGTCTTTTTTCGGTTTTTCGTTAATATCTTTTCAACGCGTTAAAATTTTTATTTTCCGCCTTCGGATTATTAATACTGATGTCAAGAAGCGTCGTTTGACACCTCTCTCGATATTTTTGGTAGCGTATTAGCAGTCGACCCCTCAACTAGACTATTACGATATCTTTTGAACGGGTAAAAAAAGCTAACTTCCGCTTTCGGATTCTTGATCTAGACGTGAATACGCGTCTTTTGATACCTCACTCGAAAATTTTGGCCCAAATTTCCGTGGGTACCGTAAACTGCACTATTACACCAAATTTTTATTTTCCGGTTTCGGATTATTGTTGTCGAGATTAATACGCGGCTTTTGGCACCTCTTTTGTTATTTTTGGGGTAATAGTGCAGTTTACCGTACCCACCGAAATTTGGCTCAATTTCGAGTGAGGTATCAGAATACGCGTATTCACGTCTAGATCAAGAATCCGAAAGCGGAAGTTAACTTTTTTTACCCGTTCAAAAGATATTAACGAAAAAACGAAAAAAGACCCAGGGTCCCTCGGAAACCGGGGGTGCGATCCATAGTATTTTTGCGCAGAACACCTTTCTGCGTTCGCGGCCTTCGGCCGCGCTTATAAAAACTTACCCTGGGCTACGCCATGCCAAGTCCGCAACAACAACCACATTAAAATCGCAAACTTCAACTGCAAATATCTCCGGACAGAGATAAAATTTTTCTTTTCCGCCTTCGGATTATTGTTCTAAATATTAATGCGCGTCTTTTGATACCTCACTCGAAAATCTTTGCCCAACTTTAGGGTGGGTACCGTAAACTGCACTACTACCATTTTTGGATGCGTATTAGCAGTGTCATGCTGTCGTATAGAATTAGGTAATAGTCTAGTTGAGGGGTCGACTGCTAATACGCGTCAAAAAACATCGAGAGAGGTGTCAAACGACGCGTCTTGACATCAGTATTAATAATCCGAAGGCGGAAAATAAAAATTTTAACGCGTTCAAAAGATATTAACGAAAAACCGAAAAAAGACCCGCGGGTACCTCCGAAACCGGGGGTCGGATCCATAGTATTTTTGCGCAGAACACCTTTCTACGTTGGCGGCCTTCGGCCGCGCTTATAAAAAATAACCCTGGGCTACGCCATGCCAAGTCCGGGTGTGTGGTGTAACCGTGGCTACCGCCACGGTGATGCACAATTTTTTTTGGGGGTACTAACACAACAACAACCACATGGAAATCCCCAACTTCAACTGCAAATATCTCCGGACATGGATAAAATTTTTCTTTTCCGCCATCGGATTATTGTTCTCGAGATTAATACGCGTCTTTTGACACCTCTCTCAATATTTTTGGTAGCGTTTTAGCAGTCGACCCCTCAACTAGACTATTACCTAGAATTACCGATAATTTTCGATAAAAATTAGGTGGTGCACCGTCTTTTACAACGTTACCAAATTTAGTGCAATTTACCTAACTAGCATTTGCCGCTATCGCTGTTCTAAGACTTTTCCAAGCAACTCCAAAACATTTAATAGCATACGTCTGCGACATTTTCAAGAAATGGTGATCTACATTGTTGCTTCCAGTAAAATATAGCAGCATTCCTCTACACAATACTGAAACTATTTTCAATTTTATTTTACCTTTAATTGCGAAAACATAGTCAGTCCTAGAGTACTTCCATGTATGTGAGTATAGGCATGTTAAAGAATAGTCTGATCATGGAAATAACTTGGTTCATCTCTTTAAATGAGCAGTTTGTATAATTGATTTGTAATTAAACAATTTACCCGTGTACTAAAAAACATCAACATAAATTATGCCTAGAGGAGGCAAATGATTGGGAACAAGTGATTTCATGACAGCGACTAAAAGATCGTTGCTAAAACATTTAGGCCCGTATAATGTATGTCACAGTGAATGTTTGCGTCGCATTCACTGACATTCACATTAACGGCGTTATTATGTATAACGCAAAACGAAGCGAGGAGTTACTTTCACCCAAGTGAAACCAAATTCGTATCATATAAGAGCATTCATTCACTTCGGTGACTCTCAGTGACTATCGGTGTTTGTAGGTGATTGTCTTAAGCGGGAGTCATTGGTGCCGTATGTCGTATCGCTGTAGTCGTATCCCTAACGTAATCAGCTGTTTATCGTTACGACGATAAACCAAAAACCAATTGGTTGGCTACGATACGGTTACGACCTAAGCGGCACCAATAATCGTTTGCATTGATTTCCATAAGGTTGGTCGAATCAACTGTTATAAGGTTACCGATACGGTTACCGAAAAAGCACCAATGTCTGCAGCTTTAAGTTTTTTCGTATTATATAGCGACGCAAAGTATCACGAACACTCATTTATGCTGTCAAAATATTCATTTGCTTCTGGGTCGCGTTTGCTTCATTCACTTCGTTTTTTCATTGTCGTTTTTTTTATAATTTTTGAGTAAAAGTCTTAGCATAACGGGAAAAAAAAGATTGAAATTTTCCGTAGACATAACGGTTATATTTAGAGCTTCGTTCAATGTACATATATTTCGTCAAAAAATTTTACAAGAACAAATAAAACATAAGCGAAACCTATACAAATTATAGCCAGGGACCAGAACAGTTATTCCTTTTGTAATTAAAGTCCTTCAGAAAAAATGTTGGTGTGGCCTAGAAGGTTCAATGTGGTCAAATTAAATCTTTCCCGACATGGTCGAGCTTCTACCTTAATGGTGCTTGTTACCGGAACATACCGGATATTTATCCTGCAAAAGACCATCAACATCCATAACTCTCCTGAAACGTTCGGGAGTTTCTTTATCGCTACAGCAACAACAACAGTTGGTTATGGTTTTTCGATAACAAGTTTCTAGTGATAGAAGCAAACATTTTAAAGTTCCCTAAAGGTTTCAAATCCAGATATCTACGAGAAATAAAGGATTCATTTCGTTTGGATGATTCGTATCTTAGTTATAAGGTCGTACTTTTATTCTGTTAATAAAAAATATAAGTCTGGATTTAACTTTTATTTTCGGACTTATAAAATAAATACCCGGTTTTTTAATTTTGTGTGGATTTTTTTGAAAAAGGATGCATGATTCGTCCTGAAAATGGTATGGGAATCCCCGGAGTCCCATATACCTTCACCAAGGAATAGTTTTTAACCGGATTTTTTCGAGTTAAGAAAAAAAATTATTAAAATGAGTCACTGATTATGACTAATAGTTATACTATAGTTTTGTCACTATCTTTCGTTACAATCCTTATTTTCTTAATTTTATGTCAAAAAATAATTCTGAGTAATAGGAAAAAAATAATAATTTTATTGTGGATTTTTTAATAACTATAATAATTATACCTCTGTGTTACTTTTTTTAAATGTTCTTATACATCGCTGATTCTCGAACGACATAGTGAATTACTTCGAACCACAAAGGTGCATCGCAAATAGTCTGTCTCGTCGACAATCATCGGTACAATTCAGGTACGCAACATCTAAGCCCAGAAGAATCAGACAAGGGGTACCACAGGGTTGTGTCCTATCCTCGCTTCTGTTTAACTTCTATATATCGAAGCCCCTGACTGCACGATTATGGCTACAGGTCCCGGGCCACCCATCGATGAGATAGGTAATAAAATAAACAACTATCTCCTGATTTCTCCAATTTTTTCGCTTCGCGTCACTGACATTGTCACCGACCAAATCGGCGACTTTATAACATGGATGCGCCAAATGTCGACCATATTGAACATCCACGTCGATGGAGTAACGCTACCTTCTGTCTTACACCCAAAAATCCTGGGTGTGACGTTCGATCAGCATCAAAATTTTGGAGAGCATGCAACCGAATTATTCCTAAAATCCATATCCGTAATAAAATCTTCAAATCTCTTGCCGGCATCACTTGAGGTAAAGACAAGGAAACACTCGTTACCACTTACAAAGCTATTGGACATCCGATTGCACGCTACGCGTCCCCGATATGGTCGCCAAGCCTAAAGGTTTCTCACTGGAAGAAAATACAGGCTTGCCAAAATACTGCCCTCAGAACCGCCATAGCTGTCGTCTTATGTCCCCAGAACACCACGTACACAATAAGGCGTGAGTAGTCCATATTAGGGAGAGAAATTAAATGCTGAACAAACAGTTTCTATTGAATACCCAGAAAGCTGGGCATCCCAGCAGACATCTTATTGATGAGGATCAGTGATATAAACAAACAGGCGTCAGACCTCCATACCGGGAATTGCCCGGAGAATCCGGTAGTTAAAGAAAAATACTCAGCTAGCAGAAGAGGAACGCAGTCTCCCTCGGAGGCAGGCGGTCACTCTAGCTCAACTTCGATCTGGATACTGTAACAGGTTAAACTCTTACCTATCCAGAATCAACCCCGACTTACAAAATCTATATCCTATTTGGAATGTGTCCCCACAAGTCACCAAGCATCTTTTTAATTATAATTTGAAACCAACGCTTCTAACACCCCTCTCACTTTGTCCAGCCCGGTTGAAAAAACAAGTTTCGTTGGACTCCCGTTAGAGGACATTGATGATCGGTCGCACCTATTGGATGGGCAAAAGCACTGCTACAACAACTACAACAACAGAGTTTTTATCGTTAGTACAACAACAAGAAAGACACCGCAGACTTGTAGGTATGGAGGGTAAAAAAACTTCAACGGAGTTCATACTATAACCAAAATACTAGTTCGGAAACTGGATTTGCCCATAACCATAAAAGCCGCTTAGACTTGGAGACTGTTTCTGCAATTACAATAACAACTCTTGAGTAATCCCGCCTTTTGGATGAAACGAAGCACTATTATTTTAACAACAACAACTCAACAAAACAATATAATAAATATGAAATTTAGCTTTTTCCTGAAAGAACTTAGCCATGCCTCTAATAAGCGCTGCTTATGATTTGGCTATCTTGGTTGTAATTCTCCAAATAGCTGCTCAGCTATCTCATCATTTTGATACCATTTCTGCTTATGTATATAGGTTGTGTACACTAATAATGTTACAACAATTCAGTATGATAGCAATAATCATACGTAAAATACTTAATTATTTTTTTTATATAAATTAAAATAGTGAAAACTGCATAGATTTATAAGTGCACTATATATTTTATTGTTATAAAAAAATTTTATTTTTAGTCTTTTAGATTAAATTCTTTACTTTATTAGAGCGATGATAGCCTCGAAAGCATTATTTGCTATCTGGATGCGAAAGAAGCAGGCAGAATTAACGGGAAAGGCACGTAACGTAACTGGTGTGACACCACGATATAAAGCCAAAGGACCATCGGTACACATTAGATCCACGAAGCCGCTGCGCACGCCACGCGGATACTTGCCTGCGGGAGCTGTTTGCAATCTTGAGTACATCAGCTGGCATATCCACCATCCAATATGCTATACCCGCTGCACCACCAGCAAACATTTTTGTACCGATGCTTATCTTTCCGCAGCAGTTTGCTCTTTGACCTTATCTTGAATATACTCGTAAGTGAGAAACACAGAGGTTGTTCAAATCAAAATAAAGCAAAGGAAATATATCAAATCGTTTTAAATTAAAATAAACAGATTGTATCCTCAGGTGTGGGGTGCTACCCTCTATATGCGCATCGACAGTGGAGCAGAAATCTACAGATACACAAAGAAAACCTAAGGATTCTTAAAATAGCACCATTGTTGTACCTCCGCCTGCTCCTGGTGCTCCTGCTGCCTCTGTCATTTCATCGACAGCTGTAACTAGTACTTTTGGCAATACATTGCCTGCTGCCACTACCTCTGCCACTATGTCGCCTGCCGCTGCCGCTGCCACTACATTTCTTGCCGTTACCGCTGCCTCTGCCACTACATCAGCTGCTGCCTCCGCCACTACATTGCCTGTTTTAACGGTGTTCCTGCCACTACATTGCCTGCTGTTACTACTACTGCTGTAAATCGTAATTCCTCCGCTGTTATGCTGTCCGATGCCTCTGGTGGGACCGTCGTAATGTCCAGTGAGAATACTAACAACGTTGCCTGATATGGTTCCACTCAGCCTCATATGAATGAATCCGCTGCAAACTATGCCATAAGCCCAACTATTGCTTCTGACGTATCTGTTGGCCTTGAAGCCACACCATCAAGTGGAGAAACAAACCACCTTAAAGAGCAGTTAAGATTATTGAAGCTACGTAAAGAAGTAATGGAGCTCCAAGGTGTAGTCTAGCAATTGGAGTCTGGCCCGGTCGTGCGTATAGGAAAGTACATCCATTTCGACGAACTTGATGCAGCAGTCCCGAAGTTTAGTGGCGACAATCACTACGATATAAATCGGTGGTTTTTACAGTTTTAAGACTATGCTGATGCTAACAACTACAATGAAAGACATAAATGCCTAGCATTGCGCCTATGCATGACTGGGACAGCGAAACAATTCGTTTTGAACCAATGCCTAACGGATTACTCCACGTTGAATCTTTTATTATGCGTAATGTTCGCCGTAATTGCTCTCGACAGGAGGTCTATCGCCAGCTACGTTTACGCAAATTAAATCTGTAAGAATCGTGTGTCAGTTATGTGGTGGCAATGCAATCAATCGCTGCCCAAACGGATATAGTTGAGCAGGAGTTGGTAGACATTATAGTGGACGGAATCCCAGACAGCAGCAACAATATAAGCAACTTGTATGGCGCTAATACCATAAGCGAACTCATACACCGAATGGAACGTTACGAGCAACGTCGTCACAGCGTTGGTGTGCGCAAACCATTGAGAACAGAGTTATCAAATACCGCAGTAAAGGCAAAGGCGGCCTGCCCAAAGCCGCAACGCCCAGCCGGGTCATGTTTTATTTGCCACCAACTAGGACATATGCATCGCAATTGTACAAAGAAGAAAACCCAAACATCTCAAGTTGCAGCCGTATCCATGGATGACTATGTTCCTTTAGAATCTCAGCAAGAGGTAAGTGTGGCCTTTTACGATAAAAATCGAAACAGATGTACAGGTTTTACAAATATCATCTCTCTTTTCGGTTCCGGTAGTTCTATTAGCCTTATGCAAAGATCAGTTGCTGAAAAATTTGTTAAGCTGTCATTTCGGGCAAAGGCTACACAATTGTTGGCGTTGGTAAAAGAAGGATATATTCTTTTGGCACAGTATTGTGTGCAATTTATTTTCGTAAATTAATTGGAAATATTAATGTAATAATAGTTCCAGATGAAACTGTAACTCTTCCATTAATTCTTGGTCGAGATTTTTTGCAAAAATTTAACATTCACTTAATGCAATTAAATGAAATATCAAATGAATTTAATAAAAACGTAAAATAGAAGGTACCTTCTAGAAATACTGAATTAAATAAAGATCGAAAAACATATATCTGATTCGATTATTAATAGATTTGTTGATGGTGACTTAAGTGTTAAATAAGATGGTAATAATCCTACATTAAGTGAAGTATATGACAGATGTGATCATAATAAGCAGGACTCAAAAGAAATGGGCAATTACCCCTATGATATGACGGATCTGTTTGATTCAGCTGTGAAAGAGATAGGAGTGTTTTTCAGTCGTAAATAGATATAGGCCCCAGTTTGGCTAAACGAGAAAAAGGGGTAGTAATGGAAGTGTTGTCTAGTGAATATTTATCGCCTACATCAATTGAAAAAAAACCGTATGACTATAAAATGACAATCCGAAGAACGGATGATATACCTTCCTATCCTTTGCCAAGACGATTATCGTTTAAGGATAGGGAAGAGGTATAAAAGATCACTGATGATTTAATGAAACGCGAAATTATACGACCTAGTAACTCCCCTTATGCTTCTGCGATTTTCCTGGTAAAAAAAAGGAGTGGCGAAACTCGTATGTGCATCGATTACAGAGCTTTGAAAAAGAAAACAGTACGCGACAATTTTCCATTGCCCCTAATAGACGATTGAATAAATTATATGTCGGGAAAAAAGTGGTTCACTCTCTTGGAATTGAAAGATGGGTTCAATCAGTTAGCAATGGATGAGGGATCTATTCCATTAACATCTTTTGTCACACCACATGCGCAATTCGAATACCTTAGAATGCCATTTGGGTTAAAGAATGCACCGGCTAATTTTCAGAAATTTGTCTCTAACATCTTCCGAGACCGAATTGATGCAAAAGAAATCATTGTGTATAATGATGACATATTAATAGCGTCAAGTGATCTTGAAAGTCATATTAAGATCCTACGTAAAGTGCTTAGGAGGACTTATGAAAAAAAATTTGGAACTTAAGCTTGGAAGTGCAAGCTTTGCTACAACGTCATTGAGTGTTGGGGTTATCAAGTTACTCCTTCAGGCATACAGCCTTCGAGGATCCATATTAAGGCAATTGCGAATTACCCAGTCCCAATGAATCATAAAGAGCTCCACTCTTGTATCGGTTTGTTTTCTTATTTTCGAAAATTTGTCCTTTCTTCTAAAATCGCTAAGCCACTCTTAGATTTACTACGCAAGGATGCTGAATTTAGGTTTTCAAGGGAATGTTTTAAGGTATTTGAGGAATTACGCAATATTTTAGTAAGTTCATCGCTGTGAGCAATATATGATCGCAAACGTGAAACACACCTTCATTGCGATACAAGCAGTCAGGGCTTTGGTTCTGTGCTTCTGCAAAAGCAGGATGATGGGAAATTTCATCCAATAACGTACTTTTCCAAAACAACTATACCAGCTGAGTCTAGATATCATAGCTTTGAGCTAGAAACCTTATCGATCATATATGCTCTCCGCAGATTTAGAATATATTTAGAAGGTGTGCCATTTAAAATCATAACAGATTGCAACTCACTCACTATGATACTAAATAAGAAACAGATCAATCCAAGAATAGCTAGGTGGCCATTGGAGCTGGAAAATTTTGATTATTCTATTCAGCATCGGGTTGGAGCTAATCTGGGCCATGTAGACGCGTTAAGCCGGAGTCCGTTGTTGAAAAGAGAATACGATTCCAAAAATCTCACTTGAAAGCAGTATTAGCAGTCGTCAGTATTCTCAACTTGTAGATTCGCAAACCTGGGAAAATAGGCAAAAGGCACTTAGGAATATAGAACGTTCTCAAGAGTATAATTACCAATATTTTTTGAAACACAGTGTTCCGGCAAAAACCTATTCAGTAGGAGATTTTGTAGTCATTAGGCACGTGGATACCACGTTAGGAACTAATAAGAAACTCGTTCAAAAATATAGGGGTCTGTATGTTATACACAAAGTACTACCGAATGATCGTTATTTCATAAGGGATATAGATAACTGCCAACTGACACATCTGCCATATGACGGCATTGTTGAAGCTATAAAATTCGTAAATGGTGCCTGCCTAATAATGATGAACAAGACCCACTTCAGTCACCAACTGCAACAGGTCACACAATCTCAGCTGATTGAGGTCAATCATTAAGTCAGATTGGCCGAGTTGTAATGTACTTATATTTAATCTGTCATGTCACCCATTTTATTATACCATGCATTTCTGACAGATGGTAAATGTCACTTGCTGGCGGAAATGCAGTCAGCTTCGCTTTTGCTCTGGGGCCTTCTTCTTCCGGTGACAGCGAAACGCAGAGGTTGTTCAAATAAAAATAAAGCAAAATAAATAAATCAAATCGTTTTAAATTAAAAGAAACAGATTGCAATGTACAAAGGTTAAGCATGTGCAAAATGATTTAAAACGAATATACATATGTACGTATATACATATGTATTTGTGATTGAGACTCCCCTGCATGTGATACTTGCAATAAACGTTGCGAATCGTGTATTTATGCTGTTATGGGCATACGCTTTGTCCATCGCGAAGGCAGTTTTGTCGTGCGCGATTTGAAATAAGGTCGGTATGTATCCGAACTTTTAGAAGTAGCAGCGTTTAAGCTACAAAACGAACTTGGTCAAAGTTACATCGGTTAATTTACACAAATTTTCACTACACGCATATTCGTGCATAATAAATAAATTCATGTAAAGAAAAAAGACGACCTTACCACACGTTATACTACACGTTAAAATCAGTTAGAGGGAACAAAATAGTGCGTTTGTACGAATGGAGTTAAAGCAAATGATGAAAGTAAAGTAAAAGCTTGCGATCTCTTTTACACTCTCAACAAGTTAAAATAAGTTAGACAGAACATAATAGTGCTTTTGTACGAATGAAGTTAAAAGCAAACGATGAAACTGAAGTAAAAGCTTGCGATCTCTTTTACATTCTCATATGAAAGACAAAATTCTAATTAGATTTTTTGCGAATAAGGAAAAAACAAAACAAAACAAAAAAGAGAAACTGATTATCAGAGAAATAGTGTTCACTCTGTTTAATAAGTGCATTAGCTACCACGATTGAAAGTGTTTGATTTTACGTGTTATAATAATCAAAACAAAAGTGCCAAATGTCTTTACGAAAAATGAAGGTGCAAGAATTGAAAACCGAATGTAAAAAATTTGGTTTGTCTATGTCCGGACGGAAAAACGAATTGGTAGAACGTTTAATGCAGCATATGAATGGCGAAAATAATGAAAGCGATGAAGAAACGTTAATGCAAAACGATTCGGTAATACAGCGCGTTTCTAATTTAGAAAGGACAATAGTAGTACCCACATTTAAATCTGTTGCGTCGACTAGACTATTCTTATATATATATATATATATATATATATATATATATATATATATATATATATATATATATATATATATATATATATATATATATTGTAAGCCTATCCATAAAACCTAATTGGTAATTTGTAATTCATTCTAGTATCGTGATCAAATACACGGCCAGTCTACATACTATTATCAGAAAAATAGTTATAGATAACATTCTTATAGTTGCTATTACTTATACTATTTCTTATAGCATTGGGAATAGAATTCCAGGTACGTATAGTGTTCACGAAGAATAGTCTAGTCGACGCAACAGATTTAAATGTGTATATATATAAATGTATATATATGTGTTTATATCAGTATCATGCAACTGTTTATTTTCTTTGTGTACTATTACTTATAACTATCTTTCCTTTCATGTTGTACTATAAGAGACCTCAAATCTTATTGTACTAATAATTTTATCATTAAATAAATACATACATACATACATAGCGGAATTGCATTTCCAATTATCAACTCAAAGACCGAATGCCGTGTCAAGAAATTTGGAGCGTTTAATATCGTCGTCTCCTGTACCAGCAGTGTACACTACCGCGTCAAATTATATACCACCGCGTACGTCGCAAACCATTCCTTGGCAATGGGAATCGGCAAATACGGGTTATGGAACAAGTGCTGTGCCAAATCAAAATATACAAAATAATGCAATATATACCAGTGTGCCAGTGTCATACAGCAACGTGCGTAATGCTGTGCCGCCACAAAATGTGCCATATGCTTATGGGAATTACACTCCCGGTTTATATAATAATTCGACTTATCAAAATCATATACGTGACATAATTGAGCTGTTACCAATTTTTGATCCGACTTCAGATGAATCGTTTAATTCGCGACAATTTGTTAAACGTGTAGAACTATTGAAAGAAACGTGTCAATGGACTGAAAGTGTTTTACTTTTGCATTACAACAAAAAATGCGTGGTTCAGCCAAATTGTGGATCGACGCGGAATAATGGGTTTTTGTTTGTGAACAAGTTTTTTTTCAGATTTTCCACATATCGACAACGAAGCCGACGTGAATTTAAAAATATCTCAAACGAAACGTCAAAACGCGGAGACACCGACGGAATATTATTATCGAATGTTGGCGCTTGGAACAAAAGGTGGACTACCGGAGTCCTGTATTGTGCGCCATATTGTTAATGCAATTAACGATATTGATTTAAAAAGAAAAAATTCTAAGTGTTGTCAAGACTTACTCCGTGATATAGTAAGCTGTTGCATTTATAATGAACCGAAGAGAATTAAAAAGAAAACGAAAAACTTTGTGCAACCGGCGCGAAATAGTACGAATACGCGTGAATCGAATATAAACGGAAACAAACAAAAGACAACGCCGTGTGTAAAGTTACTATTCGAAAATGTAAAGTGCTATAATTGTGCAGAATTCGGGTATTATTCTACTCCAGAGCCGCAGAAAAAGCCACGTTGTGCTAATTGCAATCGTACGTCGTACATCGGGGGCAAAAGATATAAATACAATTTTAGAAAATACAATGCGGTGTGGAAAATCTGAAAATATCATAAAAATTATTTTAGTAAACGGAAAGGAAACGAAATCCATCGTGGATCCGGGTAGTACATGTACTCTAATAAAAAAATCATTCGCGGAAGAAGTGTGTGATGAATATAACACCAAACTACACGGTTTTGCGGGTGGTGAATACGTTTGCTCGGGAAAAGTAAGAGTTCCTCTTGTGATCGATAAGAATAAAATTGTTTCTTACTTACTAATAGTTGACGATAATTTAATTAAAGAAAATGTGCTTTTGGGTAAAGACTTTTTATGTCTCGCTGATAAACGATTAGTTATCGGAGGTGACAAATTTACAATTGAACGTATACAACTGATTAACGCGTGCGGCGATTTAAACGAAAATGAACGTAAAACGCTTGATAAACTGATAAACAATTACGGCGATGTATTCGCGGATAATGTTTCCGAAATTGAAAAACATGCTATTGCCAAAATGAGTATTAAATTGAATATTGAAGTACCTATATGTCTCAAACCATATCGCGTGCCGTTCGCGAAAAGACCTATTATTACGAAAATAATCTCGGAATTACTCGAAAACGATATTATACGTCAAAGTGAATCGCCATACTCTTCGCCGGTCGTGCTCGTTGACAAGAAGAGTGGTGATCATCGGTTATGCATTGATTATAGATGTTTAAATAAAATAATCATTAAACAACAGTTTCCCATGCCGACATGGACGAGCAGTTTGCTCAGTTAGCCGGTAATACATATTTCACAACCCTCGATTTAAGAATGGGGTACCACCAGGTCGAAATTGAAGAAAATTCAAAAAAATTTACCGCGTTTGTTACGACAGAGGGACATTATGAATTTAATAGAATGCCTTTTGGTCTCGTTAATGCGCCAAATGTGTTTCAGTGCGTAATGAACAATATAGTGTTGAAAATGTCAGCAAACGAAGTGCTTGTGTATTTAGATGACGTGATTATACCGAGCAAAACGGTTGAAGAAGGACTAAATCGATTGCGAAAATTTTTATTTTGTTAAGAGAAGCAAATCTCACGCATTGACAAATGTAAATTTTTAGAAAAGAAAATCGAGCATTTGGGACACGTTATAGATGAAAATGGAATCACACCTGGTTAGACAAAAATTAACGCTATATTAAATTTTCCGAAACCCAAAAATATAACAGAAGTAAGAAGATTCTTTGGCCTTACAGGATTCTTCCGTAAGTTTGTTGAAAACTATTCCCTAATCGCTAAACCTTTAACAAAACTTTTGCACAAAGAAAATGTTGACAATTTTGTCGGGGAGGGGGGGGGGGGGGGAAACCAACAAAACGCGTTCACTATGCTCATTAAAATATTGGCAGCTTAGCCTACCCTCGCATTATACGACATTAATTCTGAACATGAAGTTCATGCAGATGCAAGCAGCGTAGGGCTTGCAGGCGTGTTATTGCAGTCATCAGACGGGAAAAATTGGAAACTTGTTTTTTACCGCTAGCGAAAGTAAATATCACAGCTATGAACTCGAAGTTCTAGCTGTTGTAGAAACTTTGGAGCGATTCCGAATATACCTATTAGGTAAGCGTTTCCGTGTAGTTACAGATTGCTCTGCTATTGCACACGTTAAAGAAAACAAGGAGCTTAAGCCAAAAATTGCTCGATGGCAGCTTAAGCGACTTGAATACGATTTCGAATGTATTCATCGTCAGGGTTCCCGAATTCAACATGTTGATGCACTTAGCCGTATTTCAGATGAACCCAGTAGGGAAATTGAACCAGCCGTGTTAGTACTGAAAGTAACCGCAAACGTAGAGGATTGGTTGCTAACGATGCAACTACAGGATGAAAAATTGCACAACATAAAATCTGTTTTGAATGGTACAAATAAAGCTGCTGAAGCGAATCAAATTAAACTAGAATATCAACTTCAAAATCATCGACTTTACCGAAAACAGCCAGATGGACTTAAGTTTGTAGTGCCAAAAGCTGTACGGTGGCGTATATTACAATACTATCATGCCAAGTAGGGCACCAAGCAGTAGAAAAAACATTAGAGCGGCTTAAGCAGGCAATATATTTCCGCATGCGTCGATTGCTGCTTTAAGAAACAACGCTCAGGAAAAACCGAAGCTAGTTTCCATTACAGCGAAGTTAAAACAATTCCTTTTTATCGAATACATATCGACCACATGGATCCATTTGTAAAAATTAAACGTGGAAATTGCTACGCACTCGCGATTTCCGATTCATTTAGCAAATTTCTCATAGTTAAAGCCGTTCGAGATACAAAAACTGTGCACGTACTTAAAACACTCAACGAAATGACTAGCTACTTTGGACTTCCATCGCAGACCGTATCTGATCGGGTTACGGCGTTCACGTCCAAAGCATTTGAGTCTTATTGCGACGACAACAACATACAATATATAAAAATCGCAGTGCGCACTCTAAGAGCAAACGGTCAGGTGGAGCGCACCGACCAGCTTATACTTTCATTTATACGAACAACAACAGAAGAGCCTAAAGACTGGGATTTAACGCTCCGAAACCTGCAATGGTCTGTAAATTACCAGAAAAATTCAACAACGGGGTTTACCCCGAAACAACTTGTATTTGACTTCAACCTTCGAGACGTTATCCAAAATCAAATTATAGCCGCAATTCAGGATGATATAGAAACAAAACCAACAACGACAATCGCCGATAAGCACGAACAAGCCGCAATTAATATAAGCAACGAACATGAAAAGTGGAAGCAGAGATTTGATCGTAAACACGCAACACCGAAGATATAGGTCGAAAACGATCTCGTCGTCATTGAGAACGAACCAGCGTCTGTGGGCAAATCAAGAAAACTTGAGCCGAAGTATCGTGGCCCATATATTAATCGAAAAGTTTTGGGCAACGATGGATACCTCATCGAAGATATACCTGGTTATCAAGCCACGTCAAAGAAATTCTGTTCAGTATACACCGTCGATAAAATCAAACCGTGGTGTAGCACTTGCCCAGAATTATATATCGACGATTCAAGCGACGAAGACATCGAGGCCGATATCTAGTCAGGAATGGCCGAGCTGCCACGTAACTTCTATCCAACACTAAAAATGCCATTGTAATACGACCCTGATCTAAACCTACGACAACCCTACATACGCTACAATTGTCGTTGATGTACCAAAACGAGAGAGAAGAGTCGTGTAGTAGCCGCCGTGAAGAAAAGTTTAGCCTTAAGCAATCAAAGATAGTAATTTTCAATAAATATATTTTTGTTTTTAAATTTATTCATTATACTCTGTGAATTCTTTTGAACTTTAATTAAAAACACAATTTAATATTACCCACGCTTACATGCGTAGCCATCCATGAATTCAGTTTTACTTTATTTTATACATGAATGTGTGTGTGGTAAGGTAGGTGCGGAAACTACTGCGTGACACCGTGAATGTTTGCGTCGCATTCACTCACATTCACATTCACCCAGAATTCGTATTTTATAACTTCTTACGTATTCGCCTTCGTTCTCTTACGTAGTCACTACGTATTCACTGCGTATTCACTGAGACTGTCAAGCCCAATATGTACGTACTTTTGTTATTTCGGAAAAGTTTGCAGTGCCATTTTTTCGGAATAACATCGCTTTAACCAGCTGGCAATATTGCTGGGAAACACCTGACAAAAATAAATAAAGAAAACAGTGTAAACAAATAATTAAATAGCTTGTTTGTTAATATTGGTTGTTTGTTAATATTTTTACGTGCAGTGATTGTAAATAATAATAAGCAGCTCGGTTTATATGATATACAATACTATTTCATACATCTTTATTGCAATATCTAACTTTTTGTGAACATGGGAAAATAAATTTCTATAAAAAAAAACAAACATATTACTGATTTTGTGAAAAGTGATATGCCTGAGTGTTCCACTTTAGCCTCTTCTAACCAGGCAGGCGGATAGCCGAGCTTTCTCATACGATAGAAAAATAATGGAATTTCTCCACGGTTTAAACCAAGTGATGCCTGTAGCTTGTCACTTATTACACCTGGATGAAAATGTTCAAATCTCTGCTCACTTTCAATATGATATCTCTCTTGAGGACATGTATGTGGCGAAGGGAGTTTTGATAGGTAGAAGATAAACAAAAGCGAAGATAGGAAACCACTCTGGTTACCCCTTGTTTTATTCTTCTGGGTTTAGGTTACGTTCCTGAATTGCATCGATGCCTGTCGACCAGACAGATAATTGGCGGCCCGTTTTTGAGACTAGGAGGAAGAAGAGAGCCTTCCGAGTCTTGCAGTAACTTGCCGTAGTTGACTGTATCCAAAGTTGGTAAAAGTCTAGTTGAGGGGTCGACTGCTAATACGCTACCAAAAATATCGAGAGAGGTGTCAAAAGACGCGTATTGACCTCGACAACAATAATCCGGCGGAAAAGAAAAATTTTTTCTCTGTCCAGAGATATTTGCAGTTGAAGTTGGCGATTTCCATGTGGTTGTTGTCATGTTGTGGTGCCCACAAAACAAATTGTGATCATAAGTGTTTTGTGCGGATATAGTTTTGGTCTCCAAACTGATGTTGGACCCACCCAGGGTAATTTTTTATAACCGCGGCCGAAGGCCGCCAATGCAGAGATATGTTCTGCGCAAAAATACTATGGATCCCACCCCGGGTTCAGAGGGACCCGCGGGTCAATTTTCGGTTTTTCGTTAATATCTTTTGAACGCGTTAAAATTTTTATTTTACGCCTTCGGATTATTAATACTGGTGTCATTTTTTCTGTTCTGTTTGTTGATAATTACTTAATTTTTCTGGAAATTGAATTGCATTTTGTACGCATATTTGGTGAAATTTTCGTTTAAAACATTTTATTGTCCAGACCTAAAGTTGTAAACAAAATTTTAGAACAGATAAGAAACTTTGCCCAATTTCTGCCCCGTTTTAACAGCTAACAAATGCTTACGTATATATTGTTGTCTGAAACAATCATAGAGATCGATGGTATATATATTATATACTTCATATAAACTGTCATTTTTGCCCCTTTTTTACGGCTAGAAGCTTCAAAATTCATCCAATAGTTACGTTTACGTCATATATTTTTGAAATACATGATTCGCATAAAGTACTACCTATTTTTTATTTTATATTTATCTTAAAAATCGTTTAGATATGTTCAAATTTCACCAAATGCTTACGTGTATAGCATACTTTGTTGTCTGAAAAAATCATAGAGACCGGTGGTATATAGTATATATCTCATACAACCGATTGTTCAGATAAGAAATTTTGCGCAATTTCTTCCCCATTTTAACAGCTAGAAGCTTCAAATTTCACCAAATGCTTACATATATAGCATATATTGTTGTCTGAAAAAAACATAGAGATCGGTGGTATATATATTATATACCCCATATAAACTGTAATTTTTGCCCCTTTTTTACGGCTAGACGCTTCAAAATTCACACAAAGTACCTACCTGTTTTTTATTTTATATTTATCTTAAAAATCGTTTAGGTATGTAGATCTTTTCACTATATATTTCTTATCTTATACATCCGATTATTCGGAGATTACGAACAGGATAAGATTATTGCTCAGCCCCATTCATGAAGGTATGAAGTCTTCGTCACAGCCGAAGACAGTCCCGTTCTTACTTGTTTTTCCTTTTCTTCGGCTTTGTCTATACCTTACTTTAAAGTTGCTTTTAATTCGATTGTACTCGGTGTTTGGAGATAGTAGAAACGCGAATAGCATTGCGAATAATAGCCTAGCTTTGCTTAATGTCCTATGCAGGCACCATAAAGGTTTCAACGTGGTGCACTTAATGCTCGTAGTTTAAATGGTGAAAAGATGGATGTAGTCAGAGCGATATTTGAACAATCTAGTGTTGATATCATTTGTGTTTCCGAGACTTAGTTTAATCCTGAAATACATGATGGCCATTTTGACATAAAAGGATACGTACTCTATAGGATGGATAGAAAGGAAAAGAAAGGTGGTGGTGTTGCTATGTATTGTAAAAAAATCTCAAGTCCAGAATCATATCAAGTATAGCTGTTGGCGTCACTGAGAACTTGCTAGTTGAAGTGTCTAGTTCAATGTCCAAAGTCCTTTTGTCGTGCGTCTATAACCCTAATAAATGGTGTATAGTGAAGGAATATTTTACAATGTTGTCCTCGGTCGTAGTTGATTACACTGATATAATTATCTGCGGAGATTTTAATGTTAATCTCTTATGTAGTGACCCGTATACCTGCCGTTTGTTAGACGATGTTTCAAGTGTTGGTCTTGAAGTGGTTAATGTGTGCGTACCAACAAGGTATGGACAGAACTGCTGCCCCAGCCTTCTTGACTATCTCATTGTGTCCGATACGTCTAAAGTCTTAAAGTTTGATCAATTAGTCTTTATCTCTGACCATGATATAATTTTCTGTTCATTTGATGTAGTGCTCGATAACCACAGTGCAGTAGCTAGACTATCCATTTCACTAGATTATCGACGACTGGGCGTAAATAACCTTCTTGGAGACATCTCCAGCATAAATTGGTTTGCTTGTTGGACTTTGAGTTCGGTGCATGAAAAGCTGAGATTTTTAAATGAAATTAGTTTATACCTCTATACAACTCACGTTCCATCTCGGGTATATAGCAGCAGATTTTCCTCTTGCCCTTGGTTTAATAGATCCGTCCGTGCTATGATTATCAAGCGCAATAAGCTTTATTCCCTCTGGAAGGAAAACCGAAGCGACGCAAATTGGCGTGCATACAAACTTACACGAAATGAGACCACAGCCTATATTAGGAGAGAAAAAGGCAAATGCTACAGTAAAATGTTGAATATATCGTTGCCTAATCATGTTTTGTGGCGTAATCTGAAAAGCCTTTGTGTACATGTGAGTGAGAGTTCTGACTGTTCCCTTAATCCTGAAGATCTTAATGCAGCTTTTGAGATTCAAGTTAACCCGTCTTGTGTTAATACCTGTTTCCCAACCCCTCCCTTATATGTGGTTCCTGTTTGTCAAGTATTTGAGTTTACAGCTGTTTCGGAACTTGATGTGGCGAGATGCATAAATAAAATAAGGTCGAACGCAATTTGTCAGGACAATATACCGCTCAAATTTGTTAAAATAATTGCCCCGTACGTTCTTCCTACATTGACGCATATTATCAACCACAGTATTACTACCTCCTGCTTCCCTGATATGTGGAAGGTTGCCACGGTTATACCCATTGCAAAAACTAAGTTTGCAGATTGTCCTAGTGTCTTTCGGCCTATCAGCATTTTGCCATTACTCTCGAAAGTCTTTGAGATATTGTTGTCGGAACAAATTCAAGACCATGCTAGCAAACATAGTCTGCTATCACCTTACAGTCAGGCTTCCGATCAAAGCACAGTTGTTCCACGGCTATCATAAAAATTTTAGACGACATCAGGGCACCCTTTGACATAAACCAGTTGACTTTATTATGCCTACTTGACTTCTCAAAAGCCTTCGACTCTGTAAGCAATGACCTGCTGTGCTTAAAATTAAAAAATTATTTTGGTTTTGATGACTCCGCAGAGCGGCTCATGCGAAGTTATCTGACGGGTAGATCCCAGCTTGTCAAAGTTGGCTCCGAAACTTCAGGTCTAAAACCACTATTGGCAGGGGCACCCCAAGGCTCTATCTTGGGTCCACTACTTTTTAGTATTTTTATTAATGACATATTTAATGCATGCCAGCATGCTCATATGCATGCATATGATGATGATGTCCAACTATATTTGTCGGGAAATCATGAGGGGACAAATGATTTATGCTCAAGATTGAATAATGACTTAACATCCATATTTGAATGGGCTAGGAAAAATGACTTATGCATGAACAGTGAGAAATCGTACGTGTTGCTTATATCTAAAAAATGAATAAGTTTCTCAAGTATTCCGCCCTTACGTGTTGCCAGTAAATGTCTCAATCTCGTTTCAAAAGTGACTAATCTTGGTTTTGTTATTAACACGACGCTGTCCTGTGATGATCATGTAAATTCGGTGGTTAAGAAAGTATACAATATCTTATGAAACTTACGAATGTCTGCTATTTATAATCCTGTCAATGTTAGAAGAAAACTTGCAATTCAATTGATTATGCCGATCATTTGCTACTCTGAGCTAGTGTACAGTAAACTGAGCTCCCAGTCTGCTCACAAAATTGATGTAGCATTTAATCATGTTACACGTTATGTATTCGGCTTAGCTAGATTTTACAATATATCCAGCTGGAGAGCGCGTCTACTGGGCTGTGAAATCTCCGAATATCTGAAAGCTAGAAACAGCATTTTCCTTTGTCAACTTATCATGTATAAGGAGCCTAGTTACCTATATGATAAGCTAATATTCCCCAGGTCAGCTCAAATCAACGACCTAATATTACCAACTTATAACTATCTAACATCTGAGGGTCAATTCCCTAACTGTGAAAAAATTAAAAATGTACTCATTGAAAACTCATTTGCACACATAATTTATACTTTAAATTTTCATGCGATTCTGTAAATTATTGTGCACATTGTTTTGCTGAATGAGCGCTGAATGGTCTTATGTCAGTGAGAAAATATTCATCAAACGCCATGAAAACAAAAATGTCATTCTGTAACAGTGCGTATGAGTTTTGAATGTCACAATAGTGTACACTGTCTGCCAAGAAAACGCACGAAGTTTTTATCAGTGAGTTTTTTTGTTCACAGCTTTGCTTTACAGAATCAGAATTTCAAAGTTTACACAATTTCTTGTGTACACTTTAAAACTCACAGTTAGCGAATAGGGCCCCTGGACGGCTATTCTTTGTCAATGCTATTCGCCTATGGAACTCTATTCCAGTATCCATTCGTAGTAGTCTAAATAAAAGCAACTTTAAAAATGTTCTTTATGCTCATTTTAGATGAAACCATTATACTTCTTGAGTTTTCGCCATCAATATGTATGAGTGTAAACAATGTTTTGTTATTGAATTTAATTATTTGTTTATTTTAGATACTAGTAAATTAAGATACTTCTCTATGTTTAATGTGATAATTTATCCTATATAACCCTCTGTTAGTAATTTTGTTTTTTTACATTGCGATTTATCTTTTTGTTGTACTATAAAATATTCTATATCTTATTGTACTAATACTATTTTTGCAATAAATGAAATGAAATGAAAGAATCGATTGTAGAAATACGCCATATGCAAATTTTTCATCTCCGTTTTTGAACGCATTGGTTGGCCGATTTGAATGAAATATACACCAATTTGTAGAAAGTAGGATGCTCCAGTGCAAATATAGAGCAACATATGAAAAATAAAATAGTCCTGAGACTAATAATGTCAGGGTAATGAGAAGAGTTGGAAAAAAGGGTGTTGGAGCTGCCATACAGTTTTTTCTTCCCATATCATATATGTATGTATTATCTCCGCTGTGCTCCTGGGAAGTGAAAGTTGAATTGGAGCTACACAACATAAACACCGTGTTGTACAGAAGAGTAGAATTTATCTCAAGTAAAGAGAGTTTGGTATGCCCGACTTTAGGAATAATATATCACAAAAATAAAAATAAAAATAAAATGTTTTATATACATTTTTACACAAGATTAATATATTTTTATTATAAATAATTAATAAACTTTCGCTTTCAACGATAACAAAAATAATACTTAAAAATATTTAAAAAATTATAGTATTAGACAGGGATGGGCGTTATCAACAAATTTGAATAACCATTGACGAAAAAATAAAAAATAAATTTTTATTCATTATTCAAGAAAACTTGAGTGATGAATAACATGGTATTTTTTATTCAAGCATTTCTTGAATAATGAATAACATTTTCTCGTTATTCAAAATATTCTAATTGATGATAAACGCCCATTCTTATTTTTGCAAATTTTGAATAAAGAGTTGAGTTATTATTCATTATTTACAAAATATGGAATAACAATAAAATTTCAGTGTTTATTCAGTTATTCAAAAATAAAAAAATAAACCATCGAGATGCCCTGAAAATATACCCATATGCGTAACCAGTTCGCGTGTAGCTTTGAAGCTTCTTAGGGTAATATTGAGATGATTTTAGGGAGTATTCGCGGGGTTTTTGGGGGCCGTTTGGGGTAATTTCTGGGACCCTGGGGATCCTCCCGGGGTCTATTGGGGTCCATTCCAGGGGCTCCCTCGCGATCCTTTTAGGGTTTTGGGGTCATTTCGGGATGGCTTTTGCGACTCCCTCTGTGTCTTTTGGAGGTCATTTTGGCATGGTTTAGGGGAGCACCTCGGGGTCCTCCCGGGGTCATTCCGTGACCTTTTTGGGACTCGCTCGGGGTCATTTCGAGATGATTTTGGGGACTTCCTCGGGGTCATTCCGGGATGATTTTGGGGACTGTCTCGGGGTCCTCCCGGGGTCATTCGTGGGTATTTTCGGGATATTTTTGGGGACTCTGTCGGGGTCCTCCCGGCGTCATTTGGGAGTCATTCCGGGATCTTTTTGGGGACTCCCTCGGGGTCCTTCCGGCGTCATTTGGGGGTCATTCCAGGATCTTTTTGGGGACTCCCTCGGGGTCATTCGTGGGTCATTCCGGGATCTTTTTGGGGACTCTCTCGGGGTCATTTCGGAATGGTTTTGGGAACTCCCAAGGGGTCATTTGGGATTAATTTCGTGATGAGGTACGACATTCTTCGAAAAAAGTCCCTTGTTTAAAAATTTTTCTGGGATGTGGCGCATTCAAATCGGCAGCCGAGATTGGGTGATATTCCATTCGGTTTTTGAGTGTATAATCAAGGTTCAAAACCTGTACATCTCATAGGTCAAAAAAAATTTTATTTGATTTGAAAAAAGTTTCTTTTGACCTGAAATTGTTATATGGAGTAATTTGGATGTGAGCTCAGTTAAAAATGCCGTTTTACAAGTTTGGTTCTGGGTATTTAGCGCTCTCTCAGGAGTTATTGAACGGTTGGGCAAACCTATGCATAACTGTTGCCACTTTGGTCCATTTGGACCAAAAATGGTCCTTTCCAACCCCGTTTGGCCCGATGGTCCTTTTTGGTAAATTTTGGTAATTTTTAGCAGGTAGGCACGACTTTGGTATATTTCTCTATTTTTCTCTGGGAGAGAAACAAACTATGGGAACGTTGAAAGGACTTTGCTTGATTGAGAATCCTGTTAATTACCATGGATTGAGGCAATACGATGGCCGGCGAAAAAACTAATTGAAAACCTTATGTTAATGTCATTTTATCTTTACCAAAAATAAAGAAAATATGGTCCTTTATCAAATTTGGTAATTTTTTTTTGATGAATTTCGAACCGAAATGAAAACATTGTATGGCAGCCGTGATTTGGCAGCCAACATTGCCATTAACCCCGATACGCCCATCAAAAGTACGTAAATATTTTAAAAGTGTTTGCATTGATGTTTAGCAAAAACAACAGTCGAAAGACATTGTTGTTATGGATTTATAAAAATGTTTTGGAAAAAATTGATTTCATACATGCCTTCCCATTGACAGTGGGGTTTATACTTACAAGAAGTACCTCTATGGAACGGTACAATAAAAACAACACCGAAGACAAGCAATTGGCAAACCATGCTTGTAAATTTAAAGTTGAATACAATATAATATTTCTAGTTAACAATTGGAAAAAATTCAACTTGCAGTGAAAATGTTGATAGTTTATGATTTGACATCACACAAATTGCCGCAAAAAACTAACGTATCGTACTGTGGACCGCTATATATTGACAAACATAAAATCCGTAAATAAAGTAAACGCTACATAATAAAACATGTCTCGCTTTGTATGTAAAAATTTAGGTGTCCTATATGTAGAGCATTTGGCATAATTGGCTTAAATCGACGATAACACTTCGGTCATTTACTTCAATAGTGTCATAACTCAAAAAACAAAATTTTTCAGGAGAGCCATTCAATGATTTTAACTACCATTTGTTGTGCATATAAAAGCATCTTTTCATTTGTATAGCACGTGATCAATTTTTTACGGACCACAAGGATTTTTTTTATACAACATACATTATGATATTGATTACGTTTTTACGTTATTTACTCAAAAGTCATGGTTTTTGAGTTATGACACTATTGAAATAAATGAGCGACTTGTTTACACGAGTAGTTTGCTGTATAGTACATATTCTTATTAGAATACTGTTATTCCGAGCAAAAGTATAATACTTTTTGAAGACAGGGCAGACTGGCTAAATGGCCTTTTAATTGTAATATTGATTTTCAGTGAAAGTGTTCAAGTGGATATATTAAATAATAATATAAAATATTTACAATATCAACGCCAATACAAATCGATGAGGATTCGCGATCGAGTATCAGCAATATTATGTTGGACTTGAATATTGCTGAACCTAACCCCCAGGGAAATATTGATGCATGTTCCTCTACCGCGTACTTAGATGGAACATTTTTTGTGCCAGAGTTTTTTGGAGCTAGCAGTTGTACACTATCAGTTATTGCTAAGTGCCAACTGTGCCCTCAGGGAAAATCCATCAGAGGTAGAATAAAATCGGCATCAAATTTTATAAGCCATCTTAAGGTAAGTTTGTTATTTTCTATATAAATTAATTCTGCCTTTACCCTAGTGTCGCGTCCCCTATATAAAAACAACAAAACTTTTTCCTATAAGCAAACCTGCACGTGGAATTCAAACAGCATTCAGATGTTTAATAGTTATGTGTACTTAAAAAAAATGAAATAATTTTTTTCTGGAAAATTCAATTAGGATATTTTATTGGCGTCTAAAATTTACCACGTCGGTAACCCCGCTTTCATAGGTTGATTTAAATAATGGCCTATAAGTTTATATCGGTTTACTCTACGAACAAAACTGAAATTTTTTTAAATTTTGTATAACTGTTTGCATACTTTCACAAGCACAAAAGAATTACTTCTATTTCTTGTCGCGACAAACCGCATTATATGTATATGGTCGTATATGTATAAGTATTTTAAATGTTTAAAGTCCACAAAATATTTATCTATCTAAATATTTTAATATATATTCAATGCGCTGCTTATGCTCCCTTTTATGCAGATTTAAACCTACGTGCGAATGTCGCATCCGTTATCCAGGACTTGCACATTTGTAAAGAAGTATCTAAGCTACAATCAGGAGTTTCAAATTTTATAGTAGAATGTTGTTTGTTGGTACCAGCAGGTATTATCTTTAATACTTTTTAGCGGCTCAGGGCATTACACATAAAACCATTTGTTTATCGTTTCCATTTTGTATTTCGGTTCCCATTCCGGTAAAAAATATTAGAAGTTCCCCAGTAGAAATTCCATATCCTTTCCCTTTTGCCCTCTTGTTTGTTCCACCGCAGATAAGACAAGTGTGACATCTTAAGCATAGACGACAAAATAACAAATAGACTCGATCACCTGATTTTAAAGGTACTAAAACGGTCTCATCCTGCGTCTCTATCAGCCTCTGAAGATAGCCGTATGATACGACCTACGTAACATTAAAAAGTCTCAAGTGACATAACTTCGATATCTGCGTAATACGAAAAAATTTTGTTTTAATTTGCATGTTTCCTTCTAGATAGTGCACGCAGAAGCTTATGAAAATCAATATAAGCCATATGTGCAGAAAAACCAGGAAAAGGTGGAGAACAGTACATCTGGTGCTATAAAAAAATTGAACCGTTCGAGCCGTCAGAAAAAATATGAAGATAATGTTGTTACCTATGTGCTCGAAAGTATGAGTCCCTTTTCTACAGTTTAAATGCCGACATTCAGAAAATTAATAGATGGTGAATAACTTTAATTCACTTTTTTTATAAACGTTAGTTTTTTAATAAGCTGATGCGGTCTGATGCGCGCTAGTGCAAGAAAAAAAGATACGCTTTTTCTCCACTTAACTTCCTACGTTTCGCCAATCTCCTTGGCATCCTCAGGGGCAGGATCTTTATTTTATAAGACACAAACAAAGATAATACATAAGAGGCAATATCATAAAAACATGTATAAGTGTCACTTACATTGAAAAGTTGGAAAAATGTATAATCTAAAAACATTAAACAATAACAACAAAATTTTTTAAATTTGAGTCATATAACATAATTTATCTGTACCATCAATGTCAGGTACATTTGTCATACTGATTTGTTATCATAAACATAACAAATATGCTGCCGCGATTTCGTCGCTATCTTCCCTTTTGTTTATTGTTTTTTCTCTGTTTTTCAAAATATGTAGGCTCTCCAGTGTATATCTTGTTCTCTCTCTTTTCTCTGTGTCTAAAATTCTGGCGTTTTGTGTATCAGCTGTATGCGCATGTGTCAGTATATGTTGCGCAAGAGCTGTACCGCTTTTGTTTCTTCTTATATCCGATTCGTGTTCTTGTAATCACACTCCTAGTGGTCTTTTTGTCGTTCCAATGTATATTTTGTTGCAGTCGTTGTTCTCTCCTCCGTTGCATTTAATTTCGTATATGACATTGTTTCTATGTTGTGATTCTATTTTGCTTTTGGTTTTGGTGTATACAGTTGAGAGTGTGCAATTTGATTTGTACGCCAGAGATATGTCTTGTTTGTGTTCTTTAAGTTTTTGTTTAGCTCTTCTGAGAATTGTGGAATATATGTGATGCTGTGGTATCGTTTTGTCTCATTTGTTGTTTGTGAAAGGGTTATTTGTTTGGACTTATTATTCATTTCTTTGGTTTTTTGTTCAATGAGAGTATTTACTAAATGACGTGGGTAGTTATTTTTTATAAGCACTTTGCAAATTTTTTCCTTGTTCGATTCCGTAAATTGTTCATGGCTAAGGGTTAAAACTTTATTTATCATATTTTTAGCTGTATTGATTTTGTATTTTTTCGGCTGGGCTGAGAGAAAATTGATTATTCTGCCTGACGCTATAGGTTTCGAGTACCAATTGAGAAAAATTTCATTGTTGTTTCTATGTATAAGGACATCTAAAAATGGGATCTTTTGGTTTTCTTCTTTTTCCATAGTAAACTGTAACGTCGCTTTGTTTTACAAAAGCAAAAATGTCGTCTACATATTTTACTATAAACTTTATATTTATGTTATGAAGTTTCTTTAATTGTAAAATGGTGGCATCGAGTAAATCGTCCATCCCTTCGTCCACCATATTCGAGTTTGCTGAGTTTCTCAAAAGAAACCACATTTCGGAACAACATTTCTTAATTTTTTTTATTTTAAACTTAATGTTTGCAGACGGCGCTACTGATTTAAGTCCGATGATGACGAAGACGATGATATAATTGATCCATATGTCCGCAATAATGCATCATCCCAAATACCATTCGATGCTGAACCAGCCTTACCCGAAGATGAACCTCATCAGTTCCGACCAAAGCCATCGCTTTCGGTGCATGTGATATGCGCCAGTCATACGATTAATTTAATTGCCTCCACTGATTTTACTTCCGTCATAAAGCAGCCAGCCACTTTGTCTTCCCAACATAGTGAAACGATTAACCGCTGTCAGGCTCTGTGGTCTTTGTTACGCTCCCCGAAGCAGAGAGAAATAATGATAGAGTATCTTGGAAAACCTCTGAAAAATCCAATATGTCTTAGGTGGAACTCTTTGTTCGATAGCTTAGCATTGATTGTTTCGTTACGCGACGAAATTATTACATTCAGTGAGGCGGTGGGAATAACAAACACCATGCAGGATACTGATTTTAAATATTTAGAAGACTATTAGAAGTGCACACGACCCCTTATTGATACCTTGAATAAACTGCAAGGTGAGAAAAACTGCAGCTATGGGTATTTGTTGCCGTGTATCATAATCGCAGATTTTTATAGTCTTTCAAAAAACATGAAAACACCATGTTTATTCTATTTAAAAACTTTCGAGTTCCATATATGGAACCGCGAAAACGACGTTATTTTATTTCAATCAAACCAACAGTTTATGCAGTATTCTTAGACTTATGGGAGAAATAAAGCACAATTCAGAATCGCGTCG